>NC_080434.1:68115881-68420502 GCF_028018845.1 Melospiza georgiana
AACCCCCTGGAATTCCAGGAATTCCGGGAATTTTGGGAATTCTGGGACATCTCTGTGTGTTCCCCAGGCCTACCTGGAGATGAACTACAAGGAGGCCGTGATCGCCGCCGTCCGTTCGGGGAGACGGCGCGGTGCTGCTCAACGGGAAACGCGTGCGGATCAGCGTGGCCGAGAGGGCGCAGGTGGGAATAACGGGAATAACGGAATAACGGGGAATAACGGGAAGGGAATGGGAACGGGAATAACGGGAATAACGGGAACGGGAATGGGAACGGGAATAACGGGAATAACGGGAATGGGAACGGGAATGGGAAAAACGGGAACGGGAATAACGGGAATGGGAACGGGGAAAATAACGGGAATGGGGAACGGGAATGGGAATAACGGGAACGGGAATGGGAATGGGAATTGGGAATAACGGGAACGGGAATAACGGGAATGGGAAGTGGGAATGGGAACGGAATGGGAATGGGAACGGGAATGGGAATGGGGAACGGGAACGGGAATAACGGGAACGGGAATAACGGGAATGGGAACGGGAATGGGAATGGGATGGGAACGGGAATGGAATGGGATGGGAATGGGGATGGGGATGGGAACGAGGAATGGGAATGGGAATTCTGTCTGGGAACGGGAATGGGAACGGGAATGGGAATTTTGACTGGGAATTGGACTGGGAACGGGAATTCAGTGGGAACGGGACTGGAACGGGAATGGGACTGGAATGGGAATTCTGACTGGGAATTCCAATGAACTGGGAATTCTGACTGGGAATTGAAATGGGAACGGGAATTCTGACTGAGAATTATAGTGGGACTGGGAATTCCAGATGGGAATCCCTACTGGGAATTCCAATGGGAATTCTGATTTGGAATGGGAATTCTGACTGGGAATGGGATTGGGAACGGGAATTCTGACTGGGAATTCTAATGGGAATTCTGACTGGGACTGGGAATTCCAATGGGAACGGAATTCTGACTGGGAATTCAATGGGACTCTGAATTCCAGATGGGAATCCCTACTGGGAATTCCAATGGGAAGTGGACTGGGAACGGGAATTCTGACTGGGAATTCCAACCAGGAATTCCAGACAGGAATTCTGACTGGGACTGGGAATTCCAGCCTGGAATCCCTACTGGGAGAGGGAATTCTGACAGGGAATTCTGACTGGGAATGGGAATTCCTACTGGGAATTCCTACTGGGAAAGGGAATTCCAGACGGGAATTCTGACTGGGAATTCCGACTGGGAATTCCAGTGGGAATTCTGAATGGGAGTGGGAATTCCAGCCTGGAATCCCTACTGGGAGAGGGAATTCTGACAGGGAATTCTGACTGGGAATGGGAATTCTGACTGAGAATTCCAGTGGGACTGGGAATTCCAGATGGGAATCCCTACTGGGAATTCCAATGGGAATTCTTGATTGGGAATGGGAATTCTGACTGGGAATGGGATTGGGAACGGGAATTCTGACTGGAACGGGAATTCTGACTGGGAGTGGGACTGGGAACAGGAATTCTGACTGGGAATTCCAATGGGACTGGGAACGGGAATTCTGACTGGGAACAGGAATTCTGAATGGGAACGGGACTGGGAATGGGAATTCTGACTGGGAATTCCAGATGGGAATCCCTGCTGGGAATTCCACGGGAAGTGGACTGGAAACGGGAATTCTGACTGGGAATTGGGACTGGGAATGGGAATTCCAACAGGAATTCTGACTGGGAATGGGAATTCTGACTCGGAGTGGGAATTCCGACTGAGAACTCCAATGGGACTGGGAATTCCAGATGGGAATTCTGACTGGGAATTCCAGATGGGAATTCTGACTGGGAATTCCAGTGGGAATTCTGACTGGGACTGGGAATTCCAACTGGGAATTCCAACCAGGAGAGAGAATTCCAGGCAGGAGAGGAAATTCCAGTTTGGGAATTCCAGCCGGGAGAGGGAATTCCAGCCATTAATTCCAACCAGGAGAGGGAATTCCAGTTGAGAATTCAACCAGGAGATGGAATTCCAGCCGGGAATTCCAGCCGGGAGAGGGAATTCCAGCTGGGAATTGCAGTTGGGAATTCCAGCCTGGAATTCCAGCCAGGAGAGGGAATTCCAGTTGGGAATTCAACCAGGGAGAGAGAATTCCAGTTGGGAAATTCCAGCCAGGAGAGGAAATTCCAGCCGAGAATTCCAGCCAGGAATTGCAGTTGGGAGCAAGAATTCCAGCCGGGGAATTCCAACCAGGAGAGGGAATTCCAGTTGGGAATTCCATCCAGGAGAGGGAATTCCAGCCATTAATTCCAACTGGGAATTCCAGGCAGGAATTGCAGTTGGGGAGCAAGAATTCAGTTGGGAATTCCAGCCAGGAGAGGAGAATTCAGTTGGGAATTCCAACCAGGAGAGAGAATTCCAGTTGGAATTCCAGCCAGGAGAGGAAATTCCAGTTGGGAATTCCAGCCATGAATTCCAACTGGGAGAGGGAATTCCAGCCTGGAATTCCAGCCAGGAGAGGGAATTCCAGTTGGGAATTCCAACCAGGAGAGAGAATTCCAGCCAGGAATTCCAACCCGGAGGAGAGAATTCCAGTTGGAATTCCAGCCAGGAGAGGAAATTCCAGTTGGGAATTCCAGCCATGAATTCCAACTGGGAGAGGGAATTCCAGCTGGGAATTCCAACCATTAATTCCAGCTGGGAATTCCTTCCAGTTCCATCCAGCAGTGGCAACCCCAGCTGGCAATTCCACCCAGAGCTATAATTAATTAATTACTCCACTTAATTACTAATGATTATTAACCCTGTTTGTATAAATCGCTGTGTCCGTACACACAGTTTTTATAAGAACGAAGTTTTAATTTAAAAAGTAATAAAAAAGAAATTAATAGTTAATAATTAATAATCACCAATAAATTGATTAATTTATGATTAAAAATAAGTAATAAGAATGAAATAACATGAAATAAGTACAGTTTAAAATTAATTAATGCGGTTAGTTATTAATAATTATTTGCTCATTATATGTATATATTTATATATAAAATACGCACATTTATTAATAAAATCTTACTGAAATTTTAATAATTATTGGATATCATTCATATTTTGTAACTGCTTAATTAGCATTATGAATTTAAATTAAGGATCTTATTTAAATGTATAAATTTAAATCTTATTTAAATTAATTAAATATTAAATTTAAATCTTATTTAAATGTCAGTTATTAATAATGAAAATAACATTAATTAGTTGTTACGGTTAGGGATTAATTATTATTAAACTTATTATTAAGCATTTATTGTTCCATACACGTATTTTTAATAAAATAAAAATTAAATTACCTTAGCCACAATTAATCAATACTCTGAATTATTGGTGTTAATCACTTTAATATATTTATATATAAATCTGCATATTTATTAATGAAATCTGAATTAAGTTTTAATTAACAGCAGTCATAAGTGATATTTTATCACCACTTAATTATCAGTAACTAATTAAAGTTAAGAATCCCATTCATAATTAATATCATTATTAATAAATCTCCATTTTTTCCCATTCCAGGCGAAAAAAACGGTGAAAAAACGAGTTTCTGAACCCCAAAAAAACTCCAACAAGCACCAAGTAAGACCCTCGTTAATTAATTAATGTTAATTACAATAAGTGGGAACCCAAGGGGCTCAAACTCTCACCTTTAATTGGGGGTTAATGATTAATAATTATTAATTAAATTGAATTTTTTGGTGGTTTTTTTATCCTCCCAGGAAAGTCCCGAGCAGCAACACCAAGAGCCCCAAAGTCCTGACAGGTGAGGTTGATCTTCATTAGCTAATTAAGAATTAATTAGTAATTAGTTATTAATTAACTAGCTTAATTCATTGGCTTTTAATAGGAAATTAGCTGGTGCCAAATCATTGATTTTCTTTCTCATTCCTGAGCTCGTTTAATTATTAATGAATTATTAATGAATTGTTAATGAATTATTACTCAACTTAATTAATTAATTAATTATTGGATTAATGAATTGGCTTCATTCATTTTAATTTCATTGGCTTTTAATAGGAAATCAGCTGGTGCTAAATCATTGATTTTCTTTTTCATTCCTGAGCTCGTTTAATTATTAATGAATTATTAGTCAGTTTATTAATTAATTAATTATTGGATTAATTAATTGGCTGAATTAGTTTTAATTTTATTGGGTTAGAATAGGAGATTCTTGGCTTATAAATGAATTGATTTTCATCCATTCCTGAGCTCAGTTTTCAGATTAATTCCAATTTTTGGATTAATTCCAATTTTGAGATTTATTTACCCTAAAAAAAATCTGAATTTCTCCTCCAGAATCCCCAATTTTTTTCAAAAAAATCCTCCTTTTTCTCCCCAAATCCAAATCCTTCTAAAATCCATTTTTTCACCTAAAATCCAATTTTTTTCACCCTAAAATCTTCTTTTTTTCCCTCCCAAAATTTGCCTGGATTTAATTGAAATTTTGGGATGTTTTATCTCCTAAACCCCACAGAATTAATTCAAATTTTGGGTTTCTTTTACCCCAAAAATCCAAATTTTTTCCCCCTAAAATCTCCTTTTTTCCCCATAAATTGCCCTGTATTTCATTGAAATTTTGGGGTTTTTTTTCCCTAAAAAAATAATTTTTTTTCCCCCAAATCCTTTTTTTTTTTTTTTTTTTTTTTTTTTTTGCTTCTATCCCTGGAATTTTCTTGGAATTTTTGGGAATTTGTTGCCTTGGGAAGGAATCACTGATGGGAATTGGGAATTTTGGGAATTTTGGGGATTTTTTTGCAGGGAAAAAGGAAAAAGTGAAGAAAACGGTGGGAGAGAAGAAAGTGAAGAAAGCCTCGAATGTGGAAGGTGAGGGGGAAAAAATGGGAAAAATTGAGAAAAATTGAGAAAAAATGGGGAAAAATCTTGGGGAAAAAATTAGGAAAAAATTAGGAAAAAATGGAAAAAATCCCATGGAAAACGGGAAAAAATGGGGGAAAAATCTCGGGAAAATGGGAAGAGAAAATGGAAGAAAAAACTCAGGAAATTGGGGAAAAAAGCTCTGGAAAATGGGGAAGAAATGGGGAAATGGAAAAAATCTTGGGGGAAAAAATTGGGGAAAATTAGGAAATGAAATTTGTGAAAATTGAAAAAAATCTTGGGGAAAAAGGGAAAAAATGGAAAAAATCCCATGGAAAAAGGGATGAAATGGGGGAAAATGGGGGAAAAAATCTCGGGAGAATGGGAAGAGAAAATAGAAGAAAAAAGTTCAGGGAAAATGGAAAAAAAGCTCTGGAAAATGGGGAAGAAATGGGGAAATGGAAAAAAATCTTGGGGGAAAAATGTGGGGAAAAATTGGGAAAATGAGGAAGTGAAATTTGGGAAAATGGGAAAAAATCTTGGGGAAAATTTGGGAAAAAATCCCTTGGAAAAATGGGAAGGAAATGGGAAAAAAACTTTGGAAAATGGGAAAAAATCTTGGGGAAATTGGAAATTAAAGTTTGGGACAAGAAAATGTGGGAAAATGGGAAAAGAAAATGGAAAAACACTTGAGAAGATTGAGAAAAATGGGAAAAATGGGAGGAAATGGGGGAAAAATTTGGGAAAATCAGAAAGTGAAATTTGGGAAAATGGGCAAAGAAAATGGAAGAAAAACCCTTGAGAAGATGGGGGAAAATGGGAGGAAATGGGGAAAAAACTGGAAAACGAGAAAGTGAAATTGTGGAAAATAGGGAAAAATGGAAAATAGGGAAAAATGGGGAAATGGAAAATAGGGAAAATGGAAAATGGGGGAAATGGAAAATGGGGGAAATGGAAAATGGGGGAAATGGAAAATGGGGGAAATGGAAAATGGGGAAAATGGAAAATGGGGGAAAATGGAAAATGGGGAAAAATGGAAAATAGGGGAAATGGAAAATAGGGAAAATGGAAAATGGGGGAAAATGGAAAATGGGGAAAATGGGGGAAAATGGAAAATAGGGGAAATGGAAAATAGGGGAAATGGAAAATGGGGAAATGGAAAATAGGGGAAATGGAAAATAGGGAAAATGGAAAATGGGGGAAAATGGAAAAGGATAAAAAAATGAATAGGATTGCAAAAAAAAAAAGGGAAAGGGGAATTTATGCTGTGCAGATCTGGAGGTGCTGCTGTTCTCTCCCCACAGGGAAAGAGGCCGGGGAAGATTCCGGGGCTGCGGCCGAGGAAATTCCGGAATCGGAGCCCTCGGATCCCAACAATCCCAAAAATCCCAAAATTCCCAACAATCCCAACAATCCCAATCCCAACAATTCCAAAAATCCCAAAAATCCCAATCCCAACAATCCCAATCCCAAAAGCTCCCCGGAGCCAGACAGACCGGGGGACGCCGGGACAGCGGCAGAGGCGGGGCCAGGTAATTCCAGGGAATTCATGGAATTCATGGAATTTTCCAATTGGTAATTCCAGGGAATTCATGGAATTCTGCCTTTGGTAATTCCAGGGAATTCAGGGAATTCTCATTTGGTAATTCCAGGGAAAGTTTGGAATTCTCAGTTTGGTAATTCCAGGCAATTCATGGAATTAATGGAATTTTCCCTTTGGTAATTCCAGGGAATTCATGGAATTCTCCATTTGGTAATTCCAGGGAAAGTTTGGTAATTCCAGGGAATTTATGGAATTCTCCCTTTGGTAATTCCAGGGAATTCATGGAATTTTCCATTTCGTAATTCCAGGGAATTCATGGAATTCTCCCTTTGGTAATTCCAGGGAATTCATGGAATTCTCCCTTTGGTAATTCCAGGGAATTCATGGAATTCTCCCTTTGATAATTCCAGGGAATTCATGGAATTCTCAGTTTGGTAATTCCAGGGAATTCATGGAATTCTCCCTTTGGGGTCATTCTGGGATTTTTGTGGGGCTGGGGGAAAAATAATGGGAAATAATTCCTTGGGGAATTGGGGTTTAAAGGGAATTTGGGAATTCTGTGGGGTTGAGCTGCTCCTTTCCCTTTCCAGAGCCTGCGGAGAGCGAGGAACCCACGGAGCCCGGCGGGAAGGTCAGCGGGGCCGGGAATTTTAGGGGATTTTGGGAATTTTGGGGGTCTGGGAATTGTGGGAATTGGGGAATTTTGGGGGTTTGGGAATTGGGGGATTTGGGGAATTTTAGGGGTTTGGGAATTGTGGGAATTTTAGGGGTTTGGGAAATGTGGAATTGTGGGATTGTGGGGATTTTAGGGGTTTGGAAATTGAGGGAATTGTGGGAATTTTGGGGGTTTGGGAAATGTGGGAATTTTAGGGGTTTGGGAATTGGGGGATTTGGGGAATTTTGGGGGTTTGGGAATTTTGGGATTTGTGGGAATTTTGGGAATTTTAAGTGTTTGGGAATTGTGGGATTGTGGGAATTTGGGGGGTTTGGGAATTGGGGGAGTTGTGGGATTTTGGGAATTTTGGGGGTTTGGGTATTGGGGGATTTGGGGAATTTTGGTGGTTTGGGAATTGAGGGAAATGCGAGATTTGAGGAATTTTAGGGGTTTGGGAAATGTGGGATTTGGGGAATTTTGGGGGTTTGGGAATTGGGGGAATTGTGGGGATTTTAGGGGTTTGGGAATTGGGGGATTTTGGGAATTTTCGGGGTTTGGGAATTGGGGGATTTGGGGAATTTTAGGGGTTTGGGAATTGGGGGAAATGTGGGATTGTGGGAATTTTAGGGGTCTGGGAATTGGGGGATTGTGGGAATTTGGGAATTTTAGGGGTTTGGGAAATGTGGGAATTGTGGGATTTGGGGAATTTGGGGGGTTTGGGAAATGTGGGAGTTGTGGGATTGTGGGGGATTTTAGGGATTTGGGAATTGGGGGAGTTGGGATTTGGGGAATTTTAGGGGTTTGGGAAATGTGGGATTGTGGGAATTTTGGGGGTTTGGGAATTGTGGGATTGTGGGAATTTTAGGGGTTTGGGAATTGGGGGATTTTGGGAATTTTAGGGGTTTAGGAAATGTGGGAGTTGTGGGATTGTGGGGATTTTAGGGATTTGGGAAATGTGGGATTGTGGGGATTTTAGGCTGACCCCACAGGAGGATGATGACCCCGAGCAGTGCTGCGTGCTGCTGGTGTCCAACCTGCCGGGATCGGGATGGGGATCGGGATCAGGATCGGGACTGGGATCAGGATTGGGATCGGGATCAGGATTGGGATCGGGATCAGGATTGGGATCGGGATCAGGATTGGGATCAGGATCAGGACTGGGATCAGGACTGGGATTGGGATCAGGACTGGGATATCGGGATCAGGACTGGGATCAGGATTGCGATCAGGATTGGGATGGGGATCAGGATTGGGATCAGGATTGGGATTGGGATCAGGACTGGGATCAGGACTGGGATCAGGAATTCCGTGCCCCCACAGGATGATGACCCCGAGCAGTGCTGCGTGCTGCTGGTGTCCAACCTGCCGGGATCGGGATGGGGATTGGGATGGGGATCAGGATCAGGATTGGGATCAGGATCGGGATGGGGATCAGGATTGGGATCGGGATCAGGATTGGGATCAGGATCAGGACTGGGATCAGGATCGGGATTGGGATCAGGATTGGGATCGGGATCAGGATTGGGATCAGGATTGGGATTGGGATCAGGACTGGGATCAGGATTGGGATCAGGATGGGGATCAGGATCAGGACTGGGATCAGGATTGGGATCAGGAATTCCCTGACCCCACAGGATGATGACCCCGAGCAGTGCTGCGTGCTGCTCATATCCAACCTGCCGGGATTGGGATGGGGATCAGGATTAGGATTGGGATCGGGATCAGGATCAGGACTGGGATCAGGATTGGGATCAGGAATTCTGTGACCCCACAGGACACTGACCCCGAGCAGTGCTGCGTGCTGCTGGTGTCCAACCTGCCGGGATTGGGATGGGGTTTGGGATCGGGATCAGGACTGGGATCAGGATTGGGATCAGGATCAGGATCAGGATCGGGATTGGGATCAGGATCGGGATTGGGATCAGGATTGGGATCAGGATTGGGATCAGGAATTCCGTGCCCCCACAGGAGGATGATGACCCCGAGCAGTGCTGCGTGCTGCTGGTGTCCAACCTGCCGGGATCGGGATGGGGATCAGGATCAGGACTGGGATTGGGATCAGGATTGGGATTGGGATCAGGATGGGGATCAGGATCGGGACTGGGATCAGGATTGGGATCAGGAATTCCCTGACCCCACAGGATGATGACCCTGAGCAGTGCTGTGTGCTGCTGGTGTCCAACCTGCTGGGATTGGGATGGGGATGGGAATGGGGATCAGGATTGGGATCGGGATCAGGATTGGGATCAGGATTGGGATGGGGATGAGGATCAGGACTGGGATCAGGATCAGGATTGGGATGGGGATCAGGATTGGGATCAGGATTGGGATCAGGAATTCCGTGCCCCCACAGGATGATGACCCCGAGCAGTGCTGCGTGCTGCTGGTGTCCAACCTGCCGGGATTGGGATGGGGATCAGGATCAGGAGTGGGATCAGGATCAGGTCTGGGATCAGGATTGGGATTGGGATCAGGATCAGGATTGGGATGGGGATCAGGATCAGGATTGGGATCGGGATCAAGATTGGGATCAGGACTGGGATCAGGATCAGGAATTCCGTGCCCCCACAGGAGGACGCTGACCCCGAGCAGTGCTGCGTGCTGCTGGTGTCCAACCTGCCGGGATTGGGATGGGGATGGGGATCAGGATTGGGATCAGGATTGGGATCAGGAATTCCGTGCCCCCACAGGAGGATGATGACCCCGAGCAGTGCTGCGTGCTGCTGGTGTCCAACCTGCCGGGATTGGGATGGGGATTGGGATTGGGATCAGGACTGGGATCAGGACTGGGATCGGGATTGGGATTGGGATCGGGATCAGGATTGGGATCAGGAATTCCGTGCCCCCACAGGAGGACGCTGACCCCGAGCAGTGCTGCGTGCTGCTGGTGTCCAACCTGCCGCCCAAGGGTTACTCCCCAGAGGAAATCTCCAACCTGGCCAAGCCCTTCGGGGGCCTGCGGGACCTGCTCGTCCTCTCCTCCCACAAAAAGGTGCGGGATCCCTGCCTGGGAGCGCCGGGAAACGAGAGAATTCCCCTTGGGAACTTGGGGAACGTCTGGGGGAATTCTGGGGGTTTTTGGGAGCTGTGGATTTGTGTGTTTGCCAGGCGTGCCTGGAGATCCCTGGGGAACATTTGGGGGAATTTTGTGGGAATTTTGGGGGTTTTTGGGAACCATGGATTTGTGCATTTGCCAGACGTACCTGGAGATCCCTGGGGAACGTTTGTGGGATTTTGGGGGTTTTTGGGAGCCGTGGATTTGTGTTTGCCAGGCGTACCTGGAGATCCCTGGGGAACGTTTGGGGGAATTTTGTGGGAATTTTGGGGATTTTTGGGAACCATGGATTTGTGTTTGCCAGGCGTGCCTGGAGATCCCTGGGGAACGTTTGGGGGGATTTTGGGGGAATTTTGGGGAACGTCTGGGGGTTTTTGGGAGCCGTGGATTTGTGTGTTTGCCAGGCGTACCTGGAGATCCCTGGGGAACGTTTGGGGGAATTTTTGGGGTTTTTTTTGGGAGCTGTGGATGTGTGCATTTGCCAGGCGTACCTGGAGATCCCTGGGTATTACCACACCTGAGTGGGTCGCAGCTGGTGATAGAGAGACGGTGAATCTTGTATCTTGATCAGAAGGCTGATTTTATTAAGATATGATATATAATACATTATTATACTAAATAAAATATAGAGAGAGGTTTGCAGAGCAGCTAGGCTAGCTAAGAATAGAAAGAAAGAATCTACAACAAAGTTGTGTTCAAGGACTCAGTCCCCTGGCTTGCACTGGTGATTGGCCCTTCATTATAAACATAGGAAATTATAAACATATTAATTAATTATAAACATAGGAAATTAATTATAAACAAAGGAAATGAGCCAATCAAGGTGTCCCTGTTGCATTCCCCAGCAGCTGATAACAATTGTTTACCTTGTCTTGTGGAGCCTCTGGCCTCCTGAAGACACAGAAATCCGAAAGAAAGGATTTCTGTGGAGAAATGTCTGCGACACCTGGGGAACGTTTGGGGGAATTTTGGGGGTTTTTGGGAGCTGTGGATTTGTGCGTTTGCCAGGCGTACCTGGAGATCCCTGGGGAACATTTGGGGGAATTTTGGGGATTTTTGGGAACCATGGATTTGTGTTTGCCAGGCGTACCTGGAGATCCCTGGGGAATGTTTGGGGGAATTTTGGGGGTTTTTGGGAGCCGTGGATTTGTGTGTTTGCCAGGCGTACCTGGAGATCCCTGGGGAACATTTGGGGGAATTTTTGGGGTTTTTTTTGGGAGCTGTGGATTTGTGCGTTTGCCAGGTGTGCCTGGAGATCCCCGGGGAACGTTTGTGGGAATTTTGTGGGAATTTTGGGGGTTTTTGGGAGCTGTGGGTTTGTGCATTTGCCAGGCGTACCTGGAGATCCCTGGGGAATTTTGGGGGAATTTTGGGGGTTTTTGGGAACCGTGGATTTGTGTGTTTGCCAGGCGTACCTGGAGATCCCCCGGCGAGCGGCCGAGTCCATGGTGAAGTTCTACGGCTGCTTCCCCATGTGCCTGGGCGGGAGCCAGCTCCGCATCCGGCACGAGCCCCGGCACCCGTCCCTGCAGGATGAGGTGGGCAAAAACGGGAATCCCCAAAAAAAATGGGGGATTTGGAGATCGAGGGGATTTGGGGAATTGTGGGGATTTGGGGGGTTTGGGGAATTGTGGGGATTGGGGGAATTTTGGGAGTTTGGTGATTGTGAGGAATTTGGGGATTGAGTGGATTGAGTGAAGTGTGGGATTGAGAGAGGTTGGGGGATTGGGGGAATTTGGGGGATTGGGGGAATTTGGGAATTGTGAGAAGTTGGGAGATTTTGGGGGATTTGGGGGGATTTTGGGGATTTGGGAATTGTGGGAATTTGGGGAATTGGGGAATTCGGGGATGGAGGGGATTTGGGGAATTTGGGGAATTGGAGGAGTTGGGAACTTGCAGGGTTGTGTTGGGAATTTTGGGAGTTTGGTGATTGCGAGGAATTTGGGGATTGAGTGGATTGAGTGAATTGAGAGAAGTTGGGGGATTGGGGGAATTTGGGAATTGGGAGGTTGGGAGAAGTTGGGGAATTTTGGGGATTTGGGAATTGTGGGAATTTGGGGAATTGGAAGAATTGGAGGAGTTGGGAATTTGCAGGATTGCGGGGATTGGGGGAATTTTGGGAGTTTGGTGATTGTGAGGAATTTGGGGATTGAGTGAAGTGTGGGATTGAGAGAAGTTGGGGGATTGGGGGAATTTGGGAATTGTGAGAAGTTGGGGGATTTTGGGGAATTTTGAGGATTTGGGAATTGTGGGAATTTGGGGAATTTGGGGATTTGGAGGAGTTGGGAATTTGCAGGATTGTGGGGATTGGGGGAATTTGGGAATTGTGAGATTGGGAGAAGTTGGGGGATTTTGGGGATTTGGGAATTGTGGGAATTTGGGGAATTGGAGGAGTTGGGAACTTGCAGGATTGTGGGGATTTGGGAATTTTGGGAGTTTGGTGATTGTGAGGAATTTGGGGATCGAGTGGATTGAGTGAAGTGTGGGATTGAGAGAAGTTGGGGGATTGGGGGAATTGTGAGAAGTTGTGAGAAGTTGGGGGATTTTGGGGATTTGGGAATTGTGGGAATTTGGGGATTGAGGGGAATTGGGGAATTGAGGGAGTTGTGGGGATTTGTGGAACTGTGGGGATGTGGGAATTTGGGAATTGGGAGATTGGGGGAAGTTGGGGAATTTGGGAGATTGGGGAAATTTTAGGAGTTGGGGGAAGTTGGCAATTTTGGGAATTTGGGGATTGTGGGGAATTGCAAGAATTTGGGGGATTGGGGGAGTTGGGAATTGTGAGGATTGAGGGGAATTTGGGAGATTGAGGGGAATTGGGGGAAGTTGAGCACTTTGGGAATTGAGGGACTTGTGGGGATTTAGGAGTTGGGGGGAAGTTGGGAAATTTTGGGATTGTGGGAATTGGGGGAGTTGGAAATTTGGGGGACTGTGGGGATTTTAGGAATTTTGGGAATTGTGGGAATTTGGGAATTTTAGGGATTGTGGGATTGAGGGAAGTGTGAGAATTGCAGGATTGAGGGAAGTTGGGGAATTGGGGGAAATTGGGGATTTTGGGGGATTGTGGGGATTTGGGGATTGAGGGAAATTGGGGAATTGTGGGAAGTTGGGGAATCTGGGAATTGAGGGAGTTGTGGGGATTTGTGGAACTGTGGGGATTGGGGGAATTTGGGAATTGGGAGATTGGGGGAAGTTGGGGAATTTGGGAGATTGGGGGAATTTTAGGAGTTGGGGGAAGTTGGGAATTTTGGGAATTTGGGGATTGTGGGGAATTGCAAGAATTTGGGGAATTGGGGGAGTTGGGAATTAGGGGGATTGTGAGGATTTGGGAATTTGGGGGATTGTGAGGATTTGGGAATTGTGAGGATTGAGGGAAATTGGGGAATTGAGGGGAATTGGGGGAAGTTGAGCACTTTGGGAATTGAGGGACTTGTGGGGATTTAGGAGTTGGGGGGAATTTGGGAATTCCAAATTGGGGGAAATTGGGAAATTTTGGGATTGTGGGAATTGGGGGAGTTGGAAATTTGGGCGACTGTGGGGATTTTAGGAATTTTGGGAATTTGGGAATTTTAGGGATTGTGGGATTGAGGGAAGTTGAGCATTTTGGGGATTGGGGGAATTGTGGGAAGTGTGAGAATTGCAGGATTGAGGGAAGTTGGGGAATTGTGGGAAGTTGGGGAATTTGGGAATTGAGGGAGTTGTGGGGATTTGTGGAACTGTGGGGATGTGGGAATTTGGGAATTGGGAGATTGGGGGAATTTTAGGAGTTGGGGGAAGTTGGGAATTTTGGGAATTTGGGGATTGTGGGGAATTGCAAGAATTTGCGGGATTGTGGGAAATTGGGAATTGTGAGGATTGAGGGAAATTGGGGAATTGAGGGGAATTTTGGAAGTTGAGCACTTTGGGAATTGAGGGACTTGTGGAGATTTAGGAGTTGGGGGAATTTGGGAATTGAGAGATTGGGGGAAATTGGGAAATTTTGGGATTGTGGGAATTGGGGGAGTTGGAAATTTGGGCGATTTGTGGGGATTTTAGGAATTGTGGGAATTTGGGGATTTTAGGGATTGTGGGATTGAGGGAAGTTGAGCAGTTTGGGGAATCTGGGAATTGTGGGTTTGGGGGAAATTGGGAATTAAGAGGATTTGGAAATTGTGGGAATTTTAGGAATTTGGGGAATTGGGGTTTTGTTGGGGGAAGTTGGGGAATTTGGGGAATTTCGTGATTATGGCAATTGTGAGAATTGGAGGTTTGTGGGAATTGGAGGAATTGTGGGAGAAACTCTGGGAAAAAAATCCCAATTTTCTGCTTCAAGCAAGATTTTAGTATTTAAATGGAATTTAAATAGAGTTTTTAGCACTTCCTGGAGTTTAAAACAAGAGATTTCTCCCTAGGAAAAATTTTTTTTTTGACATGACGAACACTTTAATGATGATTAATTATTGATCAATTATCAATTATTATTAACTAAACTCCAAACCCTTTTTTTTCTCCCTAAAGGAAGCCATTTTCATCTCTCTCATCAAGGAGTCTGATCCCAAGGTGGGTTTTCCCTCATTATCCCAAATTTTTCTCCTCATTGTCCAAATTTTTCTCCTCATTATCCCAAATTTTTCTCCTCATTATCCCAAATTTTTCCCCTTCCCTCCCCCTTTTTTTCTTTTCCCTTTTATCCCCTTTTCCCCCCTCATTTTTTCCCTTTCTTTCCCATTTCCCCCTTTTTTTTTGCTTTTTCTCCCCTTTTCTCCTTCCTTTTCCCCTACTTTCCCTTTTTCCTCTTCCCTTTTCCTCTTTTCCTCCCTTCACTCTATTCCCTCTTTTTCTCTTTTGTTCCCTTTTCTCCTTTCCCCTTCCCCCTTTTTTCCTCCTTTTTTCTTCCCTTTATTTTCCCTTCCCCCCCTTTTTTTTTTGCTTTTTCCCCCTTTTCCCCTTCCCTTTTCCCCCTTTTTTCCCCCTTTTTATTTTCCCTTTTTTTCCCATTTTTCCCCTTCCCCCCCTTTTTCTCTTTTCCCTTTCATCCCCTTTTTCCCCCCCTCATTTTTTCCCTTTCTTTCCCATTTCCCCCCTTTTTTTTTGCTTTTTCTCCTTCCTTTTCCCCTCCTTTCCCTTTTTCCTCTTCCCTTTTCCTCTTTTCCTCCCTTCACTCTATTCCCTCTTTTTCCCCTTTTGTTCCCTTTTCTCCTTTCCCCTTCCCCCTTTTTCCTCCTTTTTTCTTCCCCTTATTTTCCCTTTTTCCCCCCTTTTTTTTTGCTTTTTTCCCTCCCCCTCCCTTTTTTTTGCTTTTTCCCCCTTTTCCACTTCCCTTTTTTCCCCTTTCCCCCCTTTTCCTCCTTTTTCCCTTTCTTTCCCATTTTCCCCCTTTTTGTTTGCTTTTTCTCCCTTTTTCTCCCTTTTTCTTTTCCCTTTTTTCCCATTTTCCCCTTCCACCCCTTTTTCTCTTTTCCCTTTTATCCCCTTTTTTCTCCCCCTCATTTTTTCCCTTTCTTTCCCATTTCCCCCCCTTTTTTTTTTGCTTTTTCTCCCTTTTCCCCTCATTTTTACCCTTTCTTTCCCATTTTCCCCCTTTTTTTTTTTGCTTTTTCTCCCTTTTTTCTCCCTTTTTCTCCCTTTTCCCCTCATTTTTCCCCTCATTTTTCCCCATCACCCACGGCTGCTCTCCCTGCAGGTGGACGCCTCCTCTCTGCGCTCTCACCTGGTGCACCTGGGGAACCTCCCGGCCGAGGGTTACCGGGAGCTGGAGCTGGTGTGTGCGGGGCTGCGCTTCGGCAAGGTGGAGCACTACGCCGTGCTCAGCAACCGCCACCGGGTACAACAGTGGGGGGAAAATGGGGCAAAATGGGGGAAAAATGGGGGAAAAATGGGGTTTTTGGGGGGGTTTTTGGCAGAGGGATTCAGGGATTGGCACTGGTGTGCGCGGGGCTGCGCTTCGGCAAGGTGGAGCACTGTGCTGTGCTCAGCGACCGGCACCAGGTACAGCAGAGGAAAATTGGGGAAAATGGGAGAAAATGGGGTTTTTGGGGGGATTTTGGGGGATTTTTGGCAGAGGGGTTCTGGGAAGTGCAGCTGGTCTGTGCTGGGTGGAGCACTGCGCCGTGCTCAGCAACTGGCACTGGGTACAACTGGGGAAAATGGGGGAAAAATGGGAGAAAATGGGGTTTCTTTGGGAAATTTTGGGGGATTTTTGGCAGAGGGGTTCTGGGAAGTGCAGCTGCTCTGTGCCCCATTGTGCTTGGTGAGGTGGAGCACTGTACTGTGCTCAGCAACCGGCACCGGGTACAGCAGGGGAAAATTGGAGAAAATGGGAGAAAATTGGGTTTTTGGGAAATTTTGGGGGATTTTTGGATGAGGGGTTCTAGGAAATGGAGCTGGTGTGCGCTGGGTTGTGCTTGGCAAGGTGGAGCACTGCACCGTGTTCAGCAACTGACACCGAGTACAGCAGGGGAAAATGGGGGAAAATTGGGGAAAATGGGGTTTTTGGGGGATTTTGAGGGATTTTTGGCAGAGGAATTTGGGAGCTGGAGCTGGTGTGCGCGGGGCTGCGCTTCGGCAAGGTGGAGCACTGTGCTGTGCTCAGCAACCGGCACCGGGTAAAACTGGGGAAAATGGGGGGAAAATGGGAGAAAATGGGGGTTTTTTTGGAAATTTTGGGAGATTTTTGGCAGAGGGGTTCTAGGAAATGGAGCTGCTGTGTGCTGGGTTGTGCTTGGCAAGGTGGAGCACTGTGCTGTGCTCAGCAACCGCCAGCGGGTACAACAATGGGGGGAAAATGGGGCAAAAATGGGGGAAAATGGGGGAAAATGGGTTTTTTTGGGAAATTTTGGGGGATTTTTGGCAGAGGGGTTCTGGGAAGTGCAGCTGGTCTGTGCTGGGTTGTGCAAGGTGGAGCACTGTGCTGTGCACAGCAACCGGCACCTGGTACAACTGGGGAAAATGGGGCAAAAATGGGGGTTTTTGGGGGATTTTTGGATGAGGGGTTCTGGGAAGTGCCGCTGCTCTGTGCCCCGTTGTGCTTGGCAAGGTGGAGCACTGCACCGTGCTCAGCAACCGGCACCGAGTACAGCAGAGGAAAATGGGGGAAAAATGGGGGAAAATGGGGTTTTTGGGGGGATTTTGGGGGATTTTTGGCAGAGGGGTTCCAGGAATTGGAGCTGGTGTGTGCTGGGTTGTGCTTGGCAAGGTGGAGCACTGCACCGTGCTCAGCAACCGACACCGGGTACAGCCGGGGAAAATGGGGGGAAAATGGGGGAAAATGGGGAAAAATGGGGTTTTTTGGGGGGATTTTTGGCAGAGGGATTTGGGAGTTGGAGCCAGTGTGCGCAGGGCTGCGCTTCGGCAAGGTGGAGCACTGTGCTGTGCTCAGCAACCGGGCCCCGGGTACAGCAGGGGAAAAATGGGGTTTTAATGGGAAATTTTGGGGGATTTTTGGCAGAGGGGTTCTGGGAAGTGCAGCTGGTCTGTGCTGGGTTGTGCAAGGTGGAGCACTGTGCTGTGCTCAGCAACCGGCACCGGCTACAGCAGGGGAAAATGGGGCAAAAATGGGGGAAAATGGGGTTTTGGGGGGATTTTTGGATGAGGGGTTCTGGGAAGTGCAGCTGCTCTGTGCCCCGTTGTGCTTGGCAAGGTGGAGCACTGCACCGTGCTCAGCAACTGGCACCGGGTAAAACAGGGGGAAATGGGGGAAAAAATGGGGGAAAATTGGGTTTTGGGGGGTTTTTGGCAGAGGGGTTCTGGGAAGTGGAGCTGCTCTGTGCCCCATTGTACTTGGCGAGGTGGAGCACTGTACTGTGCTCAGCAACTGGCACCGGGTACAGCAGGGGAAAATGGGGCAAAAATGGGGGAAAATGGGGGAAAATGGGGTTTTTGGGAAATTTTGGGGGATTTTTGGATGAGGGGTTCTAGGAAATGGAGCTGGTGTGCACTGGGTTGTGCTTGGCAAGGTGGAGCACTGTGCTGTGCTCAGCAACCGGCACCGGGTATGGCCCTGAGCCTGGGGGGAATCAGAGTTTGGAGGAGAAAAAATGGGGGAATTTGGGGGATTTTTTGCAGAGGGGTTCCAGGAATTGGAGCTGGTGTGTGCTGGGTTGTGCTTGGCAAGATGGAGCACTGCACCGTGGTCAGCAACCGGCACCGGGTACAGCTGGGGAAAATGGGGGAAAAAATGGGGGAAAATGGGGTTTTTTGGGGGGATTTTGGGGGATTTTTTGCAGAGGGGTTCTGGGAAGTGGAGCTGGTTTGCGTCAGGTTGTGCTTGGCGAGGTGGAGCACTGCACCGTGCTCAGCAACCGGCACTGGGTACAGCAGGGGAAAATGGGGGAAAATTGGGGCAAATGGGGTTTTGGGGGGATTTTGAGGGATTTTTGGCAGAGGGATTTGGGAGCTGGAGCTGGTGTGTGCGGGGCTGCGCTTTGGCAAGGTGGAGCACTGTGCTGTGCTCAGCAACCGGCCCCGGGTACAGCAGGGTAAAATGGGGGAAAAAATGGGAGAAAATGGGGTTTCTTTGGGAAATTTTGGGGTATTTTTGGCAGAGGGGTTCCAGGAATTGGAGCTGGTGTGTGCTGGGTTGTGCTTGGCGAGGTGGAGCACTGCACCGTGCTCAGCTAACCGGCACCAGGTACAGCAGAGGAAAATTGGGGAAAATGGGAGAAAATGGGGTTTTTGGGAGATTTTTGGCAGAGGGGTTCTGGGAAGTGCCGCTGCTCTGTGCTGAGTGGAGCACTGCGCCGTGCTCAGCAACCGGCACCGGGTAAAACTGGGGAAAATGGGGGAAAAAAGGGGGGAAAATTGGGTTTTTTGGGGGGATTTTGGGGGATTTTTGGCAGAGGGGTTCTGGGAAGTGCCGCTGCTCTGTGCCCCGTTGTGCTTGGCAAGGTGGAGCACTGCACCGTGCTCAGCAACTGGCACCGGGTAAAACGGGAAAAATGGGGGAAATGGGAGAAAATGGGGTTTTGGGGGGATTTTGAGGGATTTTTGGCAGAGGAATTTGGGAGCTGGAGCTGGTGTGCGCGGGGCTGCGCTTCGGCAAGGTGGAGCACTGTGCTGTGCTCAGCAACCAGCACCAGGTACAACTGGGGAAAATGGGGAAAAAATAGGAGAAAAATGGGGGTTTTTTTGGGGGGATTTTTGGCAGAGGGATTTGGGAATTGGAGCTGGTGTGTGCAGGGCTGCGCTTCGGCAAGGTGGAGCACTGTGCTGTGCTCAGCAACCGGCACCGGGTACAGCCGGGGAAAATGGGGCAAAAATGGGGGAAAATGGGGCTTTTTGGGGGATTTTGAGGGGATTTCTGGATGAGGGGTTCTGGGAAGTGGAGGTGGTTTGTGCCAGGTTGTGCTTGGCAAGGTGGAGCACTGCGCTGTGCTCAGCAACTGGCACTGGGTACAGCAGAGGAAAAATTGGGGAAAATGGGGTTTTCTGGGGAATTTTGGGGGGTTTTTGGCAGAGGGGTTCCAGAAATTGGAGCTGGTGTGTGCGGGGCTGCACTTTGGCAAGGTGGAGCACTGTGCTGTGCTCAGCAACTGCCACCGGGTAAAACAGGGAAAAATTGGGGAAAATGGGGTTTTTTGGGAAATTTTGGGGGATTTTTGGATGAGGGGTTCTGGGAAGTGGAGCTGCTCTGTACCCCGTTGTGCTTGGCAAGGTGGAGCACTGCACCGTGCTCAGCAACCGGCACCGGGTACAGCAGAGGAAAATGGGGGAAAATGGGGTTTTTGGGGGGATTTTGAGGGGATTTTTGGCAGAGGGGTTCCAGGAATTGGAGCTGATGTGTGCTGGGTTGTGCTTGGCAAGGTGGAGCACTGTGCCGTGCTCAGCAACCGCCACAAAGTACAGCCCTGGGCCTGGGGGAAAACTGGAGCTTGAAGGGAAAAAATGAGGTTTTGAGGATTTTTGGGCAATTTTTGGTGGAATTTTCTAGATTTTTTTGGGAATTTTTGGGAGATTTTTTGAGGGTTTTATTAAAATTTATTGGGATTTTTTGGAAAATTTTGGGGGGATTGTGGAATATTTTTTTTTTTCTCTCCTTATTCCCATTTTTTCCTTTTCCCTCTTCCTTTCCCCATCCTTTCAGTTTTTCCCCTTTTTGCCCCTCTTTCCTCTGTCCCACTTTATTCCCCCTTTTCCCCATTTCCTTCTTTTCCTCTTCCTGTCCCTTTTTCCCTTTCCCCCCCTTTCTGCCCTTTCCTCTCTTTGGTCTTTTCCTTTGGGATTTTTGGGGATCTTTTTGGAACTTTTGGGAGATTTTTGGTGGATTTAGTTGGAAATTTTAGGGGATTATTTCTATTTTTTTTTATTGGGGGATTATTTTTAATTTTGGGAGATTTTTGTGGAAATGTGGGGGATTTTTTTTTTTTAATTTTTGTGGATTTTTTGGGATTTCTTGCAATTTTGGGGGGATTTTTTTTTAATTTTGGGGGAGTTTTTGGTGGATCTGGGGGAATTTTTTTTAAGTTTTTGGGAAGGTTTTAGTGGATTTTTGGGGGATTTTTTGGGGGAATTTTGGGGACTTGGGGATAAGGGGTTTGGGAGTTTTTGGGAATTGGTAAGAGTGGGAATGGCAGAATTGCTGAGGTTTGGGGGGGATTTTTTAGGTCTTTGATCCCAAAAAAAGAAGGAAATGGTCTTTAAATAAGGAAAAAAAATTAAGAAAATGTTTTTAAATCCCAAGAAAAACAAGGAAAATATCCTTTGAATCACAGAAAAGCCAAGAAAATGTTTTTCAAGTCCCAAAAACAAAAAGAAAAGACCCATAGAAATATTCTTTAAAATCCAAAGCAAATGTCCTTTAAATCCCCAATAAACAAGGAAAATGCCCTTAAAATCCCAAAATCCATTGAAAATGCTTTTTAAATCCTAAAAATCCAAGGAAGTAGTTTTTAAATTCCAGAAAACCCAAGAAAAATCCCCCAAAAATTAAAAAAACCCAGAATATATTTTGAAAATTGCCAAATCCAGGAAAAATATTTTAAATCCCAAAAATCCAAGTTAGTTCCACCTTTAGGACCCAAATTGAGCCATTTTAAAGTGACTTTTAACCCTTTTTACGCCTGGAAAATGACAGGGAAAAAACAAGACATTCCAGCAGGTTTAAAAATTCTCATTTTATCCATAAATTAAGGAATTACCAAGATTTTTTTTCCCTCAGGCAATCCTGCACCTGGACAGCCCCAAATCCGCGCGCTCCATGCACAGTTTCCTGCAGCAATATCCATATTCCATAGGAGAACACACACTCACCTGCTCCTTGTCCTCCCACGGAGACATTCCTGAGGTAAAAATTCCGTATTTTCCACCATTTGGGGTTTTTTTGGGGATGGGAGAACCTTCCTGCAAAGAGCTGTGGGATGGGATTTCCTTCAGGGTTGGGATTTTACCCTGAGGGCCAAGATTTTCCCTCATGGTTGGAATTCTTCCTCAGGGTTTGGATTTTTTTTTCCCTCGAGGTTGGGATTTCCTTCCCCGCCCCAGGGCTAGGATTTTTCCCCCTCAGGATTGGGATTTTTCCCCCTCAGGACTGGGATTTCCCTCTCAGGATTGGGATTTTCCCCCTCAGGGCTGGGATTTTCCCCCTCAGGATTTGGATTTTTCCCTCAGGGTTTGGGATTTTTCCCTCA
This sequence comes from Melospiza georgiana, assembly GCF_028018845.1. Taxonomy (NCBI): domain Eukaryota; kingdom Metazoa; phylum Chordata; class Aves; order Passeriformes; family Passerellidae; genus Melospiza; species Melospiza georgiana. The sequence goes on from NC_080434.1 coordinate 68,137,585, forward strand.
AGAATGAGATTTCCCTCACAGTCAGAATTTTTTTCCCTCAGAATTGGGATTTTTCCCTCAGGGTTGGGATTTTTCCCTCAGGGTTTGGGATTTTTCCCTCAAGAATGAGATTTCCCTCACAGTCAGAATTTTTTTCCCTCAGGGTTGGAATTTTTCCCTCAGGATTGGGATTTCACCCTCAGAGTCGGGATTTCCCCCTCAGGATTGGGTTTTTCCCTCATGATTGGGATTTTTCTGTCAGGGTTGGAATTTTTCCCCCCAGGGTCAAGATTTTCCCTCAGGTTTGGGATATTCCCTCAGAGTTTGAGATTTCCTTCAGGGATTGGGATTTTTCCCTTCAAGGATGGTATTTTTCTCTCAGGATTGGGATTTTTACTCAGAGGTTGGGATATTTTCCCTCGAGGATAGGATTTTCTTCAGGGTCATGGTTTTTCTCTCAGGGTTGGGATATTTTCTCTCAAGGATGGGATTTCTCTCAGGATTGGGATTTTTCCCTCAGGGTTTAGGGATTTTTCCTTCAAGGATGTATTTTTCCCTTAGGATCATGATTTTCCTGTCAGGATCATGATTTTCCTGTCAGGGTTGGAATTTTTCCTCAGGATTTGGGACTTTTTTTCCCTCTGGGTTGGAATTTTTCCCTCATGATTGGGATTTCCCCCTCAGGATTGGATTTTTCCCTCAGGATTGCGATTTCCCCCTCAGGGTTAGAATTTTCCCTTAGGGTTTGGGACTTTTCCCTCAGGATTTGGGATTTTTTCCCTCAAGGATGGGATTTCCCTCAGGACCAGGATTTTCTCTCAGGTTGGGATTTTCTCCCTCAGAGCCTGATTTTTGCCTCAGGGTTGGGATTTTTCCCTCACAGTTTGGAATTTTTTTCCCACAAGGATGGGATTTCCTCCTCAGGGTTGGGATTTTCCCCTTCAAGGACGGTATTTTTTCCTCAGGACTGGGATTTCCCCCTCAGAGTTGTGATTTCCCTCTCAGGATTGGGTTTTTCCCTCATGATTAGGATTTTCCCTAAGGGTTGGGATTTTTTCCCCCCCCAGGGTCAGGACTTTCCACTCAGGGTTGGGATTTTTCCCACAGGGCTGGGATTTTTCCCTCAGAGTTTGAGATTTTTTCCCTTCAGGGTTGGGATTTTCCCCCTCAGGTTTGGGATTTTTGTCTCAGAGTTGGAGTTCTTCCCTCAGAATTGGGATTTTCCCCTCAGGGTTTGGGATTTTCCTCTCAAGGATGGAATTTTTCCCTCAGGGTTGGGATTTTTCCCTCAGAGTTTGGGTTTTTTTCCTAAAGGGTAGGATTTCCCTCAGGATCGTGATTTTTCCCTCAGGGTTGGGATATTTCCCTCAGGTCTGGGATTTCACCTCAGGGATTGGGATTTTTGTTTTCCAGGCTGAAACCGGGAAAAAGGAAGTGAAGAAAGAGGATGGGAGCAAAGGAAGGTACAGCCTGCGAGGATTTTTGGGAATTTTATCCATTTCTTTTCCCTCTTGGAATGTTCATCCACGATTAGGGATTGCTGAGCCTCCCTCCAGCTGTGTCCTGCTGCTCCTCCTTCCCACTCCATGTCCTCCAGAGCCAAAATATTTGGGATTCATTAAAAAATCATGGAAAAATGGCGTGAAACCCCAATTTCTGTGGAGTTTTTCCTTGTTTTTTCCCCTGCTCATGTCCTGGCTCCTCTTGTTGCTTTTATTCCATCCTGCAGCTCTTCCCTCTATCCCTGCCTCTGGAATGCCTTTTCCTGACTGCTGCATTCCCAGAAATTTTTAGGAATTTTTGTTAAATATGGCTTCGATCCCTTTTTTTCTGTGATTCCAACTCGGATTTCTGGATGAGTTTTGTTTTTAAAACCCGCAAATTGTGTAAGGATCATCCTCAAATTTAAGGAATTCTGTTATGGAAAAGCTCTGTATTCCCAGATCCCATTTCTTTCCTTGTCATTCCATGAAACTGCTGAATTTTGGGAGCATTAATTCCCAAATTAATGGGAATCTCTTCCTCACAGCCACTTCTTGATTCCAGACAAGTGGAATTAAAAATTAAAATTAAAATGTGGCTTTTCCATGAGTCCCAGCTTCTGAAAAGTTGGAAAGTTGACATTTCTCCCTGCTCCACATGCACACAATTAATTTATTCTATTTCTTAGGGAGCAGAAAACAGCTGAATTATTATTTTAATTATTAATGATTTTTCTGAAACTTTAATTAATTAAACTTCACCCCTGGGCTTTGCTTTTCCCAGGTCACATTTTCCATGAATCCGAGGTGGGGGGGGGGGGTTCCATTTAATCCCAGGAGTTTTCTGTGCATCCCAGTGGAAAACAAACTGAGCACAGTCAGAAGTGTTGAATTGATGGAAAAATCCCTTTGGAGGATCCCAAATCCCGCTCTCCTGGACATTCCTGATTTTTCCAGGTTTTGGAGCAGAAATTCCCTGCTGGAATTCTGCTGCAATGCGTGCTCCAGGCACAGCCATTGAAACACTTCCCAAGCTCATCCTATGGGATTCTTTCCCTCAGGGAAGTCTGAAATTCCCTGGAAAGCTCCATCCTGTGGCACCTTGGGCTGCGTTATCCCAGAGGGTTCTCCATGGAAATCAGGGATTTTAAACCCAAACGAAAACCTGATCCCAAATCCAAACCTGCTCTCTCGGGATTGGGAGCTGCAGACAGAGCAAAGCTCCTCTAATTCCCTTATCCAGGAGCATCCTTTTGGTGGGACACTCCCAATTTCCCTTCTGTGGGACGGAAATTTTCCGAGACATGAGGTCTCCAAAATGTGAATTATTCACCTCAAGTGTCGCCTTTTCCCACAGAATTCCCAATCCCATTTCCTCATGCTCCAGAAAAAACTCCCACCGGTGGCATCCGGAGCTTTCTGAGACTTCTGGAATTCTCTCCCCATGGTTTGATTTTTGTTTCTTTTAAATGCTTCTAGCTCTGGCTTGAAAAAAATCCCAGAGGGATCAGGAACGGTGCAAAAACCAGCTGGGAATCCATCGGGAGAGGCCAAGAAAGGCCAAATTCCCACCCCAAATGTCCCGGAGGAGATTCCAGCGGGACAACTGGAGATTCCCGAGTCGCAGGCCGGAGGAGCAGCGAGGGAATCACCCACAGGGATGGACGTGGAGGGGTTGGATCCTGGAATTCCTGTGGATCCTGCTGGCAGCAAATCGCCCGCAGCGGGGTCGGAGGAGAAACCGGCGCCGCTTTCCCGAGTGGGGACGGACAAATCTCGGGATGGGCCAGAGCTGGAAATCCTCCAAAAGGAGGATGAGGAACCCTCTGCTCCCGCTGTGGAACCTCTGGAATCATCCAGCAAGGCCACCCCAGCAGCCGGAGGAACGCCGGGAGCCATCCCTGGAGTGTCCCCGAGCTCGGAGGAGGCTCCCGCGGTGTCACCCGGTGTCACCCAGCCCAGCGCGGAGCCGGCTGCTCCGGAGAAAACTCCCGTTCCCGAGGCTGGGAAGAGCAGCCAGGAAACGTCCACGGAGAGGAAAGCTGTCCCAAAAACTCTGCACGCTCCAGGGAATAAACTGGATGTGGCTGGAGCAGAGAGAGAGGCGACAGCGGAGGAATCCGTGCCCAAACTTGGGGAAAATCCAGGGAAGACTGGGGGCAAGGCTGGGACAGAACTGGAGAAAACACCGGGAAAAACATCCTCCAAGGGTGGGGAGAGCCCTGGGAATGCTGTTGGTGAGACGCACGGGGGAAGTTTGGTTAAAATCCCACAAAATAAAGGGATGGGAGCTGCAAAATCAGAAGAAAACCACGCGGCCGCTCCGGTAAATCCCGCTGCGTCCCTGAAGGAATCTTGCATTGGGAAAACCCTGCTGAAGGCTGTGGTGTCTGTCCCGGACATCCTGAAACAGAAAATTCCCGTCAGGATCACCGAGCCTTCCCTGGGAAGAGCTGGGGAGCAGAAAATCCCCCCCAAAGCAGGACTGGAGAAGAAAATCCCACCCAAAGCCGCGGCTCAGCCGGGAGCCGGGAGCAGCCAATGGAAAGGGAACGGAAATTCCGGAGTGGAAGCACAGGGAGACGGCGGGAAGAGCTCATCCCAGCAGGAAAAGGATTCCCAGCTGGAATCCCCGACGAGTTCAAAGCAGAGCCAGCAGGGAGAGAGTGGAACTTCTGGCACCAAGGAAAATCCTGGTGGGAATCAGGTGAGGCGGGCAGGAGTGCCCAGGTGTTCCCTGAGCTTCTCCCACTCTGGGTTTCTGGGATCACCCCTTTTCCATAAATCCTGGGGCCACCAGAGGAGCTGCTGGGTAACCTGTTCCTTTCAGCTGCACCAGGAGGGTGGAGCTGGTTGGAAAATCCTATGGAAGTTGTTTTGGAAGCAAATCCAAACTGAATTCCTTGGAGCAGCTCCAAGTGGGAATAAACCCTGTGTCCTCTGGGGAGCTGAAATTTGCTTTTCCAAGCCCTGCACAGATGGAAAAGAGGCTCCTGAGCCAGGTGTCACCCGTTGGTGGCAAATCCCCGGAGCTGTGGGGACATCCCAGAGCAGCTCCTTGATCCAAACAAAGCTGTGCTCGGTGAGGATTGGGATTTCCTGGGATTTCATGGAATTTTTTGTCCCATTTTGCAGGCTCCTGGTGGGGGCGGTGCTGCAGCTTTGAAAAGCAGCGCCAGCAGCACTGGAAAACAGAAGGAGGTAAGGATGGAAAACCATGGGATTAAAAGGATGGATGGAGTGTATGGAAATGGGGATTTTTGATGTTCCAGGATGTGGGATTGGATGGGATTTAGGATCTTCTCCAACCCAAACCATTCCAGCATTCCATGATGTTCCTGCTCTCAGGAATCTTTCCCCTCTTCCCAAAATGGGATCACCAAATTCCTGCCCTTTTTCCTTCTGGTGTCCATGGATCCCGTGGGCTCTGGGATGCTGGAATCCCTTTGCATCCATTCCCTTTGGATCTCTCCAGTCCCTATTTCCAGGCTCACAGAGCCGGGACCACCAGTAAACCCCAGCTGGGATCAGATCCCATAAATCCATCCCCAAATCCCAGTTTCACAGTTTGTGTTAAATATCCATGAAAATGTGAGGGTAGGATGGAATAATTTGGCAAAAAAAGTAAATAAAAAATTCAGAATTCTCAATGGAAGAAATCAGAGGCATCATTTGGGATGGGGCACCCGTTCCTTTGGACCCAGAACTTTGAATTGGCAGGAATTTTATCCGTTGACTTTTATCTGTTGAACTTTACTGAATGAATTTTATCCACTAAGTTTTGTCCCTTCAGTTTTATCCGGTGGCCTTTCTCCACTGAATTTCATCCACTGAATTTTTTCCATTGAATTTCATCCACTGAATTTTATCCATTGAATTTTATCTGTTAAACTTTATCCCCTGAATTTTATCCCTTCAGTTTTATCCTTTGGCCTTTCTCCACTGAATTTCATCCACTGAATTTTTTCCATTGAATTTCATCCACTGAATTTTATCCATTGAATTTTATCCGTTAAACTTTATCCACTGAATTTTATCCCTTCAGTTTTATCCTTTGGCCTTTCCCCACTGAATTTCATCCATTGATTTTTTTCCACTGAATTTTATCCGTTGAATTTTGTCCCTTGAAATTCATCCACTGAATTTTACCTGTTGAATTTCGTCCCTTCAACTTTATCTGCTGGATTTTATCCAACTAATTTTGTCCCTTTAATTTTATCCACTGAATTTTGTCGATTGACCTTTATCCCACTGGATTTTATCCATTGATTTTTATCTCCTGAATTTCATCCATTGAATTTTACCCATGGAATTTTATCCTCTATTGACCTGCTGCGATTTTTCCAGAGGACTTTGGCTTCCTGAACTAAACCTGAGTTAATTTAAATTAATTACTCAGAAATGTTGAATTTCTGAGTAATTAATTTAAATTAACTCAGGTTTAAGGTGCAATTTAAGCCCTGACCAGTTTTTTTTTTGTTTTTCACTCTGAAATTAAATTTGGGGTTATTTTTTATATCCTGCTGGTGATGACAGTTAAATATTCCATTTCCAGGATGAAGAGCTCTTCCCATTTAACCTGGACGAGTTCGTCACGGTGGACAAGGTTAAACCTGAGTTAATTTAAATTAATTACTCAGAAATGTTGAATTTCTGAGTCATTAATTTAAATTACCTGAGGTTTAAGCTGCAATTTAAGCTCTGACCACTTTTTTTTTTTTGGTTTTTTTTCACTCAGATTAAATCTGGGGTTATTTTTTGGATCCAACATGTGTGGATGTTCCTCCTGGAGAAGATGACAGTTAACTATTCCATTCCCAGGAGGAAGAGCTCTTCCCGTTTAACCTGGACGAGTTCGTCACGGTGGACGAGGTTAAACCTGAGTTAATTTAAATTAATGACTCAGAAGTTCAACATTTCTGAGTAATTAATTTAAATTACCTGAGGTTTAAGCTGCAATTTAAGCTCTGACCGCTTTTTTTTTGAGTTTTTTTTCACTCAAATTAAATCTGGGGTTATTTTTTGGATTCAACATGTGTGGATGTTCCTCCTGGAGAAGATGACAGTTAACTGTTCCATTCCCAGGAGGAAGAGCTCTTCCCGTTTAACCTGGACGAGTTCGTCATGGTGGACGAGGTTAAACCTGAGTTAATTTAAATTAATTAATCCAAAATATTGAATTTCTGAGTCATTAATTTAAATTAACTGAGGTTTAAGCTGCAATTTAAGCTCTGACCACTTTTTTTTTTGTTTTGTTTTTTTTTCACTCAAATTAAATCTGGGGTTATTTTTTGGATCCAACATGTGTGGATGTTCCTCCTGGAGATGACAGTTAACTGTTCCATTCCCAGGAGGAAGAGCTCTTCCCGTTTAACCTGGACGAGTTCGTCACGGTGGACGAGGTGCTGGAGGAAGCCGAGTCTCCGGTGATGCCGCGGCGGAACCCCCCGAGGGGGAAGAGAAAAGAAGCGCCCAAAGCCAACCCTCCGGAGCCGGCGCCCAAGAAGAGGAAAGGGAAGAGTTGCGGAGCCGAAGGTGAGCTGTCCTTTGTCACCTTGGATGAGATCGGGGAGGAGGAGGAGGAGGCCCCGGTGCCGCTGCCGGGCGTCGACCCCCAGGGCCTGGTGGTGGTGGATGAGGTGGTGGAAGAGGAGGAGCTGTCGGAAGCGGTGAAGGATCCGCAGGCGCTGCTGACGCTGGATGAGATCTCGGAGCAGGAGGAGCCGGGCTCCCACGGGAACGGGCCCCGGGGGGAATTTGAGGAGCGGGATCTGAAGGCCGAGCCCTTGGTGACCGTGGATGAGATTGGGGAGGTGGAGGAGCTGCCCCTCAACGAGCCCGCGGAGCTGAGCGCCGCCGAGGAGGGGAAAACCAACGCCGGGGATGGCGCGGCCTCCCAGGTGCCCGACGATCCCAACGCCTTGGTGACCGTGGATGAAATCCAGGAGGACAACGAGGACAATCCTCTGGTGACTCTGGATGAGGTCAACGAGGATGAGGATGATTTCCTGGCCGACTTCAATCACCTCAAAGAGGAACTGAACTTTGTTACAGTCGACGAAGTCGGCGATGAAGAAGAAGAAAGCACTTTCCCAGGGAAGAACCCGCCCGAGGACGAAGATGACGAAGATATTGTTGCTGTTGCAGGACCAGAAGAAATGGGAATTCTAGGAGATACAAATCCAGAGGATGAAATGGCTGAAATCTCCAAGCCAAAAGGTGAGGAACATCAAGGCCAGCTTGGACGAGGCTTGGAGCCGCCTGGGCTGGTGGAAGGTGTCCATGTCTCTTAGGTGCCTCCCAACCCAAACCATGCCATGGTTCCATTCCATCATTCCGTGATTCTGTTCCATGCTTCCATTCCATCACTCCATGATTCCATGATTCCATCCCAACATGCATTTCTGTCTCCAGCAGCTCAGCTGGGATCAGAAGATGCAGAACCAAAGCCTCAGCAGAAGAAAACGACTTTTCCAGGTGTCCCCAAGACGCAGAGCACTCCCAAAGGTAAATCCAAAGGAATCCCCTGAAATGCTCCAGGTTTTCTTGGCTGGAAGATTCTTTCCTGCCCATTTGAAAACTCCTCCTGTGCCTCACCACCACAGAGAACCTCAAAGTCAGGGCCCAGAATCCATGGTTTTCCTTGGCTCCTCCAAATCCGTGTTTAACTAGTTGGTTAAACTCAGAAGCCTCTCACGGAAAGTTTTTTTCCGGAAATTTCCAAATCCAGGTGGAAATATTGATTATTAGTGGGGTGCAGTGTGGGGTGTCCTGAGGGTTCCCATCCCGTGGTGAGTTTTATTCCCAACATTCAGTGTCTGGAAAGGAGGAAATTGCTGCCAGGCCTGTGAAATGAGGATGTAGGGATATACTGAATTCTCCATGGGGTCAGGAATTGTTCCAGCTTCCTTGGGGTCAGTCCTTCAGGAGCTGCTCCAACATGAGTCACTTCCATGGAGTCTTTCCTTCAGCAGCTGCTCTGTTGTGGGTCACTTTTTCCGTGGGATCAATCCTTCAGGAATCAATCAGGTCCCTGCTCCAACTTCTGTGGGGTCAGTCCTTCAGGAACTTCCTGAATTTCCATGGGGTCAGTCCTTCAGGAGCTGCTCCCACTTCCATGGAGTCAGTTCTTCAGGAACTGCTCCACCATGGGCAGTCCTTCAGGAGCTGCTCCCACTTCCATGGAGTCAGTTCTTCAGGAACTGCTCCACCATGGGTCACTTTTCCATGGAGTCTTTCCTTCAGGAACTGCTCCAATGTGGGTCATTCTTCCATGGGGTCAATCAATCCTTCAGGAACAGACTGCTCCAACATGGGTCGCTTTTCCATGGGGTCAATCCTTCAGGAATTGTTCCTATTTCTGTGGGCTCAGTTCTTCAGGAACTGGCCCAACTTCCATGGGGTCAGTCCCTCAGGAGCTGCTCCAACATGAGTCACTTTTCCATGGAGTCAGTCCTTCAGGAATTGTTCCAACTTCCGTGGGGTCAGTCCTTCAGGAATTGTTCCATGGGGTCAGTCCTTCAGGAATTGTTCCAACTTCCATGGGGTCAGTCCTTCAGGAACAGACTCCAACGTGGGTCACTTTTCCATGGGGTCAGTTCTTCAGGAACAGACTGCTCCAGTAGGGATCATTTTTCCATGGGGTCAGTTCTTCAGGAACTGCTCCAACTTCCATGGGGTCAACCCTTCAGGAACAGACTGCTCCAGCATAGATCACTTTTCCATGGGGTCAGTTCTTCAGGAACTGCTCCACCATGGGCAGTCCTTCAGGAGCTGCTCCCACTTCCATGGAGTCAGTTCTTCAGGAACTGCTCCACCATGGGTCACTTTTCCATGGAGTCTTTCCTTCAGGAACTGCTCCAATGTGGGTCATTCTTCCATGGGATCAATCAGTCCTTCAGGAACAGACTGCTCCAACATGGGTCGCTTTTCCATGGGGTCAATCCTTCAGGAATTGTTCCTATTTCTGTGGGCTCAGTTCTTCAGGAACTGGTCCAACTTCCATGGGGTCAGTCCCTCAGGAATTGTTCCATGGAGTCAGTCCTTCAGGAATTGTTCCAACTTCCATGGGGTCAGTCCTTCAGGAATTGTTCCATGGAGTCAGTTCTTCAGGAATTGTTCCAACTTCCATGGGGTCAGTCCTTCAGGAACAGACTGCTCCAGTAGGGATCATATTTCCATGGGGTCAGTTCTTCAGGAACTGCTCCAACTTCCATGGGGTCAGTCCTTCAGGAACTGCTCCAGCAGGGATCATTTTTCCATGGGGTCAGTCCTTCAAGATCTGCTCCAACTTCAATGGGATTGGTTGTTTTATTCCCAGAAAATGGAGTGTTTATTGGAAATGGAGATGACCTGGGGATTGAAACGGGTCAGGGACCAGCTTGGGTGAAAAACCTGATTTTTTGGAATGTTTAAGAACTGTAATTTCCCCTTGAGGAATCACAGATTCCCCAGACTTGGCTAGAGGAAGGTGAGGTTGGAATATTTCTGGGAGCTGTGTGTGGTGACTGTGGTGTATCCTCAGCTCTGGACATCCTGGTCCCCAAGGCCGGATTCTTCTGCCAGATCTGCTCCCTCTTCTACGCCGACGAGCCCTCCATGATCAACCACTGCAGGACCCCCCTGCACCGGCAGAACATGGAGGTACCACCACCAGAAAAACGGAAATATCTCCCCAAATCCTTGGATTCAGGGGTGTTCACGTGTGATGGGGTTTGGGAATACAGTGGGAATGTGGAATATTTTTATTCCATGCCCAGATTGTGGGGAATCCTGACCCCTGAGATTTGGCCACGTTCCCCTCAGGAGCTTCCCATGTGGAACTTGGGGGGTTTTATGGGACAAATCCCACCTTGGCCGTGGGAGGAACTGACTGAACGTGGCCCAGATATTCTGGCCCAGGTTTTAGGGGATAATCCTGGAATATCCCTGCAGCACCATCTCTCTCTTCTCCCTTCTCCACAGAAATTCATGGCCAAGCAGCAGGAAAGCGGCGGGGAGGAGCCAAGCTCCAGGTGATGGAGCTTCCCAGGAACCACACTTGGGGGCCAGTCAGTTCTGTGTGCTCGGATCTCCTTCGTCATTCGGGGTCGGGAAGGAGCATTCACGGTGTAAAAAATCGGAGCCGGGAACAGACCAAACCCAAAGCAGGAGAGGGTTGGAATTGTGTCTCCGATCATCCGACGTGGGAGAGACTGTTCCAGGTGTCTCCAGGAAATAAATGTTCTTACTGTATAGTTACCCCAGGGCTCGTTGAGTTTGGGGTCGTTCCTTGGGGTTTGGTGACTCTGGATGGACATTGGAGATCCAGGCGATGGATGGAGAGAGTCAAGGGAAGGGGCTGGAGCTCCAGGAGCAGCTGGGGGAGCTGGGAAAGGGGCTCAGCCTGGAGAAAAGGGGGATCAGGGGGAGCTTCTGGCTCTGCACAACTCCCTGGATTCCTGGAGCCAGGTGGGAGCTGGGATCTGCTCCCAGGGAACAGGGACAGGAGGAGAGGGAACAGCCTCAGGCTGGGCCAGGTTGGATAATTTTGGGAAAATTCCTTCTTGGAAAGGGCTGTCCAGCCCTGGCAGGGGTGGAGTGCCCATCGCTGGGGCATTCACCAGCCCTGTGCATGTGGCACTTGGGGACATGGCAGTGGTGGCCTGGGCAGAGCTGGACTCGGTGGTCTCAGAGGGATTTTCCCAACCCAAACAATTCCATCAGTCCCTGCCCCCAGCCCCCTGAGTTCCGTGGTGACATTCCAAACTTGGGGACACCCCTGGAGCACTCAACCCCTCCTGGGGCTCATTAGCAGCCGACAGAGCCACAGGAATTCCGGAATTCCTTTAATTCCTTTAATTAATTCCTTTGCCTGTGGCTGGGCACCCCTGCCTTTTTTGGGGAGCACATGGGAACCATTTCCTGTGAACTTCAGGTGAGTCAGAAGGGGAAACTGGGAAACTCGGATTAACTCCCTGGGAATGCTGAACTTCTCTGAGGTGGGGTCAGTGCCGGGCTCCACGTGGCAAAGGCCCTGGAGGTCGGGATGGGCAGGGTGGAGGGAGCTGACGCCGGCACCCACGGTGTGGGTGAGGATGTGCCCCTGCTCTGTTGGGCACAGCTCCTGGTCAAGAAAGTCGTTCCCACTGGGACGTCTCTTGGTTGGTGAAGTCTTCCCATTGGGACAGAGTTTTGTGTCCCCTGACATTCCCGTGACACTGCTCTGGGTGTGTCTCGGTGTCCCCTTGGCACAGGTCTTGGTCAGTGAGTTCTTCCATTTGGGACATCTCGTGGTTGATGAATTCTTCCATCTGGCACATCTCCTGGTGGATTAAGTCTTCCCATTGGGACAGAGTTTTGTATCCATTGGTTTTCCCTTGGTGCTGTTCTTGGTGTCTCTTGGCTTTTTCTTGGCACGGGTCTTGGTTGATGGATTCTTCCATGTGGGGCATCTTGTTGATGGATCCTTCCATGTGGGACATCTCCTGATTGATGGATCCTTCCATGTGGGACATCTCCTGATTGATGGATCCTTCCATGTGGGACATCTCTTGGTTGGTGAAGTCTTCCATGTGGGACATCTTGCAGTTGATGGATTCTTCCATGTGGGACATCTCCTGGTTGATGGATCCTTCCATTTGGGACATCTCCTGGTTGATGGATCCTTCCATTTGGGACGTCTCATGGTTGACGGATACTTTCATCTGGGACATCTCCTGGTGGATTAAGTCTTCCCATTGGGACAGAGTTTTGTATCCCTTGGCGTTCCCTTGGCACCGTTCCTGGCATCTCTTGGCGTTCCCTTGGCACCGTTCTTGGTCAGTGAAGTTTTCCATGTGGGACGTCTCTTGGTTGAAGAGTTCTTCCATCTGGAACATCTCCTGGTTGATCAGATCTTCCCATTGGGACACACTTTTGTATCCGATGGCTTCCCCTTGGCGCCACTCTTGGGATCCATTGGATTCCCCTTGGCGCCACTCTTGAGATCCATTGGATTCCCCTTGGCACCACTCTTGGGATCCGATGGCTTCCCCTTGGCACCGCTCTTGGGATCCGATGGCTTCCCCTTGGCACTGCTCTTGGGATCCGATGGCTTCCCCTTGGCACCGCTCTTGGGATCCGATGGCTTCCCCTTGGCACCGCTCTTGGGATCCGATGGCTTCCCCTTGGCACTGCTCTTGGGATCCGATGGCCTCCCCTTGGCACTGCTCTTGGTTGGTGAATTCCTGCCATTGGGACAGATCCTGGCATCCGTTGCCTCGCCCCTGGCACAGCTCCTGGTCTCCCCAGGCTTTCTCCTGGCACAGCTCCTGGTCGATGAATTCTTCCACGTGGGACATCTCCTGGGTGATGAGGTCCAACCACCAGGAGAGATCTCTGTGCCCATGGGCTGTGCCCTGGCTCGTCCCTTGGGGACACCCTCGGGATCCCCGTGGGTCTCTGCCGTGTGCCCCCTGGCACAGCTCTGGGGGACAGCAGAGTTCCCACTGCTCCTGCTCCATGGCCAACATGCCCTGTCCCTCCTGGCACCGCAGCCCCCTCAGCCCCTGGGCCTGCCAGGAGTTGGGATTTGGCTTCTCCAGAGGGATCCGGCAGCTGCTGCTCCTGGGAATGGACCTGAACCCTTTGGGATCACGCTGGGACTGGAGCATGGCACAGCTCCGGTGACACAACGGGACATCCTGGCAACCATGGAGCCCTCTGGAACCTTCTGGAACCTTCTGGAGCTGCAGCTCTGGCTACACAACACCAGGGTGTGCCAAGGGGGTCGTCCCCCCCGGGTGACACTGGAAGGACACTGGTGGCACCCAGAGACACCTGGAGAAGTGGCACTGTCAGAACATGAAGAGATTCATCCAGGCTGGATGAGATCCCAGACCGGAGCACAGGCTGGGAGAGACTCCTTGGGACCATCCCTGCAGGAATGACTCGGGGACACGGGGACAGTGACACGGCCCTGGGCAGGACTGTCCCGGCACTGCTCGGTGGCTTCGATCCCGCTCCGGTACGGGGAACCGGAGCAGCTTCCCGGTGGGATTCCTGCCGGGAAAAGCCACGGCGCCTTTAAGGCACCTCCGCGCGGGCTCCGGCAGCCGCGGGCGCCGCACCAGGAAATTCCTGACATCCCGGGAAGTGCTGAGCCAGCGCGAATCGGGCCGGGAACGGCGCCAGGAGCGGGGCCGGGAATGCTGCAAACCTCGAAAGAGCCGTCACGGGGCCGAGACACGGCCAGAGCCTCGACAGAAGGCAGAGCTGCCTCAGCCCGGGACAAAACCCGTGCCGGCATCCAGCCCTGGGAACCGGGCACGGAATGCTCCGTCCCCGCTGTGCCCGCTGTGCCCTGCTGTCCCCCGGGATGGCGAAGGAGCGTCCCAGGGTGATGCGGATCCAAAGGATCCCGGAGCAGAGCACCGAGCCAGGGGGGTCTGTCTGTCTGTCCCCCTCGCTCCTCGGCCCCGCAGGGCTCTGGGACACCCCCAGGGACAGCACAGGGATGAGGACAAGGGACAGGGATGGCACCAGCCCTGCCCGCGGGAAATCCCAATAAAAGAAGGGAAAGTCGAGCCAGGAAAGTTCTTTGGGGGCGGAAAAAGCGCGTGTGAGCCCCCGCGCAGGGTGGGGGGGACAAGCAGGACCCACAGCCCGGACCCGCGCCCCGAGTCCCACCCGGGGCACCCCCGAGGGGTCGGGGCAGGGCCTGGGACCGCCCCTGGCCGCCGGGTTCGGCCCCGCTCCGCCCGCGCCGGCGGCTCCGGGACCTGCCGGGTCCCCGGGCTCGGCCGGCAACGCCGCTGCTGCGGCGGGAGGAGCCCCCGCGGACCCCCGGGCCACTCCCCGACCGGCGATGGGACACTGGGGACACTGCGGGGGGCTGGGGACAGCGGGGACGCAGTGAGGGGACAGCGGGACACGGTGATGGGACAGCGGGGACACGGTGGGGACACGGCAGGGACGCAGGACAAGACCCGCCGGTGAGCGGGCAGGACCCGCTGTCCCCCGTTCGAGGGGTCCGGTGTCAGGGAGAGCGGAACGGGGCCGGTTAACGGGGCGGGGCGGGCAGGGCGCGGCCGGGGGTCCCGGGCAGGAGGAGGGCGGGGGTCGGGGAGGGGCCGGGACCGGGACCGGGCCCAGGAGCGGGCAGGGACCGGCAGGAGCGGGCAGGGACCGGCAGGGCCGCGGCCATGCGGGGATCGCCCCTCGCCCCGCTGCCGCTGCTGCTGCTGCTGCTGCTCCTGCTGGGCCCCCCGGCGCCCCCCGCCCGCGCCGCGCCCCCCCCAGCCCGGCCGGCCCCGCGGCACCGGGGCGGGCACGGCCAGCGGGACCCCCAGAGCCGCCGGGGCCACCCCAACCAAGGGCACGGCCAGCGGGACCCCCAGAGCCGCCGGAGTCACCCCAACCAAGGGCACGGCCAGCGGGGTGTCCCCCAGAGCCACCGGGGCGACCCCAACCAAGGGCACCGCCAGCGGGACCCCCAGAGCCACCGGGGTCACCCCAACCAAGGGCACCGCCAGCGGGACCCCCAGAGCCGCCGGGGCCACCCCAACCAAGGGCACCGCCAGCGGGGTGTCCCCCAGAAAGGGCTCCACGACCGGACCCCCCAAAGGCAGCGGGGTCACCCCAACGAAGGGAACGACCAGGGGACCCCCCAAAGCCAGCGGGGTCACCCCAACGAAGGGCACCGCCAGGGGACCCCCCAAAGGCAGCGAGACGCCCCCCTGGCCGGGCACCACGGCGGGACCCCCCAAAGGCAGCGGGGCACCCCCTCCGAAGGGCACCACGGCCGCCCCCTCGAGGAGCAGCGCCACGACGGGACCCCCGAAGGGCAGCGCGACCCCCGCCAGCCCCGGGGAGCCCGCGGGCACCGGTAGGACCGGGGGGGACGGGGTGTGAGGGACGGCAGTGCAAAGGGGGTTCGTGGGGGGAAACGGGGTGCCAGGCTGTTCCCGTGTCCCCTCGCAGCCCCCGCGCCCTCGGTGAGCAAGGTGGCGGTGAGGAGGAGGAAGGTGGTGAGGAAGAAGGTGGTGAAGAAGAAGGTGCTGAGGAAGAAGCCGGAGGCTCCGGCCGCGCCGCAGGAGCCCCGTACGTGCGCTGGGCGCGGGTGGCACGGGCATTGTCACCTGCGCACGGGGCTGGCCGTGTCCTGGGGACACCTGGGGGCACCTGGGGGCACCTGGGGGTTGGGGTGGCGAGCCCAGGCTGGCACGGTCCCCATGGCACAGCTCGGTGGGGACACAGGGTGGGGACGGCCCCTGCTGCTCAGGGGTGGCGGTGTGAGCGCTGTCCCCGCTGTGTCCCCAGCGTGTCCCCCCCTGGGGCTGGAGTCCCTGCGGGTGCTGGACGAGCAGCTCCGGGCATCGAGCCACAAGCGGCACGGGCTGGGCGCGCACCGCGGCCGCCTCAACATCCAGGTACTGCCGGGAACATGCCAGGGGGTGCCAGGAGTGTGCCAGGGTGGGTCAGGGTGGGTTAGGGTGTGTCAGGAGTGGGCCAAGGGGTGCCAGGAGTGGGCCAGGAGCATGCTAGGAGTATGCCAGGGGGTGCCAGGAGTGTGCCAGGGTGGGTTAGGGTGTGCCAGGAGTGAGCCAAGGGGTGCCAGGAGTGGGTCAGGGTGTGCCAGGAGTGGGCCAGGAGCATGCTAGGAGTATGCCAGGGAGGGCAAGGGTGTGCCAGGAGTGTGCCAGGGTGGGTCAGGGTGTGCCAGGAGTATGCCAGGGTGTGCTGGGAGTGTGCCAGGCTGTGCCAGGCTGGAGGGATGTTTGGATGTCACACGAGGCATGCAGGTATGGCAAGTGCATGACAAACACAGAGTAGGTGTTGCCTGTTCGTGGCGAGTTTGTGGCATCTTCATGGCACGTGGGTGACATTTTGTGGCGAGTTTGTGGCATCTTCGTGGCTTTTTTTATTTTTTAACATTTTGTGGCGAGTTTGTGGCATCTTCATGGTACATTTTTGATATTTCGTGGCGAGTTTGTGGCATCTTCGTGGTACATTTTTGACATTTTGTGGCGAGTTTGTGGCATCTTCATGACGTGTCGGTGACATTTTGTGGCGAGTTTGTGGCATCTTCATGGCTTTTTTTTTTTGACATTTTGTGGCGAGTTTGTGGCATCTTCATGGCACGTCTGTGACATTTTGTGGCGAGTTTGTGGCATCTTCATGGCGTGTCTGTGACATTTTGTGGCGAGTTTGTGGCATCTTCGTGGTACATTTTTGACATTTTGTGGCGAGTCTGTGGCATCTTCATGGCACGTCTGTGACATTTTGTGCCGAGTTTGTGGCATCTTCATGGCACGTCGGTGACATTTTGTGCCGAGTTTGTGGCATCTTTGTGGCACGTCTGTGACATTTTGTGGCGAGTTTGTGGCACCTTCATGGCCCGTCTGTGACATTTTGTGCCGAGTCTGTGCCATCTTCACAGCCCGCGAGCGTCCCAGGCGCTCTCCAGCTCTGCCCGTGTGGCTCCCATCGATCTCGGTGCCACCACCCCGGTGCCACCCCAGGCTCGGGGGCACGGCGGGCGGTGGGGCCCTGTCCCTGAGCGTGTCCCTGAGCGTGTCCCTGTGCGTGTCCCCTCCTGTCCCCACAGTCAGGGCTCTACGACGGTGACTTCTTTGACGGCGGCTGGTGCGCGGGGCGCGAGGACACGCGGCAGTGGCTGCAGGTGGACGCGCGGCGCCTCACGCGCTTCACCGGCGTCATCACCCAGGGCCTCAACTCCATCTGGACGTAAGGGGACAACGGGGACAAGGGGGGGGACAGCGTGGGGGACCCCCTGACCCCCCCTGCGCCCCCCAGGTACGACTGGGTGACGTCCTACAAGGTGCAGGTCAGCAACGACTCGCACGCGTGGCTGCCGAGCCGCAACGGCACCGAGGAGGCGGTGAGTGGCACCGGGGGTGGCACCGGGGGTGGCATCCCCAGACGGGGTGGGGACATGGGGAGGTGACAGGGCTGGGGGGCAGGAATCACCTGGGGGGTTATGGTGGTGGGGGGGGTTGATGATGCTCTGGGGTTAATTGTGCCAGGTGGGCAATGATGCCAGGGTGGGGTTAATTAGGCCAGGGTTAATTATACTGGTGTTAATTGTGGTGAGTTAACCGTGCCAGGTGGGCAATGATGCCACGGGGTTTAGTTAGGCCAGGGTTAATTTGCCAGGTGGATTAACCATTCCAAGAGTTAACCGTGCCAGGGGTAACGATGCCAGGAGGGTTAATTAGGCCAGGGTTAATTATACTGGAGGTAAACCATGCCAGGGTTAACCATGGCAGGTGGGATAACCGCACTGGCAGGGCGTTAAACCACACTGGGTTAACCACACCAAGGAGGGTTAACCAGCCCAGGGAGGAGTGCCCATGCCGGGGTGCCCATCCCAGGGTGCCCATGCCGGGGTGCCCATCCCGGGGTGCCCATCCCGAGGTGCCCATCCCAGGGTGCCCATGCCAGGGTGCCCGTCCCAGGGTGCTCATCCCGGGGTGCCCATCCCAGGGTGCCCATCCCGGGGTGCCCATCCCAGGGTGCCCATCCCGAGGTGCCCATCCCAGGGTGCCCATCCCAGGGTGCCCATCCCGGGGTGCTCATCCCGGGGTGCTCATCCCGGGGTGCCCATCCCGAGGTGCCCATCCCGAGGTGCCCATCCCGGGGTGCCCATCCTGGGGTGCCCATCCCGAGGTGCCCATCCCAGGGTGCCCATCCCGGGGTGCCCATCCCGAGGTGCCCATCCTGGGGTGCTCATCCCGAGGTGCCCATCCTGGGGTGCTCATCCCGGGGTGCCCATCCCAGGGTGCCCATCCCGGGGTGCCCATCCCGAGGTGCCCATCCCAGGGTGCCCATGCCGGGGTGCCCATCCCGAGGTGCCCAATCCAGGGTGCCCATCCTGAGGTGCCCATCCCGAGGTGCCCATCCAGGGGTGCCCATCCCGAGGTGCCCATCCCGGGGTGCCCGTGCCAGCTGGCTCCGTGCCCGGGCTCTGTTGCCCTTGGCCTGGCCCCGCCGGGCGCCCTGCAGCATTTCCCCCCAGCACAAAGGCTGCTTGTCCCCACCTGGGCACCTGCCAGCCCCCCTGGCACGGCCGTGGGGACACGGGGACACGCGTGGGTGTGGCGTGGCACCGGGGACAGCACGGCAGCCTGGAGCTGGGGAGGGGCTGGGGTCCCTGTGCCAGGGCCGGGTTTGGGGTCCCTGTGCCAGGGATGGGTTTGGGGTCTCTGTGCCAGGGCTGGGTTTGGGGGTCCCTGTGCCAGGGCCGGGTTTGGGGGTCCCTGTGCCAGGGCCGGGTTTGGGGTCCCTGTGCCAGGGCCGGGTTTGGGGTCCCTGTGCCAGAGCCGAGTTTGGGGTCCCTGTGCCAGGGCCGGGTTTGGGGTCCCTGTGCCAGGGACGGGTTTGGGGGTCCCTGTGCCAGAGCCGGGTTTGGGGTCCCTGTGCCAGAGCCGGGTTTGGGGTCCCTGTGCCAGAGCCGGGTTTGGGGGTCTCTGTGCCAGGGCCGGGTTTGGGGTCCCTGTGCCAGGGCCGGGTTTGGGGTCTCTGTGCCAGGGCCGGGTTTGGGGGTCCCTGTGCCAGGGCCGGGTTTGGGAGTCTCTGTGCCAGGGCCGGGTCTGGGGTCTCTGTGCCAGGGCCGGGTTTGGGGGTCTCTGTGCCAGGGCCGGGTTTGAGGTTCCTGTGCCAGGGCCGGGTTTGGGGGTCCCTGTGCCATGGATGGATTTGGGGGTCCCTGTGCTGAGGTGGATTTGGGGGTTCCTGTGCCAGAGCTGGCTTCGGGATCCCTGTATCAAGGATGGATTTGGGGTCCCTGTGCCAGGGTGGATTTGGGGCTCTCTGTTCAGAGCTGTACCAGGATCAGATTTGGGGATCTCCATGTCAGGGGTGGATTTTGGGGTGCCCCTGCCAGGAACAGATTTGGGGCTCCCTGTGCCCATCCCGGCTGCCCTTGGGCTCCGAGCGGCGCCCGCGGCCCCGCCCAGGCTCTGCCCTGCCCATGCTGGAGGGCACCGGGCACACCCGGGCGGCTCTCCCTGACCCCGCTGTCCCCTCCTGTCCCCGCTGTCCCCGCTGTCCCCGCTGTCCCCGCAGGTGTTCCCCGCCAACACAGACCCCGAGACGCCGGTGCTGAACGCGCTGCCCGCGCCGCTCGTGGGGCGCTTCCTGCGCATCAACCCGCAGAGCTGGTTCCGCAACGGCTCCGTGTGCCTGCGGGCCGAGGTGCTGGGCTGTCCCCTGCCCGGTGCGTGTCCCCTGCCCTGTGGGGCTGTCCCCTGTCCTGTGGGGCTGTCCCCTGTCCTGTGGGGCTGTCCCCTGCCCTGCGGGGCTGTCCCCTGCCCTGTGCGTGTCCCCTGTCCTGTGGGGCTGTCCCCTGCCCGGTGTGTGTCCCCTGTCCTGTGGGGCTGTCCCCTGCCCGGTGTGTGTCCCCTGTCCTGTGGGGCTGTCCCCTGCCCGGTGTGTGTCCCCTGCCCTGTGGGGCTGTCCCCTGCCCTGTGGGGCTGTCCCCTGCCCGGTGCGTGTCCCCTGCCCGGTGCGTGTCCCCTGCCCTGTGGGGCTGTCCCCTGCCCTGTGGGGCTGTCCCCTGCCCGGTGCGTGTCCCCTGCCCGGTGCGTGTCCCCGCCTGTCCCCTGCCCTGTGGGGCTGTCCCCTGCCCGGTGCGTGTCCCCTGCCCTGCGGGGCTGTCCCCTGCCCTGCGGGGCTGTCCCCTGCCCTGTGGGGCTGTCCCCTGCCCGGTGTGTGTCCCCTGCCCTGCGGGACTGTCCCCTGCCCTGCGGGGCTGTCCCCTGCCCTGTGGGGCTGTCCCCTGCCCGGTGCGTGTCCCCTGCCCTGTGGGGCTGTCCCCTGCCCTGTGGAGCTGTCCCCTGCCCCGCAGTGACCCGCTGGTGTCCCCCCGGCTGTCCCCTGCCCGGTGCGTGTCCCTGGCTGTCCCCTGCCCCCTGGGGACCCGCTGGCTGTCCCCTGCCCGGTGCGTGTCCCCCCCGCTGTCCCCTGCTAGTGGGGCTGTCCCCTGTCCCGCAGTGACCCTGTGGCTGTCCCCATGCCCCGTAGGCACCCTCTGGCTGTCCCCTGCCCACCCTCAAGCTGTCTCCATGCCCCGCAGTGACCCTCTGGCTGTCCCCTGCCCACGCTCTGGCTGTCCCCTGTCCCTCGGGGACCCGCTGGCTGTCCCCTGCCCCGCAGTGACCCGCTGGCTGTCCCCTGCCCGGTGCGTGTCCCCCCCCGCCTGTCCCCTGCCCTGTGGGGATGTCCCCATGCCCCGTAGGCACCCTCTGGCTGTCCCCTGCCCACCCTCAGGCTGTCCCCTGTCCCTCGGGGACCCGCTGGCTGGCCCCCGCCCCACAGTGACCCGCTGGTGTCCCCTGTGTCCCGTAGGCACCCGCTGGCTGTCCCCTACCCCGCTGGTGTCCCCCTGGCTGTCCCCTACCCCGCTGGTGTCCCCCTGGCTGTCCCCTGTCCCGCAGTGACCCGCTGGTGTCCCCCAGGTCCCCACACGCCGCCCCGGTAGCGCCCAGCGGTGTCACCAGAGTGGCGCTCTGGGCTGCTCGCTGTCCCTGACCGTGTCTCCCCGGTGTCCCCCCGGTGTCGCCCCGGTGTCCCCGCAGACCCCAGCGATGCCCACGCCTGGCACCCCCCGGCCCCGCCCGAGCCGCAGCTGGATTTCCGCCACCACAACTACAAGGAGATGAGAAAGGTGCCACCCTCCCCGCGACCCCCGGGGTGGCTCCGTGTCCCCAAGCGGGGCCGGGGGGGGGCTGTGCCACCTCGGGGTGTCCCTGACGGTGCCACCACCCGCAGCTGATGAAGAGGGTGAGCGAGGAGTGCCCCGACATCACCCGCGTGTACAGCATCGGGCAGAGCTCCCGCGGGCTGCGCCTCTACGTGATGGAGATCTCGGACAACCCCGGGCAGCACGAAGTGGGTGCGTGCCCAGGGGACAGCTGGGGACAGCTGGGGACAGCTGGGGACAGCCGGGGTGGGACAACATGGGCCTGGGGACAGCGGCCAGGGATGCCCAGGTGGGGATGGGGCGACTGGGGGTGCCCAGGACGAGGACGGGGCGTCGGGGATGGCCGGGCTGGTGCTGGAGGGTGGGGACTGTCACCAGGGCTGGTACAGGATGGGGACAGTCACCAGGGCTGGCTCAGGATGGGGACAGTCACCAGGGCTGGTGCGGGAGGGTGGGGACAGTCACCAGGGCTGGTACAGGGGGTGGGGACAGTCACCAGGGCTGGTGTTGGAGGGTGGGGACAGTCACCAGTCACTGTCACGGGGACAGTGGCCAGGGTGGCACAGGGACAGGGACCAGGGCATTGCAGGGACACGGGGACAGTGACCAGGGTGGCACAGGGACACAGGCACAGTGGCCAGGGTGGCACAGGGACAGTGACCAGGGTGGCACAGGGACAGTGGCCAGGGTGGCACGGGGACACGGGGACGTTGGCCAGGGTGGCACAGGGACAGTGACCAGGGTGACACAGGGACAGTGGCCAGGGTGGCACGGGGACACGGGCACAGTGACCAGGGTGGCACAGGGACACAGGGACAGGGACCAGGGTGGCACAGGGACACAGGGACAGGGTGGCGCAGGGACATGGGGACAGTGACCAGGGTGGCACAGGGACAGTGGCCAGGGTGGCACGGGGACAATGGCCAGGGTGGCACAGGGACACAGGGACAGTGTCCAGGGTGGCACAGGGACATGGGGACAGTGACCAGGGTGGCACAGGGACAGTGGCCAGGGTGGCACAGGGACAGTGGCCAGGGTGGCACGGGGACACGGGCACAGCGGCCAGGGTGGCACGGGGACGCGGGCACAGCGGCCAGGGTGGCACGGGGACACGGGCACAGCGGCCAGGGTGGCACAGGGACACGGGCACAGCGGCCAGGGTGGCACGGGGACACGGGCACAGCGGCCAGGGTGGCACAGGGACACGGGCACAGCGGCCAGGGTGGCACGGGGACACGGGCACAGCGCACACCCTGGTGCCCCCAGGAGAGCCCGAGTTCCGCTACGTGGCTGGCATGCACGGGAACGAGGTGCTGGGCCGGGAGCTGCTGCTGAACCTGATGCAGTTCCTGTGCCGCGAGTTCCGGCGCGGCGATGCCCGCGTGGTGCAGCTGGTGACGGGCACGCGCATCCACCTGCTGCCCTCCATGAACCCCGACGGCTACGAGACCGCCTACAGCCTGGTACGGCTGGCACGCACCGGCCCCTGCTGCCCGTGACTGTGCCCATCCCAGGAACCCCGCTGCCCATCCCGGTGTCCATCCCCATGATCCCAGTGCCCATTCCGGTGCCCATCCCGGTGTCCATCCCCATGATCCCAGTGCCCATCCCGGTGCCCATCCCGGTGTCCATCCCCATGATCCCAGTGCCCATCCCAGTGCCATCCCGGTGTCCATCCCAGTGTCCATCCCCATGATTCCAGTGTCCATTCTGGTGCCCATCCCAGTGCCCATCCCAGTGTCCATCCCAGTGTCCATCCCCATGATCCCAGTGCCCATCCCAGTGCCCATCCCAGTGCCCATTCCGGTGCCCATCCCGGTGTCCATCCCCATGATTCCAGTGCCCATCCCGGTGCCCATTCCAGTGCCCATCCCAGTGCCCATCCCCACAATCCCAGTGTCCATTCCGGTGCCCATCCCAGTGCCCACCCCAGTGACCGCAGTGCCCATCCCAGTGATGCTGGTGCCCATCCTGGTACCCATTCTCGTGCCCATCCTGGTGATCCTGGTGCCCATCCTAGAGGCCGCAGTGCCCATCCTGGGGATTGCAGTGCCCATCCCAGTGCCCATCCCCATGATCCCAGTGACCCTGGTGCCCATCCCGGTGCCCATCCCGGTGCCCATCCCAGTGTCTATCCCCACAATCCCAGTGTCCATTCCGGTGCCCATCCCGGTGTCCATCCCAGTGACCCTGGTGCCCATCCTGGTGCCCATTCTCGTGCCCATCCTGGTGATCCTGGTGCCCATCCTGGTGTACTGGTGCCCATCCAGAGGATCCCAGTGATCCTGGTGCCCATCCCAGTATCTATCCCAGTGACCACGGTGCCCATCCCAGTGCCCATCCCGGGGATCCCAGTGCTCATCCAGGTGACCACAGGTTTCACCCAGGTGACCATCCCAGTGCCCATCCTGGTGATCCCAGTGCCCATCCCAGTGCCCATCCCAGTGACTGCTCTGCCCATCCCAGTGATCCTAGTGCCCATCCTGCTGCCCATTCTCGTGCCCATCCTGGTGATCCTGGTGATCCTGGTGCCCATCCCAGTGATCCCAGTGCCCACCCTGGTGCCCATCCCAGTGATCCCAGTGCCCATCCCAGTGATCCCAGTGCCCACCCCGGTGCCCATCCCAGTGATCCCAGTGCCCATCCCGGTGCCCGCGGTGCCCATCCTGGTGATCCCAGTGCCCATCCCAGTGATCCTTGTGCCCACCCCGGTGCCCATCCCGGTGCCCATCCCACTAACCCTGGTGCCTGCGGTGCCCATCCTGGTGATCCTGGTGCCTATCCCAGTGCCCATCCCGGTGACCCCAGTGCCCATCCCAGTGATCCCAGTGCCCATCCTGGTGATCCCGGTGCCCATCCCAGTGATCCTAGCACCCTTCCCGGTGCCCATCCGGGTGATCCCAGTGCCCCTCCCGGTGATCCCAGTGCCCCTCCCAGTGATACCAACGCCCATCCCGGTGCCCATCCCGATGCCCATCCCGGTGCCCATCCCGATGCCCCTCCCGGTGACCGCGGTGCCCGCGGTGCCCGGCAGGGCTCGGAGCTGGCGGGATGGGCCGTGGGCCGCTGGACGTACGAGGGCATCGACCTCAACCACAACTTCGCCGACCTGAACACGGCGCTGTGGGACGCCGAGGACAACGACCGGGTGCCACACGAGTTCCCCAACCACTACATCCCCATCCCCGAGTACTACACCTTCGCCAACGCCACGGTGAGACCCCAAAACGCCCCATCCTGTCAGGGTGACACCCCAAAACATCCCAGCCTGGGGGGGTGCCACGGTGAGACCCCAAAACATCCCTGTCCTATCAGGGTAAGACCCCAAACATCCCCATCCCCGAGTACTACACCTTCGCCAACGCCACGGTGAGACCCCGAAACATCCCTGTCCTATCAGGGTGACACCCCAAAACATCCCCATCCTGTCAGGGTGACACCCCAAAACATCCCCATCCCCGAGTACTACACCTTCGCCAACGCCACGGTGAGACCCCGAAACGCCCCAGCCTGGGGGGGGTGCCATGGAGAGACCCCAAAACACCCCAGCCTGTCAGGGTGAGACCCCAAAACGCCCCAGCCTGTCAGGGTGACACCTCAAAACACCCCAGCCTGTCAGGGTGACACCCCAAAACCTCCCCATCCTATCAGGGTGAGACCCCAAAACATCCCCATCCCCGAGTACTACACGTTCGCCAACGCCATGGTGAGACCCCGAAACGCCCCAGCCTGGGGGGGTGCCATGGAGAGACCCCAAAACCCACACCCTATCCGTGTGAGACCCCAAAACATCCCAGCCTGGGGGGGGTGCCATGGTGAGACCCCAAAACATCCCCATCTTATCAGGATGAGACCCCAAAACACCCCCATCTTATCAGTGTGAGACCCCAAAACATCCCCATCCTGTCAGTGTGACACCCCAAAACACCCCCATCCTATCAGTGTGAGACCCCAAAACATCCCAGCCTATCAGGGTGAGACCCCAAAACATCCCAGCCTGGGGGGGTGCCACGGTGAGACCCCAAAACATCCCCATCCTGTCAGTGTGAGACCCCAAAACATCCCCATCCTATCAGGGTGAGACCCCAAAACACCCCACCCTGCTGGGGGGTGCCTCAGTGAGACCCCAAAACATCCCCACCCTATCAGTGTGAGACCCCAAAACATCCCAGCCTGTCAGGGTGACACCCCAAAACATCCCCATCCTATCAGGGTGAGACCCCAAAACATCCCCATCCCCGAGTACTACACCTTCGCCAACGCCACGGTGAGACCCCAAAACACCCCATCCTGTCAGGGTGACACCCCAAAACATCCCACCCTGCTGGGGGGTGCCATGGAGAGACCCCAAAACATCCCCATCCTATCAGGGTGAGACCCCAAAACATCCCCATCCTATCAGTGTGAGACCCCAAAACATCCCCATCATCCTGGAGTGGTGCCACAGTGAGACCCCAAAACATCCCCATCCTGCTGAGGGGGTGCCATGGTGAGACCCCAAAACATCCCCATCCTGTCACATTGGGGAGAGACCCCCAAAACCCTCACCCTATAAGTTTGAGACCCCAAAACATCCCCATCCTATCAGTGTGAGACCCCAAAACATCCCCATCCTGTCAGTGTGAGACCCCAAAACATCCCCATCCTATCACAGTGGGGTGAGACCCCAAAACATCCCCATCCTGTCAGTGTGAGACCCCAAAACATCCCCATCCTGTCACATGGGGTGAGACCCCAAAACCCCCATCCTGTCACATTGGGGTGGGACCCCAAAACCCCCATCCTATCAGTGTGAGACCCCAAAACCCCCATCCTGTCACATTGGGGTGGGACCCCAAAACCCCCATCCTGTTACATCAGTGTGAGACCCCAAAACCCCCATCCTGTCACATTGGGGTGGGACCCCAAAACAGCCCAAAGTGCCCCTGAAACCGCCCTGAAACCCCTCAGAAAGCCCCAAACCCTTCCCAGTCCAGCGGGCGGGTGCTGCCCACCCACAGGGGCTGAGCCCGCCCAACCCAGGGCGTCACCAGAAGCCACAAGGACACGGCCACCACCACCACGAGTTGCTGGTGACAGTGGTGTCACCAGGCCCCAGTGGTGCGGGTGACAGCGGTGTCACTGCGTGGGTGGCCCCGGTGGTGTGGGTGACACCGCTGTCACCGCACAGGCAGCTCCGGAGATGTGGGTGACAGCGGTGTCACTGCACACGTGGCCCCAGAGATGCAGGTGACAGCAGTGTCATTGCGTGGGTGGCCCTGGAGGCACGGGTGACAGCGGTGTCACCACATACGTGGCCCTAGAGACGCAGGTGACAGCAGTGTTATGGCACCGGTCGCCCTGGAGGCAAGGGTGACGGCAGTGTCACCACACACATGGCCCCAGAGACACGGGTGATGGCAGTGTCACCGCACACATGGCCCCAGAGATGCAGGTGATGGTGGTGTCACCACACAGGTGGCCCCAATGGTGTGGGTGACTGCAGTGTCACTGCATGGGCAGCCCTGAAGATGCAGGTGACAGCGGTGTCACTGCACACATGGCCCCAGAGACGTGGGTGACAGTGGTGTGGTGTCACCGCACAGGTAGCCCCGGTGGTGTGCGTGACAGCGGTGTCACCGCGCACATGGCCCCGGTGGCGTGGGTGACAGCAGTGTCACCGCACAGGTAGTCCCAGTGGCGTGGGTGACAGCGATGTCACCGCGCACATGGCCCCGGTGGCACGGGTGACAGCAGTGTCACCGCGCACATGGCCCCGGTGGTGCGGGTGACAGCAGTGTCACCACGCACATGGCCCTGGTGGTGCGGGTCACAGCGGTGTCACCACGCACATGGCCCCGGTGGCATGGGTGACAGCGGTGTCACCACGCAGGTGGCCCCAGTGGCACGGGTGACAGCAGTGTCACCATGCACATGGCCCCAGGGTGATGCGGGTGACAGCAGTGTCACCACGCACGTGGCCCCGGTGGTGTGGGTGACACCAGTGTCACCACGCACACGGCCCCGGTGGCACGGGTGACGGCGGTGTCACCACGCACATGGCCCCAATGGTGTGGGTGACAGCGATGTCACCGCGCACATGCCCCGGGGTGATGTGGGTGACACCAGTGTCACCATGCACATGGCCCCGGTGGTGTGGGTGACAACAGTGTCACCGCATACATGGCCCCAGTGGTGTGGGTGACAGCAGTGTCACCATGCACATGGCCCCAGTGGCACGGGTGACAGCGGTGTCACCATGCACATGTCCCCGGTGGTGTGGGTGACAGCAGTGTCACCACGCACACGGCCCCGGTGGCACGGGTGACAGCAGTGTCACCGCATACATGGCCCCAGTGGTGTGGGTGACAGCGGTGTCACCATGCACATGGCCCCAGTGGTGTGGGTGACAGCAGTGTCACCACGCACATGGCCCTGGTGGCACGGGTGACAGCAGTGCCACCATGCACATGGCCCCAGTGGCGTGGGTGACAGCAGTGTCACCACGCACATGGCACGGGTGACGGCGGTGTCACCATGCACATGTCCCCGGTGGCACGAGTGACAGTGGTGTCACCGTGCAGGTGGCCCCGGAGACGCGCGCGGTGATCGCGTGGATGCAGCGCTACCCGTTCGTGCTGAGCGCCAACCTGCACGGGGGGGAGCTGGTGGTCACCTACCCCTTCGACATGAGCCGCACCTACTGGAAGGCGCAGGAGCTCACCCCCACCCCCGACGATGGCGTCTTCCGCTGGCTGGCCACCGTCTACGCCACCGCCAACCCCGCCATGGCCAGCGCCGAGCGCCGGCCCTGCCACCACGACGACTTCACGCGCTACGGCAACATCATCAACGGCGCCCACTGGCACACCGTGGCTGGCAGTGAGTGGGGACAGTCCCTGAGATCAGGGGGCATGTGGGGGGTGGCAGTGAGTGGGGCATGCCGTGAGACCAGGGGGCACATGGCAGTGAGTGGGGACACACTGAGACCAGGGGGCACATGGCAGTGAGTGGGGACAGTCCCTGAGACCAGGGGGCGCATGGCAGTGAGTGGGGACACACTGAGATCAGGGGGCACACCGTGGCTGGCAGTGAGTGGGGACAGTCCCTGAGATCGGGGGCACGTGGGGGTGGCAGTGAGTGGGGCACGCCGTGAGACCAGGGGGCACATGGCAGTGAGTGGGGACAGTCCCTGAGACTAGGGGGCACGTGGGGGTGGCAGTGAGTGGGGCATGCCGTGAGACCAGGGGGCACATGGCAGTGAGTGGGGACAGTCCATGAGACCAGGGGGCACATGGGGGTGGCAGTGAGTGGGGACAGTCCCTGAGACCAGGGGGCACATGGGGGTGGCAGTGAGTGGGGACAGTCCCTGAGACCAGGGGGCACATGGGGGTGGCAGTGAGTGGGGACAGTCCCTGAGATCGGGGGCACATGGGGGGTGGCAGTGAGTGGGGCACGCCATGAGACCAGGGGGCACATGGCAGTGAGTGGGGACAGTCCCTGAGACCAGGGGGCACATGGCAGTGAGTGGGGACACACTGAGACCAGGGGGCGCATGGCAGTGAGTGGTACACGCCATGAGACCAGGGGGCACACGGTGGGTGGCAGTGAGCAGGGACACTGAGCTCAGGTGGCACATGGCAGTGAGTGGGGACATTGAGCTCAGGTGGCACATGGCAGTGAGTGGGGACATTGAGCTCAAGGGGGCATATGGCAGTGAGTGGGACACACCATGAGACCAGAGGGCACACGGTGGGTGGCAGTGAGCAGGGACACTGAGCTCAGGTGGCACATGGTGCCTGGCAGTGAGCAGGGACACTGTGAGATCAGGGGGCACACGGTGGGTGGCAGTGAGTGGGGACACTCTGAGATCAGGGGGCATATGATGGGTGGCAGTGAGCTGGGACATTCTGTTAGCTCAGGCGGCACATGGTGGCAGTGAGTAGGGACACTGAGCACAGGTGGCACATGGCAGTGAGTGGGGACAGTCCCCGAGATCGGATGGCACATGGTGGCAGTGAACAGGGACGCTCTGAGATGGTGGCAGTGAGTAGAGACACTGAGCTCAGCTGGCACACGGTGGCTGGCAATGAGTGGGGACACCGTGTGAGATCAGGGGGCACACGGTGGGTGGCAGTGAGTGGGGACACTTTTAGATGGTGGCAGTGAGTGGGACACTCTGTGAGCTCAGGTGGCACACGGTGGATGGCAATGAGTAGGGACACTCCAGGAGCTCAGGTGTCACACCATGGCAGTGAGCAGGGACATTCTGAGATAGTGGCAGTGAGCAGGGACACTGAGCTCAGGTGGCACATGGCAGTGAGTGGGGACACTGAGCTCAGGTGGCACATGGCAGTGAGTGGGGACACTGGGCACAGGTGGCACACAGTGGCTGGCAGGGAGTAGGGACATTGAGCACAAGGGGGCACATGGCAGTGAGTGGGGACAGTCCAGGAGATCAGGTGGCACACGGGGGGTGGCAGTGAGCAGGGACACTCTGAGATAGTGGCAGTGCACAGGGACACTCTGAGCTCAGGTGGCACACGGTGGATGGCAGTGAGTAGGGACACTCCATGAGCTCAGGTGGCACATGGCAGTGAGCAGGGACACTCTGAGATAGTGGCAGTGAGCAGGGACACTGGGCTCAGGTGGCACACGGCAGGGAGTGGGGACACTGGGCTCAGGTGGCACATGGCAGGGAGTGGGGACACTGGGCTCAGGTGGCACATGGCAGGGAGTGGGGACACTGGGCTCAGGTGGCACATGGCAGTGAGCGGGGACACTGGGCTCAGGTGGCACATGGTGGCTGGCAGGGAGCAGGGACATTGAGCTCAAGGGGGCACATGGCAGGGAGTGGGGACACTCCATGAGCTCAGGTGGCACACGGTGGCAGTGAGTGGGGAGACTCTGAGGTGGTGGCAGTGCACAGGGACACTCTGAGCTCAGGTGGCACGCAGTGGCAGTGAGCGGGGACACTGAGATGGTGGCTGTGAGTAGGGACACTGAGCTCAGGTGGCACACAGTGGGTGGCAGTGAGTGGGGACACCTGGATTTTTGATTTTTTGTTTCTCTTTTGTTTCTTTTTTTGTTTCTTTTTTGCTAATTTTTGGGGGGGGGTGGTTATTTTTTGCTTATTTTTTGTTTCTTTTTTTTTGTTATTTTTTGGTTTTTTGTTTCTTTTAGAAAGATGGTTTTCTCCTTTGGACTCAGATATTTATCAGTTCTTACCTACAATACAGGATCACAAACAGTGAATTTTATAGTAAATTACTCTAACAAGCTGAAAGTGGAGCCCCATCTCTCCCTTTAGAAGGCTTTTTAAGGCTAAAGTATCCAATTAAGAAATGACACCTAAATTATTTTGATTTTTAAATAATTAATTTAGTTATTAATTAAATGAATTACCTGTGACTTGCAATGTGGAATTTTTTATCCACTTACACCAAACCACCCAAACCCATGGAGAAGAAGGTGATGTAGGACAGGACCAACCTCTGCCCTAAAACTTCTATTTTGCTTTATAGATATTATTATATTTTAAACCTTTAAATTGCAAGTTTTCCACCCTGTGATATCACACATTTCTAATCCAACTGCACATTCATAATTTTAGTTCTATTATTTAATTTTGGAAGCTTTCTCCAGGTTAAATGCAGTGTTCTCCTGGGGGGTCAGTGCTGCCAGCACAGAAAGTCTGAAATTCTCAGTATCCAGGGAATTTCTGGAATTTTCCTGTCACTCCGGGATTTTTCTGTCCCTTTGTCCCCTGCTGCCACCCTCGCTGTGCCCCCAGGCATGAACGACTTCAGCTACCTGCACACCAACTGCTTCGAGATCACCGTGGAGCTCTCCTGCGACAAATTCCCGCACGCCTCGGAGCTGCCCGCCGAGTGGGAGAACAACCGCGAGTCGCTGCTGCTCTTCATGGAGCAGGTGGGGCACGGGCTGGCACCGCGGTGGCACCGGCGGTGGCACCACCCGGGCCTTGGGGACACGGCTCGAGGGTGGCAGGAGCCACCGCGGGTCTGTCTGTGAGGAGGGGATGGGGTGGGATGGGGATGGGGAGGAATGGGGGGAATGGGGCGCTGGGATGGGGGGGCAGTGGGGAAAGGGGGGGCAGGATGGGGGATTTGGGGGGGTTTGGGACATGGGGACACTGGGGGGATCCTGGGGGTGCTGGGGGCAGTGGAGAATGAGGATCCAGGATGGGGGATTTGGGGGGATTTGGGACATGGGGACACTGGGGGGGTCTGGGGTCCTGGGACCAGTGGGACACTGAGGAAGAGGAGTCCAAGATGGGGGATTTGAGGGAT
This sequence comes from Melospiza georgiana, assembly GCF_028018845.1. Lineage (NCBI taxonomy): Eukaryota > Metazoa > Chordata > Aves > Passeriformes > Passerellidae > Melospiza > Melospiza georgiana. The sequence goes on from NC_080434.1 coordinate 68,169,021, forward strand.
TTGGGACATGGGGACACTTGAGGGGGTCCAGGTGGTTCTGGGATCATGGGGATATGGGGAAGGGAAGTTCAGGAGGGGGGATTGGGACATGGGGAGACTGGAGGGGGTCCAGGTGGTTCTGGGACCAGGGGGACACTGGGAGATCCAGGATGGGGGATTCGGGGGGATTTGGGACATGGGGACACTGAGGGGGTCCAGGTGGTTCTGGGATCGTGGGGACACTCTGGGAGTTCAGAGTGGGGGATTTGGGGGGCTTTGGGACATGGGGACACTGGGAGGGTCTGGGGTCCTGGGACTAGGGGGACACTGAGGAAGGGGAGTCCAAGATGGGGGATTTGAGGGATTTGGGACATGGAGACACTGGAGGGGTCTGGGGGTGCTGGGGGCAGTGGAGAATGAGGATCCAGGATGGAGGATTTGGGGGGTTTTGGGACATGGGGACACCGAGGGGATCCAGGTCATTCTGGGATCATGGGGATACTGGGAAAGGGGAGTTCAGGATGGGGGATTTGGGACATGGGGAGACTGGAGGGGGTCCAGGTGGTTCTGGGACCAGGGGGACACTGGGGGATCCAGGATGGGGGATTTGGGGGGTTTGGGGACATGGGGACACTGAGGGGGTCCAGGTGGTTCTGGGATCATGGGGACAGTGGAGAAGGGAAGTTCAGGATGGGGAAATGGGAGCTTTGGGACATGGGGACACTGAGGGGGTCCAGGTGGTTCTGGGATCGTGGGGACACTCTGGGAGTTCAGAGTGGGGGATTTGGGGGGCTTTGGGACATGGGGACACTGGGAGGGTCTGGGGTCCTGGGACCAGTGGGACACTGAGGAAGAGGAGTCCAAGATGGGGGATTTGAGGGATTTGGGACATGGAGACACTGGAGGGGTCTGGGGGTGCTGGGGGCAGTGGAGAATGAGGATCCAGGATGGAGGATTTGGGGGGTTTTGGGACATGGGGACACCGAGGGGATCCAGGTCATTCTGGGATCATGGGGATACTGGGAAAGGGGAGTTCAGGATGGGGGATTGGGACATGGGGGGACTGGAGGGGGTCCAGGTGGTTCTGGGATCGTGGGGACACTCTGGGAGATCCAGGATGGGGGATTTGGGGGTTTGGGGACATGGGGACACTGAGGGGGTCTGGTGTCCTGGGGACCAGTGGGACACTGAGGGAGGGGAGTCCAAGATGGGAGATTTGAGGGATTTGGGGCATGGGGGACACTGGGTGTGGTCTGGAGGGTGCTGGGACAATGTGGACACTGTGTCATGAGCAGGGCAGGGCCAGGGAACCCCCAGGGGTCTCTGTAAGGCTTTGGGGATGGGGGTGACACGCTGGGGACATTGCGGGGTGGCCATGGGCACGGCAGGGTGGGGGCTCAGCGGGATGGCAGCGGGACGTGGCTGTCCCCAAACGCTGAGGTGGCACCGGGAGCGGGGGACACACCCGTGCCACCTGTGCCACGCCCTGCAGGTGCACCGGGGGATCAAGGGCGTGGTCCGGGACAGTGACACCGAGCTGGGCATCCCCAACGCCATCATCTCCGTGGATGGCATCAACCACGACGTCCGCACCGGTACCGGGACACCGGGACACGGAGGGGCGGGGTTTGGGGGGACACCGGTACCGGGACACCGGGACATGGAGGGGCGGGGTTTGGGGGGACACCGGTACCGGGACACCGGGACACGGAGGGGCGGGGTTTGTGGGGACACCGGTACCGGGACAGCGGGACACGGAGGGGCGGGGTTTGGGGGGACACCGGTACCGGGACACCGGGACACGGAGGGGCGGGGTTTGGGGCGGGATCGGGATCGGGCTGGGAATGAGGGTGGGATGAGGACAGGGACGGGATGGGGATGAGGATGGGAATGGGGACGGGGACAGGGAAAAGAATGAGATGGGATTTGGGACTGGGAATTGCAGATGGGGATGGAAATAGGATGGGATGGGGACAGGGATGGGATTGGGATGGGGAGAGTAATGGGATGAGGTTGGAAATGGGGATGGGACAGGCATGGAGATGGCATTGGGGATGTGAATGGGACGGGGCTGGGACAGGGAAAGGAGTGGGATGGGATTTGGGGGTGGGATTGGGAATTGCAGGTGGGGATGGAAATAGGGCTGGGAAAGGGGATGGGAACAGGAATGGGATGGGGCTGGGGACAGGAATGGAAGGGGAGTGGGATTGGGGATTGCAGATGGCAAAGGAAGCAGGATTAGGTTGGGAATGGGGGTGGGATCGGGACAGGAATGGGATTGGGGATGGGGATGGGAATAGGGATGGGACAAGAACGGGACTGGGGCTGGGGACAAGGACAGGAATGGGATTGGGGATGGGAATTCGGGATGGGACAAGAACGGGACTGAGGCAGGGGACGAGGACAGGAATGGGATTGGGGATGGGAATTCGGGATGGAGATGGGACAGGAACGGGGCTGGGGACAAGGACAGGAACAGGACTGGGTCTGGGGACAAGGACAGGAACGGGGCTGGGGGCTGGGGACAAGGACAGGAACAGGACTGGGTCTGGGGACAAGGACAAGAACGGGACTGGGGCTGGGGACAAGGACAGGAACAGGACTGGGGCTGGGGACTCGCACAGGGTGGGGACAGCAGTGTGACACCCACCCCCGCAGCCTCGGACGGGGACTACTGGCGGCTGCTGAACCCGGGCGAGTACGAGGTGACGGCGCGGGCCGAGGGCTACGAGGCGGCCACGCAGCCGTGCCGGGTCTACTTCGAGAACGTTCCCACCCCGTGCAGCTTCCGCCTGGCGCGGGCGCGGGGCCGCCACCGGCCCGGGAGGCCCCGGCCGGGCCCGGACCCGGCGCTGCGGCTGCAGCGGCTGCGGCTCCGCCGCCTGCGCGCCCACGGCCGCGGGCAGTGAGCGGGGCGGCCCCGGGGCCGCGGGATCGGCCGGGGGCGCGGGAGAACGGGCGGGACAGATCCAGTAAAGTTTGGGTGCGCTGCGGCTGCGAGTGTGCGGGGCTGGAGCGGCGGAGGGACCGGGAACGGGAACGGGAATGGGAATGGGAGTGAGAAGGGGACCGGGAATAGGAACGGGAACGGGAATGGGAATGGGAATGAGAATGGGAATGGGAACGGGAATGGGAATGGGAGTGAGAAGGGGACCGGGAATAGGAACGGGAATGGGACCGAGAATGGGAATGGGAATGAGAATGGGAATGGGAACGGGAATGGGACCGGGAATGGGAATGGGAACGGGAATGGGACCGGGAATGGGAATGGGGACTGGAACAGGAACGGGAATGGGAACGGGAATGGGAATGGGGACGGGAACAGGAGCGGGAATGGGAATGGGACCGAGACCTAGAAAAGGACCGGGAATAGGAACAGGAGCGGGACCAGGAAAGGGACCGGGACCGGGGCTCGATTCTGTCCCGGAGCCTGCCGTGGGAACTCGGCGAGGCCACGCCCCTCACCAGGCCACGCCCATTCGGTGCTGACCAGTAGGAATTCCGCTCCGAGCCGCGCCCCTCATTAGGACACGCCCATTTCCGTGGTGTAAATATTCACCATGAGCCACGCTCGCTAAGCCACGCCCCTTTCTGTTGTCGAGTGCTCCGCACGGCCCCGCCCCCTTCCTCCCATTGGATAGCCTGGCCCCGCCCCTGATGGGCGCGTGAGCGCTTGTCCCGCCCCTCCCCTCATCCCTGGGCGCCTATTGGCTGCTGCCGGCGGCGGGGGCCAATAGGATGCGGGATTCATGGGCGGCGCGGAGGGGGCGGGGCTGGGGGGACACGGAGGGGGTCCCTGGGCAGCGGGGACAATGGGGACCTGCAGCGGGGGTGTCCCCACAGTGCTGGGGCTGCTCTGGGGGCTGCAGGGACCTGGGCGGGTCTGCGGAGCTCTGGGGACCCTGGGGACAATGTCCGGCAGGGCTGTGACACTGGGGGCGTCTCCAGGGTGGGGGTCCGTGGGTGTCCGGGCTGTGGGGTTCGGGAGGTGCCGGGCCATGGGTGCACTGGGAGGGTCCTGGAGGGCACTGGGGGGTGTTGGGACTTTGGGGACACCGAGAGAGGGTCGGGGATGGGGTCTGGGTGACCATGGGGTCAGGGTGGGGCGATGGGGCACCGCCATCAGAGCCAGCACCCCTGAGCCCCCAGGAGATGGGGGGCACCAGCATGGGGCACCCCGAGTCCCACGGGAAGCCGAGGGGGCACTGGGGGGTTGTAGGGTACAATAAAGGGGTTGGGGTGACCCCCCTTAGCCCCCCTGCGGTCCTGCAGGGTGGGGGGCTGTGCCCTGCTGGGCCCTGATGCCACCGTGTCCCCCTCCCCAAATGCGGGGCTGTCCCCAGCGCTGGGCTGAGCCGTTCATGGGGGTCCCCAACACACCCGGGCCCCCCATGACACCCCCAGGGAGGCTCCAGACCGGGGCTGGGGGGGCGAGCATCATCATGGGGACCCCCCAAGCCCCCTGGGGTGACGCTGGGCAGGGCTGGGGGGTCCCCACAATTGTGACACCAACACTGCGAGGGGCTGCACCCCCACCCCACTCCCCCATCGCTGCCCCACCGCCGCGATTTGGGGGTGACAGGGTCCCGTGCGGTGTCCCCCCGCCACTCCCCGGACCCCCCGTGCCCTGCGCTCCCCCAAATCCCCCTCCCCGTGACCCCACCACCTTCCGGGATCTCTTTACGGCATCATCGGCAGGGGCAGCAGCGCTTCCCGCTCGGCGCCTGCGCTCGCCGCTCACCGGAGCCTCCGCCGGCCTCGGCACGGCCCAAACCGGGGGTGTCCCCCCCGCTACCCCGTGCTGCCACCGGAGCCCCCCAAATCCTGCCGGGCCCCCACCCTGAGCGGCGCAGAACGATGGGCTGAACGCACCCGGCAAATCGCAGGCACAGGCCGGGCTGGGGGTGCGCCAAACAAAGACCCCCCACCCAAAACAAACCTCCCCTGGGGGTGCTCAGGGGGTCACCGAGCCCCCCTCGGGCCGTGAGGGACCCCCCGGTTGTCCCCGAGGAGCCGCCGGTGCCGGTGTGAGGAGCGACAGCGCCGGGAGCAGCAGGTGGGGGGGGCGGCCGGGAGCGATTTTGGGGGGTGGGGGTTGGGGCCGGGCACCCCCCGAGAGAGGGTTTGGGGCACTGTGGGGACCCCCTTGATGTGCCCTGCATGGGTCTGACCCCCCAAACCCTCCGGGGGGCTGTGCCCCCTTCTGTCCCCTCCTGTCCCCTGTGTCCCCGTGTCCCCCCCTGTCCCCTCCTGTCCCCGTGTCCCTCCTGTCCCCTCCTGTCCCCCCTGTCCCCTCCTGTCCCCTCCTGTCCCCGTGTCCCCCCCTGTCCCCTCCTGTCCCCGTGCCTCCCCCGGGCCCTTTGCCCCTTTGTCCTGTCCCGGGCACAGCTCGGTGCCCACGCTCTGCCCACCTTTGCCCGGGGCGGGTCGTGCCGCGGCTCCCGGTGAGTACCGGGGTTCCGGGGAGGCGGGCGGCACCCCCAGATCCTGCGGCTCTTCCCCTGTGCCCCCCACAGTTTTACCCCTTGTTTTTGGGGTACCCTTGGTGGGAGCGGCACTGGCACTGCCCTGATCCCCCTGTGCCATGCCAGGGATGGGTCTGGGGGCAGACTGGGGGTCCCTGTGAGGGCGGGCACTGCCCTGACCCCCCTGTGCCATGCCAAAAATGGGATCTGGGGGTATCCTGGGTGGTCCCCATCCATGGCACTGTCGTGACCCCTTGTGCCATGGCCAGGGATGGGTCTCAAGACACTCTGGCTGTCCCTGTGTGGGTGGGCACAGCTCTGACCCCCTGTGCCATGCAAAAGATGAGGTCTGGGGGTATCCTGGAGGGTCTCCATCCATGGCACTGCCCTGACCCTTTGTGCCATGCCAGGGATGGGTGTGGGGGCACACCGAGGGTCCCTGTGAAAGTGGGCGCTTCTGTGACCCCTTGTGCCATGGCCAGTGTTGGGTCTGGGGGTCCTCCATCCATGGCACTGCCCTAACCCTCCTGTGCCACACCAGGGACAAGCCTCTGGTCACTCTGTCTGTCCCCGACCCCTCTGTACCGCCCCAAGATCCATCTCCCCCTGCCCACCCCCCCTGTATCACCCCCTAACCCCTCTCCGTGCCCCCGCAGGTGCCCCCATGGCGTCGTTCCGCATCCGGCAGTACCAGGATCAGGACTTTGAGGCCGTGCGGGCGCTGTTTGCCCGCGGCATCCTGGAGCACGCCCCGGCCGGCTTCCGGCACATTCTGCGGGCGGCGCGGGTGCGCCTGGCACTGCTGGCCGTGTTCGTGGCGGCGCGGGCGGCCGCGGGCTCCTGGGTGCTGGGGCTGGGCGCGGTGGCGCTGGCGCTGGTGCTGCTCTGGGTGCTGGTGCGCTCGCTCAGCGCCGACTACGTGCGCGAGGCGCTGGGCACCGACCTGTGCGACGTGCCCGGCACGTACCTGCGCCCGCCCGACTGCCGCTTCTGGGTGGTTGAAGAGGCCGGCACCGTGGCGGCCATGGTGGCGGCGGTGCCCACGGGCCGTGGCGAGCTGGAGCTCAAGAGGATGTCGGTGAGCCGGGAGCACCGGGGCCGCGGGCTGGCGCGGGCGCTGTGCCGGGAGGTGCTGGCGTTCGCCCGTGCCCGCGGGTACGGTGCCGTGGTGCTCAGCACCTCCATGGTGCAGGTGGCGGCACAGCGGCTCTACGAGGGGCAGGGATTCCGCAAGGTGGGCGCCTCGTACCCCTCGCTGCTGGGCACCTTGCTGAACTTCCAGATCTTTCACTACCGCTGTGACCTGGGCGATGCCAATAAGTAGGGCCTGGGTGGCGCTGCCACGGTGGCATGGCACCCCAAACCTGGCACTGCTCCGGCCCTGGCACGGCACCGTGAGCCCGGGACATGAGGTGTTGCCACGGCACTGCCGTGGCACCCGAACCCTGGCACTGCCGCTGCCCGTGAACCCTGGCACTGCTATGGCACCCCAAACCCAGCCCCAGGACACCACCCCAGCACTCCGACCCCAATCCTGGCACAGCAGCACCAGCACAGCACCTCCATCCCAGGACACAGAGCACCACCGTGGCACCCCAACGTGGCACTGCCTTGGCACCGTGACACCGGGACATGTGGCGCCACCTTGGCACCGTGACACCAGGACGTGTGGCACCACCCTGGCACTCCAGCTCTGGGACTGCACCACAGCACTCCACCCCTGGCACGTGAAGCACCGCCATGGCACCCCTGATCCCCACCCCGGCACAGGGGGCACCTCCGTGGCCCTTCCTGGGTTTCCAGCAGCAGGAAATAAAGAGAGACCTGTGGGAACAGTGTGTGTGCCAAGGGACATCTTGGGGCATGGGGACATCCCCTGGGGGTAAGGAACAGCCTGGGGGACAGTTAACACGCTGAGGGAGGACGGATACCTTGAGGGACAACTCGGTGGAGCAGGGGACATCTTGGGCGACACCTCTGGGGATAAGAGGCCTCTTAAGGAACTAGAGACACACTGGGGGACAACGGAGATTGTGGGGGAGAGGGGAAACCTTTGGGGACAGGCGACACTTGAGGGACAAGGCCTGTGCCCTCACCCAAGATGTCGGCGGTTCCCCTTTCCCACAGCCCTCATCCAAGATGGCGGCGGTTCCCCTTTGTCGCTGCCCTCACCCAAGATGGCGGCAGTTCCCCTTTCTCGCTGCACTCACCCAAGATGGCGGCTGTTCCCCTTTCCCACAGCCCTCATCCAAGATGGCGGCGGTTCCCCTTTCTCGCTGCCCTCACTCAAAATGGTGGCGGTTCCCCATTTACTTGTCCGTGTCCTCACCCAAGATGGCGGCGGTTCCCCATTCACCTGCCCGTGCCCTCACCCAAGATGGCGGCGGTTCCCCTTTTTCGCTGCACTCACCCAAGATGGCGGCGGTTCCCCTTTCTTGCTGCCCTCACTCAAGATGGCGGCGGTTCCCCATTCACCTACCCGTGCCCTCACTCAAGATGGCGGCGGTTCCCCGTATACTTGCCCGTGCCCTCACCCAAGATGGCGGCGCCCGGCCTTGCGTCACGGCGCGACGCTCGGGGCGTGGCGCGCTGAGGGAAGCGCCGGGACCACCGGGTCCGGATCCCGGTCTCGGTCCCGGTTCCCCTCGGCCCATCTCGGTTCCCCCATCCCGGCCGCGCCATGGATTGTTACACGGCCAACTGGAACCCGCTGGGCGAGGAGACCTTCTACCGGTGAGGGGCGGCGGGGGCGGCACCGGCCTGAGGGTGCTCGGGAGTCCCGGGGCTGCTCGGGGGTCCCGGGGCTGCTCGGGGGTCCCGGAGCTGCTCGGGGGGCTCGGGGAGATGACAGGGCTGGAATGGGGATCCCGGAGATGGCTGGGGTGTGGTTATGGGGTTACTTTGGATGTTCTGGGGTAGCCACGGGGCTGGCTGGCGATGGGGGTCCCGGGGGATTAAGGGGGTCCCTGGGTGGACACGAGTCTTGGGGCTGGCTGGGGATGGGGGTCCCGGGATGGCTGAGGGGTCCCGGGGGTGGTTGAGGGGTCCCGGGATGGCTGAAGGGTCCCGGGGTGGCTGAGGGGTCCCAGGATGGCTGAGGGGTCCCATGGTGGGCTTGGGGTTGGCTGGTGGAGGGTCCTGTGGGTTGCTGGAGGGGTCCCGAGATGGCCCTGGCTCCTTGCGCTGGTCTGGGGGATTTCTGGGAATCTTTGGGGGTTCCCGGGGTGTCTGTGGATCTTGGGGCTCCTGAGGTTTCTTGGGGGTCTCAGGGCTGGTTTGGGGATGGGCATTGTCCATGGTTCTCCTGTCCCTGTATCTGTTGCATGTCCATCCATCCATCCATCATCCATCCATCCATCCATCCATCCATCCATCCATCCATCCCTCCATCCATCCATCCATCATCCATCCATCCATCCATCCATCCATCCATCCATCCATCCGTCCATCCATCATCCATCCATCCATCCATCCATCCATCCATCCATCCATCCATCCATCCATCATCCATCCATCCATCATCCATCCATCATCCATCCATCATCCATCCGTGTCCCACCAGGAAGCTGGAGCTCTACTCCATGGAATGGGGGCTGCGGGAGGATCTCCGTGACTGTGTGGTGGCAGCTGCCCCGTATGGGGGTCCCATAGGTGCGTGCAGCCCCCCGAGCCCCCCTCCCCGAGCCGGGGCTGTGCCACCCATGGCTCAGGGACTGTCCCCTCCTTGTCCTCGTCCCTGTCCCAGCTCTGCTGAGGAATTCCCGGCGGGACAAGACCCCCAGCGCCCGCCCGCTCCTGGAGATCTACTCGGCCTCAGGGCTGCTCCTGGCCAGTGTCCCGGTGAGCTGGGGGGGATGGACAGCCTGGGCGGGGGGACGGGGGTGTGGGAGCACGGGGAACGGGTGGCAGCTGCCCTGGGATGGGAGAAGAGGGTGGAATGGGTTCGGAGCAGGAGAATCCTCTCCCTGCTGATGAGGGATGGAAGAAGAGGATGGAAAAGGGTTTGGAGCAGGAAGGTCCTTTCCCTGCTGATGAGGGAGAATCCTTTTCCTGCTCCCCAGGAATGGGACAGGAGAATGGGATGGGTTTGGAGCAGGAAGATCCTTTCCCTGCTGATGAGGGATGGAAGAAGAAGATAGGGTGGGTTTGGAACTGGAGAATCCTTTTTCTGCTGCCCAGGAACGGGACAGGAACATGGGATGGGTTTGGAGCAGGAGAATCCTTTCCCAGCTCCCCAGGAATGGGACAGGAGAACGGAATGGGTTTTGAGCAGGAGAATCCTCTCCCTGCTGCCCAGGGATGGGACAGGAGAATGGGATGGGTTTGGAGCAGGAGAATCCTCTCCCTGCTGGTGAGGGATGGAAGAAGAAGATGGAATGGGTTGGGAGCAGGAGAATCCTCTCCCTGCTGGTGAGGGATGGAAGAAGATGGGATGGGTTTTGAGCAGGAGAATCCTTTCCCTGCTGCCCAGGGATGGGACAGGAGAATGGGATGAGGACTGGAGCCACAGGAACGTCCTCCTTCCCCCCTGCCTGGGGCTGAGGGGCACATGGGGCAGTTGAGGGACAGTGCCAGGACTGCAGGGACCTGCAGAGCCGGGTCAGGTGGGGTGCTGGACCTCTGGATGAGGTGCTGGACCTCTGGATGAGATACTGGACCTCCAGGTAGGGTGTCAGTTCCCTGGATGAGGTGCTGGATCTCTGGATGAGGTGTTGGACCTCCAGGTAGGGTGTTGGACCTCTGGATGAGGTGTCAGTTCTCTGGATGAGGTTTTGGACTTTTGGATGAGCTGTTGGACCTCTGTGTGAGGTGTTGGACCTCCAGGTGAGGTGTCAGCCCTTTGGATGAGATGCTGGACTTTTGCATGAGGTGCTGGACCTCTGGATGAGGTGTTGGACTTTTGGATGAGGTGTTGAGCCTCCAGGTGAAGTGTCAATGTTGGACTTCTGGGTAAGGTGTGGTGTCAGCCCTGTGGATCAGATGTTGGACTTTTGGATGAGGAGCAGTCCTCTGGATGAGGTGTTGGACTTGTGGACAAGGTGTTGAACCTCTGGATGAGAGGTTGGACCCTCTGGGTGAGATGTCAGTCCTCTGGGTGAGGTGTTGGACCTGTGGGTGAGGTGTTGGATCTCAGGATGAAGTGTTGGATCTCAGGGTGAGGTGTTGGACCTGTGGGTGAGGTGTTGGATCTCAGGGTGAGGTGTTGGACCTCTGGGTGAGGTGTTGGATCTCAGGGTGAGGTGTTGGATCTCAGGGTGAAGTGTTGGATCTCAGGGTGAGGTGTTGGACCTCTGGGTGAGGTGTTGGATCTCAGGGTGAAGTGTTGGATCTCACGGTGAGGTGTTGGATCTCAGGGTGAGGTGTTGGACCTCCAGGTGAGGTGTTGGATCTCAGGGTGAGGTGTTGGACCTCTGGGTGAGGTGTTGGACCTCCAGGTGAGGTGTTGGATCTCAGGGTGAAGTGTTGGATCTCAGGGTGAGGTGTTGGATCTCAGGGTGAGGTGTTGGATCTCAGGGTGAGGTGTTGGACCTCCAGGTGAGGTGTTGGATCTCAGGGTGAGGTGTTGGATCTCAGGGTGAGGTGTTGGATCTCAGGGTGAGGTGTTGGACCTGTGGGTGAGGTGTCCAAGCTGTGGAGAAGCTGTCGGAGCTCCGGCAGCCCCGGTGTGTCCCCGGAGGGCCGTCCCTGGCTCGGGCTGACCCTTCCGTGCCGTTCCCAGTGGAAGAGCGGCCCCCTGGTGCACCTGGGCTGGACGGCGGGGGAGGACCTGCTGTGCATCCAGGAGGACGGCACCGTCCTGGTCTACAACCTCTTCTGCGAGTTCAAGCGGCACTTCAGCATGGGAAACGTGAGGCAGCGGGGCGTGGGATGGATTTGGGGTGGGATTTGGGATGGGGCAGGTGGGAAGGGACCTCACAGCCCGTCCCATTCCACCCCTGCTCTGGGACACCTTCCACCATCCCAGGCTGCTCCAAGCCTGTCCAGCCTGGCCTTGGACACTCCCAGGGATCCAGGAGTGGAATTCCATCCAGATGGAATTCTCTGGGAATTCCATCCCAGCCCCTCTTCACCCTCAAACCAGGAATTCCTTCCCATAATCCCACCCCATCTCATCCTCTCCATTTCCTCCTCCTGAGATGCCCTGGGTGGGGTTTGGGGGATGCAGAACCGGGGCTGTCCCGTCCCTCGGGAAGGAGCTGGGATCCGTCCCGGAGAGCAGCACATTCACTGCCTGCCCCAGCCGAGCCCCGGTGTCCCCAGCGTGTCCCCAGCGTGTCCCCTCCCCGGCGTGTCCTGCAGGAGGTGCTGCAGAACCACGTGCTGGAGGCGCAGGTGTTCCACACGGAGTTCGGCACGGGCGTGGCCATCCTGACGGGAGCGCTGCGCTTCTCCCTCGCCACCAACATCGACGACCTCAAGCTGCGCCGCCTGCCCGAGGTCCCTGGTGGGTGTCACCATGTCCCTGTCTGTCCCTCTGTGTCCCCCTTTGTCCCCCTCTGTCCTCCCTGTTCTCCTTCTGTTTCTCTGTCCCTCTGTCCTCCCTATCCCCTTGTCCTTGTTTCTCTGTCCCTCTGTCCCCAATCCCTGCTGTCCCACTGTCCCACGTGCTCCTCTGTTTTGTCCCTCGTGTCCCCCTCTGTCCTTCTCTGTGCCCTCTGTCCTCCCTGTTCCCCTTCTGTTTCTCTGTCACTCTGTCCCCCCATTCCCTTGTCCTTGTTTCTCTGTCCCTCTGTCCCCAATCCCCACTGTCCCTCCTGTCCACCTCTGTCTACCCCTGTCCCCACTTTGTTCCATGTGTCCCCTCCTTGTCCCACCATCCCTCAGTGCCCTCTGTCCCCCGTCCCCCTCTGTCTCTCTGTCCGTCCCTGTCCTTCTCTGTCCCTTGTCCCCCTGTCCACTTCTGACCCCTCTGTCCCTCTCTGTCCCCTTTGTCCTCCCTGTTCCCCTTCTGTTTCTCTGTCCCTCTGTCCCAAATCCCTGCTGTCCCTCTGTCCCACATGTCCCTCTGTTCTGTCCCTCCTGTCCCCCTCTGTCTCTCCCTGTCCCTCTCTGTCCCCTTTGTCCTCCCTGTTCCCCTTCTGTTTCTCTGTCCCTCTGTCCCCAATCCCCACTGTCCCCTTGTCTCACATGCCCCTCTGTTCTGTCCCCACTGTCCCTCCTGTCCTTCTTTGTCCTTCTCTGTCTACCCCTGTCCCCACTTTGTTTCATGTGTCCCCTCCTTGTCCCACCATCCCTCAGTGCCCTCTGTCCCCAGTCCCCTTCTCTCTGTCCTTCCCTGTCCCTGCTGTCCCCGTGTCCCAGGGGTGTCACTGTCCCCGCAGGGCTGCAGAAGGCCCCGCCGTGCTGGACCGTGCTGGCCCAGGACAGGGTGACCATGGTGCTGCTGGCCATGGGACAGGAGCTCTTCCTGCTGGACAACACCTCCTGCTCCGTGCTGGTGAGGCCCTTTGGGAATTTGGGATGGGGCTGCACTGTCCCCACTGTCCCCACTGTCCCCACTGTCCCTTGGGGTGTGCCCAGCTCCTTCCCCTGTCCCCTGGGATGCTCCCAGCTCCTTCTCCTGTCCCATCCCAGGGGATGCTCCCAAATCCTTTCCCATCCTGGATGCCTCCGAGGTCCCCATTGGTGACCCCCCTGTCCTGACCACACCCTTGGTGTCACTCTGAGCCCCTGGTGGTGTCCCCTGGTGACCCCCCTGTCCTGACCATGTCACTTGGGGGTCACTCCAAGGCCTCCATTGGTGACCCCCCTGTCCTCACCATGCCCCTGGTGTCACTCTGGTCCCCTGCTGGTGTCCCCATTGATGACCCCCCTGTCCTGACCGTGCCCCTGGTGTCACTCTGGTGCCCCGTTGGTGTCCCCATGGTGTCACTCTGGTGCCCCGTTGGTGTCCCCACGGTGTCCCCACCGGTGTCCCTGGTGTCCCCACGGTGTCCCCACGGTGTCCCCACGGTGTCCCCACGGTGTCCCTGGTGTCACTCTGGTCCCCCGTTGGTGTCCCAATTGATGACCCCCCAGTCCTGACCGTGCCCCTGGTGCCCCGTTGGTGCCCCGTTGGTGTCCCCACGGTGTCCCCATTGGTCTCCCCCCGGTGTCCCTGTCCCCGCAGACGCCCCCCGGGCTGAGCCCCTCGGCGGGGCCGTTCCTGCGCGTGGCCGTGTCCTTCACGCAGCGGCTGCTGGCGCTGTTCTGCGACTCCGGCTGCGTCTGGATGGGAGCGGCCTCGCTCAAGGTGAGCCCTGGCCAGGGGAAAGCCCCTGCCTGCCCCTGAGAATCATTAATTAAAACTAAATTAAAAACCTTTGCTGCCGTTGATAATAATAATGATAATAATAAAAAAAAAAATCTTTGCCTGCCGTTGGTAGTAATAATAATAAATATTTCCTGCCATTGATAATAGTAATAATTTAAAAAAATCTTTGATTGCCATTGATAATAATAATAAAAAAGTCTTTATCTGCCACCGATGATGATTATGATGATGATGATAATAATAATAATAATAATAATAATAATAATAATAATAATAATAATAATAATAATAATAATAATAATAATAATAATAATAATAATAATAAATCTTTGCCTGCTGTTGATGATAAAAAATATAAAAATTTTTGACTGCCATTGATAATAATAATAATAATATTAACAATAATAATAATAATAATAATAATAATAATAATAATTTAAAAATCTTTGCCTGACATCGATGATGATAATAAATAATAAAAAAATCTTTGCCTGACATTGATAATAGTAAAAAAAATGTTTTCCCCATCTTGCTTGGAGCCCTGGTTGCTCCCAGAGCTGGATCTGGAAGTTCCTGTGGGACCTTCTGGTGGCCCAGCACCCACCCCATTCCCAGTTCCTCCATTCCCAGTTCCCCCATTCCCAGTTCCCCCCATTCCCAGTTCCCCCATTCCCAGTTCCCCCATTCCCAGTTCCCCCCATTCCCAGTTCCCCCCGTTCCCAGTTCCCCCATTCCCAGTTCCCCCATTCCCAGTTCCCCCATTCCCCCCCAGTTCCCTCCATTCCCAGTTCCCTCCATTCCCAGTTCCCCCCATTCCCCCCCAGTTCCCCCATTCCCAGTTCCCCCATTCCCAGTTCCCCCCATTCCCCCCCAGTTCCCTCCATTCCCAGTTCCCCCCATTCCCAGTTCCCCCATTCCCAGTTCCCCCCATTCCCAGTTCCCCCCATTCCCAGTTCCCCCATTCCCAGTTCCCCCATTCCCAGTTCCCCCCATTCCCAGTTCCCCCCATTCCCAGTTTCCCCCATTCCCAGTTCCCCCATTCCCAGTTCCCCCATTCCCAGTTCCCCCCATTCCCAGTTCCCCCATTCCCAGTTCCCCCCATTCCCAGTTCCCCCATTCCCAGTTCCCCCCATTCCCAGTTCCCTCCATTCCCAGTTCCCCCATTCCCAGTTCCCTCCATTCCCAGTTCCCCCCATTCCCAGTTCCCCCATTCCCAGTTCCCCCCATTCCCAGTTCCCCCATTCCCAGTTCCCTCCATTCCCAGTTCCCCCATTCCCAGTTCCCCCATTCCCAGTTCCCCCCATTCCCCCCCAGTTCCCCCATTCCCAGTTCCCCCCATTCCCAGTTCCCCCATTCCCAGTTCCCCCATTCCCAGTTCCCTCCATTCCCAGTTCCCCCATTCCCAGTTCCCCCATTCCCAGTTCCCCCCATTCCCCCCCAGTTCCCCCATTCCCAGTTCCCCCCATTCCCAGTTCCCCCATTCCCAGTTCCCCCATTCCCAGTTCCCCCCATTCCCGGTTCCCTTCATTCCCAGTTCCCTTCATTCCCAGTTCCCCCATTCCCAGTTCCCCCCATTCCCAGTTCCCTCCATTCCCAGTTCCCCCATTCCCAGTTCCCCCATTCCCAGTTCCCCCCATTCCCCCCCAGTTCCCCCATTCCCAGTTCCCCCCATTCCCAGTTCCCCCATTCCCAGTTCCCCCATTCCCAGTTCCCCCAGGGGTGTCCCTGACCTCTCTCCTCTCCCACAGGAGAAGTTCTGCGAGTTCAACACCGGCATCCGAACCCCGCCCAAGCAGATGGTTTGGTGAGCTGCCTGTCCCTGTCCTTGTCCCCGTGTCCCCTGTCCCTGTGCCCGTGTCCCTGTGCCCGTCCCTGTCCCCATCCCCGTCCCCGTCCCTGTCCCTGTGCCACCCCCAGCCCCGTGGGACCCCCGCGTGTCCCTGTCCCCGTTTGGGGTCCCAGGGCTGTGGTCGATGTTGGGGTCCCAGGCTGGGGCTGATGTTGGGGTCCCAGGGCTGTGGCTGATGTTGGGGTCCCAGGCTGTGGTCGATGTTGGGGTCCCAGGGCTGTGGTTGATGTTGGGGTCCCAGGCTGTGGTTTATGGGTTGGGGTCCCAGGCTGTGGTCGATGTTGGGGTCCCATGGCTGTGGCTGATGTTGGGGTCCCAGGGCTGTGGTTTATGGGTTGGGGTCCCAGGCTGTGGCTGATGTTGGGGTCCCAGGGCTGGGGCTGATGTTGGGGTCCCAGGGCTGTGGTTGATGTTGGGGTCCCAGGGCTGTGGTTGATGTTGGGGTCCCGGGGCTGTGGTTGATGTTGGGGTCCCAGGCTGTGGTTGATGGGTTGGGGTCCCAGGCTGTGGTTGATGGGTTGGGGTCCCGGGCTGTGGCTGATGTTGGGGTCCCAGGCTGGGCTGATGTTGGGGTCCCAGGGCTGTGGTCGATGTTGGGGTCCCAGGCTGTGGTCGATGTTGGGGTCCCAGGGCTGTGGTTGATGGGTTGGGGTCCCAGGCTGTGGTCGATGTTGGGGTCCCAGGCTGTGGTAAATGTTGGGGTCCCAGGGCTGGGCTGATGTTGGGGTCCCCAGGCTGTGGTCGATGTTGGGGTCCCGGGGCTGTGGTCGTTGTTGGGGTCCCAGGCTGTGGCTGATGTTGGGGTCCCAGGGCTGGCGCTGATGGTTTGGGGTCCCAGGGCTGGGGCTGATGTTGGGGTCCCAGGCTGTGGTTTATGGGTTGGGGTCCCAGGCTGGGGCTGATGTTGGGGTCCCAGGGCTGTGGCTGATGTTGGGGTCCCAGGCTGTGGTCGATGTTGGGGTCCCAGGCTGGGGCTGATGTTGGGGTCCCAGGCTGTGGTCGATGTTGGGGTCCCGGGCTGTGGTCGATGTTGGGGTCCCAGGGCTGTGGTTTATGGGTTGGGGTCCCAGGCTGAGGCTGATGTTGGGGTCCCGGGCTGGGCTGATGTTGGGGTCCCCAGGTGCACGCGGCCCCGCAGCCGGCAGCGCGCCGTGGTGCTGGCCTGGGAGCGGCAGCTCATGGTGGTGGGCAACTCGTCGGAGTGCATCCGGTATCCTTTGGGGACAGGGACACGCCCGGGGCGCTGCCACCTCCCCTGGCACCCGCGCTGCTGCCCCCCTTGCTGCTCTGTCACCAGCGATGTCCCCAGGTCCTTCCCTTGTCCCACGGGCTGCTCTCGGGTGGGCTGGAATCTCCAGGTACCTTTCTGTCCCGTGGGATGATCCCAAGTGTCTTCCCCGTCCCATGAGATGCTCCCAGATCCTTTTCTGTTCCCTGGGATGTTCCCAAATCCTTTCCCCATCCCATGGGATGCTTCCAGGCCCTTTTTCCATCCCATGGGATGCTCCTGAGTCCTTTCCCTGTCCCATGGGATGCTCCCAGGTCCTTTTTCTGTCCCATATGATGTTCCCAGCTCCACTCTGGTTTCCAGATCCTTTTCTGTCCCATGGGATTCTCCCAAGCCCCACAAAGGCTCCCAGGTCCTTCCCTTGTCCCATGGGATGTTCCCAAGTCCTTCCCCATCCCATGAGATGCTCCCAAGTCCTTCCCCATCCCATGGGATGTTCCCAAGTCCTTCCCCATCCCATGGGATGTTCCCAAGTCCTTCCCCAACCCATGGGATGCTCCCAAGTCCTTCCCCATCCCATGGGATGTTCCCAAGTCCTTCCCCCCTCCCGTGGGGTTCCAGTCTGTCCGCGCTGTCCCGGAGCCGTGTCCATGGGCACCCTTAGCAGGATCCCAGCTTTGTCCTGGATGAGGATTCCTACCTGGTGCCCGAGCTGGACGGGGTCAGGATCCTGTCCCGCAGCACCCACGAGTTCCTGCACGAGAT
This sequence comes from Melospiza georgiana, assembly GCF_028018845.1. Taxonomy (NCBI): domain Eukaryota; kingdom Metazoa; phylum Chordata; class Aves; order Passeriformes; family Passerellidae; genus Melospiza; species Melospiza georgiana. Next base: position 68,186,561 of record NC_080434.1, read on the forward strand.
CCCCGGTGAGTTCCCTGCCCTCCTGGGCCCCCGGGGTGTGGGATCCTGGCACAGGAATTCCCTGAGGAGCTGTGGATGCTCCGTCCACGGGAATGTCCCAGGGCAGGTGGGACGTGGGGCTTGGAGCACCCTGGGATGGTGGGAGGTGTCCCTGGTGGGGATGAGTGGGATTTAAGGTCCCTTCCCACCCAAACCTGTCTGGGATTCTGGAGCCAGGCTGGCAGAGCTGGGAATGTTCCCCTGGAGAAGGGAAAATTCCAGGGAATCCTCAGAGTGCCTGCAGGGGCTCCAGGAGAGCTGGAGAGGGACTGGGGACAAGGCCTGCAGGGACAGGAGCCAGGGAATGGCTCCCACTGGGAAAGGGCAGATTGGGCTGGGATCCTGGCAAGGAATTGCTGTCTGGGAGGGTGGGCAGAGGCTGGGCTGGAATTGCCAGATTTTCTGTGGCTGCCCCTGGATCCCTGGCAGTGCCCAAGGCCAGGCTGGATCCACCAGGGACAGTGGGAGGTGTCCCTGCCCATGGATGGGGTGGGAATGGATGGGATTTAAGGTCTTTTCCAACCCAAACCATTCCAGGATTGTGGAGCTCTTTTCCTCTGGGAGAGCTGGGAATGTTCCCCTGGAGAAGGGAAAATCCAGGGAATGCTCAGAGTGCCTGCAGGGGCTCCAGGAGAGCTGGAGAGGGACTGGGGACAAGGCCTGCAGGGACAGGAGCCAGGGAATGGCTCCCACTGGGAAAGGGGAGATGGGGCTGGGATCTTGGCAGGGAATTGCTGGGCTGGAATTCCCAGATTTGCTGTGGCTGCCCCTGGATCCCTGGCAGTGCCCAAGGCCAGCTTAGATAGACTTGGATCCACCTGGGACAGTGGGCACTGTCCCTGCCCATGGATGGGGTGGAATTATTGGGCTTTAAGATCCCTTCCCACCCAACCCATTCCACGATCCCGGTGCTGGAGGGGGATCACGGAAGGAGCTCATGGGAGCTGCAGGGCGCTGCCAGGTGCTGGCAGTGGCGCCGGGTGCCACCGCCAGGCTGGAGCAGCCCCTGATGCCCGCTGTGTGCCCGTCCCACAGAGGCCAGCCAGGAGATTTTCCGCATCGCCTCCATGGCGCCGGGCGCTCTGCTGCTGGAGGCCCAGAAGGAGTACGAGGTACATCCCCCTCCCAGAGAGCCCCCCTGGGCTGGCATCCCCAGGGATCTGCGTCCCAGGGCTTCTCCTTTCTCCTCGTCCTGCAGAAGGAGAGCCAGAAGGCCGACGAGTACCTGCGGGAGATCCGCGAGCAGCAGCTGCTCCCCGAGGCCGTGGGCCAGTGCATCGAGGCTGCGGGCTACGAGCACGAGCCCGAGACCCAGAAATCCCTGCTGAGGGTGAGCCAGCTGCAGGAGGAGGAGGAGGAGGGAGCTGAAGGATGAAGGATTTTCCCTGATTTCCCCCCCCGATCCCACAGGCAGCTTCCTTTGGGAAGTGTTTCCTGGATAAGTTCCCTCCGGAGGGGTTCGTGCGCATGTGCCAGGAGCTGCGGGTGCTCAACGCCGTCAGGGATTACCAGATCGGGATCCCGCTCACCTTCACCCAGTATCCTCTGCCTGCCGTGGGGTCGGGGCCTTCCCGGGCTGCCGTGATCCCAAACGTGCCTTGACTGTCCCTGCAGATACAAGCAGCTCACCATCGAGGTGCTGCTGGACAGGTGAGAGCATCCCGAGCCTTCCCGTGGTTCCCATCCCGAATTCTGTGTGTCACAGTCCCTGCCCTGACGTCCTCATCCTGTATTGCATAGCCCAAAATCCCCACCCCACCTTCCCCACCCCACCTTCCCCATTCCGAGGGTCCCATCTTTCAATCCCTATCCCAAATTCCCCATCCCAAATTCCCCATCCCACAGTTCCCATGCCATTCCCATATCCAGGGGCTGAGCAGCTCCCAGCACCCCAAATTCCCTATCCCACATTTCCCATCCCAATACCTCCATCCCACATTCCCCATCCCAAATTCCCCATCCCAAATTCCCCATCCCAAATTCCCCATCCCAAATTCCCCATCCCAAATTCCCCAACCCACATTCCCCATCCCACATTCCCCATCCCACAGTTCCCATCCCAAATTCCCCATCCCACATTCCCCATCCCAATACCTCCATCCCACATTCCCTATCCCAAATTCCCCATCCCAAATTCTCCATCCCAATGCCCCTATCCCACATTTCCCATCCCAAATTCCCCATCCCACATTTCCCATCCCAAATTCCCCATCCCACATTTCCCATCCCATATTCCCCATCCCACAGTTCCCATCCCATTCCCATGTCCAGGGGCTGAGCAGCTCCAAACACTTGTGGACCCCTCTAAATCCCCTCTGTCCCACCTTCCCCATCCCACATTCCTCATCCCAAATCCCCCATCCCAAATCCCCCATCCCACATTCCCCATCCCAATGCTCCCATCCCAAATCCCCCATCCCAAATCCCCCATCCCAGTGCCCCCATCCCAAATCCCCCATCCCAAATCCCCCATCCCAAATCCCCCATCCCAAGTTCCCCATCCCGTTCCCATATCCAGGGGCTGAGCAGTTCCCAGCACTCGGGGATCTCCCAAACCCAACCCAACTCCTCCATTCCCTGTACCCTCCCTGTGTGTCCCCCTGTCCCCCACTGGTGTCCCCCTGTCCCCCACTGGTGTCCCCTGACCCCTCCATGTCCCCCCCTTGTGTCCCCTTGTCCTCTATCCCCCTCGGTGTCCCCTTGTCCCCCCATGTCCCCTGACCCGTCCCTGCCCCCTGACCCCTTGTGTGTCCCCCTGATCACTCCATGTCCCCTGTCCCCCTGTGTCCTCCTGTCCCCTCCATGTCCCCCAACCTTGTGTGTCCCCTGTCCCTCCTGGTGTCCTATGTCCCCCTGTCCCCCATGTCCCCTGGCCTCTCCATGTCCCTGTGTCCCCCATATCCCCCTGACCCTTCCATATCTCCCTGACCCCTCCATGTCCCCTGACCTCACCATGTCCCCTGGTGTCCCCTGAGCCCTCCATGTCCCCCTGAGCCCTCCATGTTTCCCTGGTGCCCCCTGTCCCCCTGTGTCTCCTGTCCCCCCTGATGTCCCTTGTCCCTCCTGTGTCCCCTGACCCCTCCGTATCCCCCTTTCCCCCCATATCCCCCTTTCCCTCCCTGTCCCCCTCTCCCCCCATGTCCCCCTGACCTCTCCCTGTCCCCCTGATGTCCCCGTCCCGCTGTCCCCCCTTTCCCCCTGTATCCCCCTGACCCCTCCATGTCCCCCTGATGTCCCCTGATCCCCCTGTGTCTCCTGTCCCCCCTGTTGTCCCCTGATCCCCCTGTGTCTCCTGTCCCCCGATGTCCCCTGTCCCTCCTGGTGTCCCCTGACCCCTCCATATCCCCCTTTCCCCCCATATCCCCCTTTCCCTCCCGGTCCCCCTGATGTCCCTGTCCCCCTGATGTCCCCTGTCCCTCCTGGTGTCCCCTGACCCCTCCCTCTCCCCCTGATGTCCCCGTCCCCCTGATGTCCCTGTCCCCCTGATGTCCCCGTGGTGTCCCCGTCCCCCTGATGTCCCTGTCCCCCTGATGTCCCCGTCCCCCTGATGTCCCTGTCCCCCTGATGTCCCCTGTCCCCCCTGATGTCCCCGTGGTGTCCCCGTCCCCCTGATGTCCCCGTCCCCCTGATGTCCCCCTGATGTCCCCGTCCCCCTGACGTCCCTGTCCCCCTGACGTCCCCGTCCCCCTGATGTCCCCCTGATGTCCCTGTCCCCCTGATGCCCCCATGTCCCCGTCCCGCTGTCCCCAGGCTGGTGCTGCGCCGCCTGTACCCGCTGGCCATCCGCGTCTGCGAGTTCCTGCGCCTGCCCGAGATGCAGGGCGTCAGCCGCATCCTGGCACACTGGGCCTGCTACAAGGTGAGGGCACAGCCCAGGACAGCCCGCCCCGCCTCGGGGACACCCGGGGACGCTCCTGGCTGTCCCCACAGGTGCAGCAGAAGGACAAGTCGGACGAGGAGGTGGCCCAGGCCATCAACCAGAAGCTGGGGGACGCCGCGGGCATCTCCTACTCGGACATCGCCACGCGCGCCTACGACTGCGGCCGCGCCGAGCTGGCCATCAAGGTGGGCGGGTGGCACGGGGAGGGGACCCGGGGTGGCACTGCCACCACCCCCCCCGGGTGACAGGGTGACAGCGCTGTGCCCCGGGCAGCTGCTGGAGTACGAGCCCCGGAGCGGGGAGCAGGTGCCGCTGCTGCTGAAGATGAAACGGAGCAAACTGGCCCTGGGCAAAGCCATCGAGAGCGGGGACACCGACCTGGGTGAGGGGACAGGGCGGGCCTGGGGGGGGAGTGGGGTCTGGGGGAGCCTTTTGGGGTGTAATGGGGTCTGGGGGAGCCTCTTGGGGTGTATTGGGGTCTGGGGGAGCCTTTTGGGGACATTTCAGGGTCTGAGGGAGCCTCTTGGGGTGTTTTGGGGTCTGGGGGAGCCTCTTGGGGGTGTTTTGGGGTCTGGGGGGGCCTTTTGGGGGCATTTCAGGGTCTGGCAGAGGCTCTTGGGACCATTTTGGGGTCTGGGAGAGCCTCTTGGGAGTGTATTGGGGGGTGTATTGGGGTCTGGGGGAGCCTTTTGGGGGCATTTCAGGGTCTGAGGGAGCCTTTTGGGGTGTATTGGGGTCTGGGGGAGCCTCTTGGGATGTGTTGGGGTCTGGGGGAGCCTCTTGGGGGTGTATTGGGGTCTGGGGGAGCCTCTTGGGGGTGTATTGGGGTCTGGGAGAGCCTTTTGGGGTGTATTGGGGTCTGGGGGAGCCTCTTGGGATGTGTTGGGGTCTGGGGGAGCCTCTTGGGGGTGTATTGGGGTCTGGGGGAGCCTCTTGGGGGTGTATTGGGGTCTGGGAGAGCCTTTTGGGGTGTGTTGGGGTCTGGGAGAGCCCCTTGGGACCATTTTGGGGTCTGGGAGAGCCTTTTGGGGACATTTCAGGGTCTGGGGGAGCTTCTTGGGGTGTATTGGGGTCTTGAGGAGCACCTCGGGAAAGTAATAGGGTCTTGGAGAGCCCCTTGGGAACATTTTGGGATCAGGGGGAGCCTCTTGGGAGCATTTTGGGGTCTTTAAGGAGTCCCTTGGGAACGTTTTGGGGTCTGGGAGAGTCTTTCAGGAGCATTGTGGGGTCTGGGAGAGCATCTTGGGAACATTTTGGGGTCTGGATGAATTCTTTGGGACCATTCTGGGGCCTTTGAAGAGTCCCTTGGGACCATTTTGGGGTCTGGGAGAGCCTCTTGGGAATGTTTTGGGGTTCAGAGGAGCCTTCAGGGGGGCATTTTGGGATCCTGGGGAGGCTCTTGTGAACATTTTGGGGTCTGGTTGAATCCCTTGGGACCATTTTGGGGTCTGGGAGAGCCTTCTGGGGACGTTTTGGGGTCTGGGAGAGCACGTAGAGGATCAGGGGGCACAGAGGGGATTGGGAGGCGCAGGAGAAAACCCCAACAAAACCCTTCTGTCCCCTGTCCCTGTCCCTGTCCCTGTGTCCCTGTGTCCCTGTGTCCCCTGTCCCTGTGCCCGTGTCCCTGTGTCCCCTGTCCCTGTCCCTGTCCCTGTGTCCCTGTGTCCCCTGTCCCTGTGCCCGTGTCCCTGTGTCCCCTGTCCCTGTCCCTGTCCCTGTCCTGTCCCCTGTCCCTGTCCCCTGTCCCTGTCCCTGTCCCTGTCCTGTCCCCTGTCCCTGTCCCCTGTCCCTGTCCCTGTGCCCTGTCCCTGTCCCTGTCCCCTGTCCCTGTGTCCCCTGTCCCTGTCCCTGTGTCCCCTGTCCCTGTGTCCCCTGTCCCTGTCCCCTGTCCCTGTCCCTGTCCCCTGTCCCTTTGTCCCCTGTCCCTGTCCCCTGTCCCCTGTCCCCTGTCCCTGTGTCCCCTGTCCCTGTGCCCCTGTCCCTGTCCCTGTGTCCCCTGTCCCTGTCCCCTGTCCCTGTCCCTGTCCCCTGTCCCTGTCCCTGTCCCCTGTCCCTGTCCCCTGTCCCCTGTCCCTGTGCCCTGTCCCTGTGCCCTGTCCCTGTCCCCGTGTCCCCTGTCCCTGTCCCTGTCCCTGTCCCCAAACCCTGTCCCTGTCCCTGTCCCTGTGGCCCCTGTCCCTGTCCCCTGTCCCTGTCCCTGTGTCCCCTGTCCCTGTCCCTGTCCCTGTCCCCTGTCCCTGTCCCTGTCCCTGTCCCCTGTCCCTGTCCCCTGTCCCTGTCCCTGTGTCCCCTGTCCCTGTCCCTGTCCCTGTCCCCTGTCCCTGTCCCTGTCCCTGTCCCCTGTCCCTGTGCCCTGTCCCTGTCCCTGTGTCCCTGTCCCGTCCCTGTCCCTGTCCCGTCCCTGTCCCTGTCCCTGTCCCTGTCCCCTCAGTGTACACCGTCGTGCTGCACCTCAAGAACGAGCTCAACCGCGGCTCCTTCTTCATGACCCTGCAGAACCAGCCCGTGGCCCTGAGCCTGTACCGCCAGGTGGGCACCTCAAAAACCCCAAAACACCCCAAAAACACCCCAAAAACACCCCAAAGACACCCCAAAAACACCCCAAAAACCCCTGAGCACCCCAAAAACCCCCTGAGAGCACAGCCTGCACCGCCAGGTGGGCACCCCAAAACACCCCTGAGCACCCCAAAAACCTCCTGAGAGCACAGCCTGTACCGCCAGGTGGGCGCCCCAAAAACCCCTGAGCACCCCAAAAACCTCCTGAGAGCACAGCCTGTACCGCCAGGTGGGCGCCCCAAAAACACCCCAAAGACACCCCAAAAACATCCCCAAAACACCCCAAAAACCCCCTGAGAGCACAGCCTGTAGTGCCAGGTGAGCACCCCAAAAACCCCAAAAACACCCCAAAAACACCCCAAAAACCCCTGAGCACCCCAAAAACACCCTGAGTGACCCCAAAACACCCTAAGCACCCCAAAAGCCCCTTGAACAACACGCTGAGCATCCCAAAAACCCCCTGAGTGACCCCAAAACCCCCTGAATAACCCCAAAATCCCTGAGAGACCCCAAAAACCCCCTGAGAGCACAGTCTGTACCGCCAGGTGAGCGCCCCAAAAACCCCTGAGGGACCCCAAAACCCCTGAGCACCCCAAAAACCCCCTGAATAACCCCAAAACCCCTGAGTGACCCTAAAAAACCCCTGATTGATCCCAAAAACCCCCTGAGAGCACAGCCTGTGCCACCAGATCAGCACCCCAAAAGCCCCAAAACACCAAAAAACCCCAAGTGACCCCCAAAAAAACCCTGAGTAACCTCAAAACCCCCTGAATGACCCTAAAAACTCCTGAGCACCCCAAAAACCCCCTGAGAGCACAGCCTGTACCGCCAGGTGAGCGCCCCAAAAACCCCAAAAACATCCCCAAAAGCCCCTCGAACAACCCTAGAAACACGCTGAGCATCCCAAAAACCCCCTGAGTGACCCCCAAAATACCCTGAGCACCCCCAAAAACCTCCTGAGAGCACAGCCTGTACTGCCAGGTGAGCGCCCCAAAAACACCCCAAAAACCCCTGAGCACCCCAAAAACCCCTGAGAGACCCCAAAATCCCTGAGAGACCCCAAAAACATCCTGAGAGCACAGCCTGCACCACCAGGTGAGTGCCCCAAAAACCCCTGAGCACCCCAAAAACACCCTGAGGGACCCCAAAAACTCCCTGAGAGCCTGCACCGCCAGGTGAGCACCCCAAAAACCCCAAAAACACCCCAAAAACACCCCTGAGAGCACAGCCTGTACTGCCAGGCGAGCGCCCCAAAACACCCCAAAAACACCCCAAAAACACCTGACTGACCCCAAAAATACCCTGAGCAACCCAAAAACCCCCTGAGAGCACAGCCTGCACTGCCAGGTGAGCACCCCAAAAACCCCTGAGCACCCCAAAAACCCCAAAACACCAAAAAACCCCAAGTGACCCCAAAAAAAACCCTGAGTAACCTCAAAACCCCCTGAATGACCCTAAAAACTCCTGAGCACCCCAAAAACCCCCTGAGAGCACAGCCTGTACCGCCAGGTGAGCGCCCCAAAAACCCCTGAGCACCCCAAAAACCCCAGGAACCCCATAGCACCCCAAAAACACTGCACACCACAGCCTGTACCGCCAGGTGAGTGCCCCAAAAACCCCTGAGTGACCCCCAAAACCCCTGAGCACCCCCAAAACCCCCTGATGCCACAGTCTGTGCTGCCAGGTGAGCACCCCAAAAACCCCAAAACACCAAAAAACCCCTGAGTGACCCCACAAAACCCCATAGCATCCCAAAAACCCCCCGAGTAACCCCAAAAACCCCCTGAGAGCGCAGCCTGTACCGCCAGGTGAGCGCCCCAAAATCCCTGAGCACCCCAAAAACCCCTGAATAACCCCAAAATCCCTGAGAGATCCCAAAAACTCCCTGAGAGCACAGCCTGTACCACCAGGTGAGCACCCCAAAAACCCCAAAAACACCCCAAAAACATCCTGAGGGACCCCAAAACACCCCAAAAACACCCCAAAAACATCCCCAAAACACCCCAAAAACCTCCTGAGAGCACAGCCTGTAGTGCCAGGTGAGCACCCCAAAAACATCCCCAAAAACACCTCAAAAACCCCTGAGCACCCCAAAAACCCCCTGAGAGCACAGCCTGTACCGCCAGGTGGGCACCCCAAAAACCCCAAAAACACCCCAAAAACATCCCCAAAACACCCCAAAAACCCCTGAGCACCCCAAAAACACCCTGAGTGACCCCAAAACACCCTAAGCACCCCAAAAGCCCCTTGAACAACACGCTGAGCATCCCAAAAACCCCCTGAGTGACCCCAAAAACCCCTGAATAACCCCAAAATCCCTGAGAGACCCCAAAAACCCCCTGAGAGCACAGCCTGTACCTCCAGGTGGGCACCCCAAAAACCCCAAAAACACCCCAAAACACCCCAAAAACCCCTGAGAGCACAGCCTGCACCACCAGGTGAGCGCCCCAAAAACCCCTGAGCACCCGAAAAACATCCTGAGGGACCCCAAAAACACCCTGAGAGCACAGCCTGCACCGCCAGGTGAGCGCCCCAAAAACCCCAAAAACACCCTGAACACCCCAAAAGCCCCTCGAACAACCCTAGAAACACGCTGAGCATCCCAAAAACCCCCTGAGTGACCCCCAAAAACACCCTGAGCACCCCAAAAACCCCAAAAACATCCCCAAAACACCCCAAAAACCCCCTGAGAACACAGCCTCCACTGCCAGGTCAGCACCCCAAAAACCCCAAAAACACCCCAAAAACACCCTGAGCACCCCAAAAGCCCCTCGAACAACCCTAGAAACACGCTGAGCATCCCAAAAACCCCCTGAGTGACCCCAAAAACACCCTGAGCACCCCAAAAACACCCTGAGGGACCCCAAAAACCCCCTGAGAGCACAGCCTGCACCGCCAGGTGAGTGCCCCAAAAACCCCTGAGCACCCCAAAAACCCCTGAATAACCCCAAAATCCCTGAGAGACCCCAAAACCTCCCTGAGAGCACAGCCTGTACCGTCAGGTGAGCGCCCCAAAAACACCCCAAAAACATCCCCAAAACACCCCAAAAACACCCTGAGGGACTCCAAAAACCCCCTGACAGCTCAGCCTGTACCGCCAGGTGAGCGCCCCAAAAACACCCTGAGCACCCCAAAAACACCCTGAGTGACCCCAAAAACCCCTGAGCACCCCAAAAACACCCTGAGGGACCCCAAAAACTCCCTGAGAGCACAGCCTGTACCGTCAGGTGAGCGCCCCAAAAACCCCTGAGCACCCCAAAAACCCCAGGAACCCCATAGCACCCCAAAAACACTGAACACCACAGCCTGTACCGCCAGGTGAGCGCCCCAAAAACCCCAAAAACACCCCAAAAACATCCTGAGGGACCCCAAAAACCCCCTGAGAGCACAGCCTGTACTGCCAGGTGAGGGATAGAGACACCCTAAAAACCCCAAAAAATCTTCTGAGCACCCCAAAAACCCCCTGAGAGCACAGCCTGTACCGCCAGGCGAGCGCCCCAAAAACACCCCAAAAACCCCTGAATAACCTCAAAATCCCTGAGAGACCCCAAAAACACCCTGAGAGCACAGCCTGTACTGCCAGGTGAGCGCCCCAAAAACCCCAAAAACACCCCAAAAACACCCTGAGGGACCCCAAAAACCCCTGAGCACCCCAAAAACATCCCCAAAACACCCCAAAAACACCCTGAGCACCCCAAAAACCCCCTGAGAGCACAGCCTGCACTGCCAGGTCAGCACCCCAAAACCCCTGAGCACCCCAAAAACCCCTGAATAACCCCAAAATCCCTGAGAGACCCCAAAAACCCCCTGAGAGCACAGCCTGTACCGCCAGGTGAGCGCCCCAAAAACCCCTGAGCACCCCAAAAACCCCAGGAACCCCATAGCACCCCAAAAACACTGGACACCACAGCCTGTACCGTCAGGTGAGCGCCCCAAAAACACCCTGAGCACCCCAAAAACACCCCAAAAACATCCCCAAAACACCCCAAAAACACCCTGAGGGACCCCAAAAACTCCCTGAGAGCACAGCCTGCACCGCCAGGTGAGCGCCCCAAAAACCCCTGAGCACCCCAAAAACCCCAGGAACCCCATAGCACCCCAAAAACACTGGACACCACAGCCTGTACCGCCAGGTGAGCGCCCCAAAAACCCCAAAAACACCCCAAAAACATCCTGAGGGACCCCAAGAACCCCCTGAGAGCACAGCCTGTACCGCCAGGTGAGCACCCCAAAAACACCCTGAGTGACCCCAAAAACACCCTGAGTGACCCCAAAACACCCTGAGTGGCCCCAAAAACACCCTTAGCACCCCAAAAATCCCCTGAGCCCCCCCCAAAAACCCCTGAACACCCCCAAAACCTCCCTGAGTGGCCCCAAAAAACTCCCTGAGTGACCCCAAAACCCCCTGAGTGACCCCAAAACACCCTGAGCCCCCCCCAAAAACCCCTGAACACCCCTAAAACCTCCTGAGTGGCCCCAAAAACTCCCTGAGTGACCCCAAAAACTCCTGAGCCACCCTGAAGCGTTTTGGGAAAGCCATTCTTCCAAAACCCCAAAAGTATCCCTTGACCCCAAAAAGCGTCCCTTGATCCCTAGGATGTCCCCTTGACCCCAAAAGTGTCCCCTTGACCCCCTGGGTGTCCCCCTGAGCCCAAAGGTGACCCCAAATGTCCCGTGTGCCCCCCAAGTTCTGCCGGCACCAGGAGCGGGAGACGCTGAAGGATTTGTACAACCAGGACGACAACCACCAGGAGCTGGGCAACCTGCACGTGCTGGGGGGGTACGGCCAGAAGGTCTGTGGGGGCTGGGGTTTGTGGGGTTTGGGGTCTGGGATTTGGGGTTTGGGGTCGGGGATGGGTGAATTGTGGGATTGGGGTGGAGAATGTGGGGTTTTGGGGGGGTTTTGGGGGTGCTTGGGGTTATCAGGAGCTGGGCAACCTGCACTGCTGGGAGGCTTTGCCAGAAGGTCTGTGGGGTTTGGGGTTTGGGATTTGTGAGTTTTGGGGTCAGGGATTTGGGGTCTGGGATTTGGATTTGGGGTCTGGGGTTTTGGATTTGACGTTTGGGGTGGGTGAATTGTGGGATTGGGGTGGAGAATGTGGGGTTTTGGGGGAGTTTTGGGGGTTTTGGGGGTGCTCGGGGGTTACCAGGAGCTGGGCAACTGCACGTGCTGGGGGGTACGGCCAGAAGGTCTGTGGGGTTTGGGGTTTGTGGGGTTTGGGGTCAGGGATTTGGGGTTTGGGGTCAGGGATTTGGGGTTTGGGGTGTGGGATGGGGGAATTGTGGGATTGGGATGGAGAATGTGGGGTTTTGGGGGGGTTTTGGGGGTGATCAGGGTCACCAGGAGCTGGGCAAGATGCACGTGCTGGGGGATACGGCCAGAAGGTCTGTGGGGTCTGGGGTTTGGGATTTGTGGGGTTTGGGGTCAGGGATTTGGGGTTTGGGGTTTGGGGTGGGTGAATTGTGGGGTTAGGATGGAGAATGTGAGTTTGGGTGTGGAAATGTGGGGTTTTGGGGGTGTTTTGGGGATTTTGGGGGTGATCAGGGTTACCAGGAGCTGGGCAACCTGCACGTGCTGGGGGGTACAGCCAGAAGGTCTGTGGGGTCTGGGGTTTGGGGTTTGTGGGGTTTGGGGTCAGGGATTTGGGGTTTGGGGTGTGGGATGGGTGAATTGTGGGATTGGGATGGAGAATGTGGGATTTTGGGGGGGTTTTGGGGAGTTTTGGGGGTGCTCGGGGTCACCAGGAGCTGGGCAAGCTGCACGTGCTGGGGGGGTACGGCCAGAAGGTCTGTGGGGTCTGGGATTTGGGATTTGGGATTTGTAGTTTGGGTTTGGGATGGGGAAATTGTGGGATTGGGATGCAGGAATGTGGGGATTGGGATGGATCTGGGAATTGTGGGATTTGGGATGGAGGGAATTGAGGGATTTGAGGTGGGGGAATGACAGGGATTTGAGATAGAGGGAGTTGTGGGATTTGGGATGGATCTGGGAATTGTGGGATTTGGGATGTGGGAATGGCAGGATTGGGATGGATCTGGGAATTGTGGGATTTGGGATGGTGGGAATGTGAGATTTGGGATGGATCTGGGAATTGTGGGATTTGGGATGTGGGAATGTGGGGATTGGGATGGATCTGGGAATTGTGGGATTTGGGATGGATCTGGGAATTGTGGGATTTGGGATGGATCTGGGAATTGTGGGATTTGGGATGTGGGAATGTGGGGATTGGGATGTGGGAATGGGGCTCTGGGTGTGGGAATGGGGACCCCCAGGGCTGTGGGGGACCGTGCCCATCCCGTGCCACCTGTGCCAGGTTTGGGATCCTGCCCAGGGAGTCAGGGTCAATCCAGGGATCCCACCCAGGGAATGACGTGTCTGTGCCATGTCCCCGTGCCATGTCTGTACCGTGTCCTGTGCCATCCCTGTGCCATCCCCGTGCGTGTCCCCATGTCCCCGTGCCATCCCTGTGCCATGTCCGTACCATGTCCTGTGCCACGTCCCCGTGTCCCCGTGCCATCCCTGTGCCATGTCCTGTGCCATGTCCTGTGCCACGTCCCCATGTCCCCGTGCCATCCCTGTGCCATGTCTGTACCATGTCCTGTGCCATGTCCCCATGTCCCTGTGCCATCCCTGTGCCATGTGTGTACCATGTCCCCATGTCCCCGTGCCATCCCTGTGCCATGTCTGTGCCATGTCTGTGCCATGTCCCCATGTCCCCGTGCCATCCCTGTGCCATGTCCGTGCCATGTCCCCATGTCCCTGTGCCATGTCTGTGCCATGTCTGTGCCATGTCCCCATGTCCCCGTGCCATCCCTGTGCCATGTCCGTGCCATGTCCCCATGTCCCTGTGCCATGTCTGTGCCATGTCCTGTGCCATGTCCCCATGTCCCCGTGCCATCCCTGTGCCATGTCTGTGCCATGTCCTGTGCCATGTCCCCATGTCCCCGTGCCATCCCCGTGCCATCCCTGTGCCATGTCCCCATGTCCCCGTGCCATCCCCGTGCCATCCCTGTGCCATGTCCCCATGTCCCCGTGCCATCCCTGTGCCATCCCAGCGGATCGAGGGCCGCGTGGCCGCCCTGCAGAACGCCCTGGATGAGTTCTACAAGGCCAAGAACGACTTTGCTGCCAAGGTGAGAGTGCCCAGGGGACAGCGGGGACACCGGGGACACCAGGGACAGCAGGGACACCAGGGACACTGGGGACACTGGGGACAACAGGGACACCGGGGACACCAGGGACAGCAGGGACACCAGGGACAGCAGGGACAGCAGGGACACCAGGGACACTGGGGACACCGGGGACAGCAGGGGACACCAGGGACACCAGGGACACTGGGGACACCAGGGACACTGGGGACAGCAGGGACACCAGGGACACCAGGGACACTGGGGACACCGGGGACACCAGGGACACCAGGGACACTGGGGACACTGGGGACACCAGGGCACCAGGGACACCGGGGACACCAGGGACACTGGGGACACTGGGGACACCGGGGGCACCAGGGACACCGGGGACAGCAGGGACACCGGGGACACCAGGGACACCGGGGATACCAGGGACACCGGGGGCACCAGGGACACCAGGGACACCGGGGACACCAGGGACACCGGGGGCACCAGGGACACCAGGGACACCGGGGACACTGGGGACACCGGGGATACCAGGGACACTGGGGACACCGGGGATACCGGGGACACTGGGGACACCAGGGACACCGGGGACACCGGGGACACCGGGGACACCAGGGACACCGGGGACACCAGGGACACCGGGGACACCAGGGACAGCAGGGACACCGGGGACACCAGGGACACCGGGGACACCAGGGACACCAGGGACAGCAGGGACACTGGGGATACCAGGGACACTGGGGACACCGGGGACACCAGGGACACCAGGGACAGCAGGGACACCGGGGACACCGGGGACACCAGGGACACTGGGGACAGCAGGGACACCAGGGACACCAGGGACACCGGGGACACCGGGGACACCAGGGACACCGGGGACACCGGGGACACCAGGGACACCGGGGACACCGGGGACACTGGGGACAGCAGGGACACCAGGGACACCAGGGACACCGGGGACACCAGGGACAGCAGGGACACGAGGGACACCGGGGACACTGGGGACACCAGGGATACCAGGGACACCAGGGGTACCAGGGACACCGGGGACACCAGGGACAGCAGGGACACCAGGGACACCAGGGACACCAGGGACACCAGGGACAGCAGGGACACCGGGGACACCAGGGACACCAGGGATACCAGGGACACCAGGGACACCGGGGACACCGGGGACACCGGGGATACCAGGGACACCGGGGACACCAGGGACACCGGGGACACCGGGGACACTGGGGACACCGGGGACACTGGGGACACCGGGGACACCAGGGACACCGGGGACACCGGGGACACCAGGGATACTGGGGACACCAGGGGACACCAGGGATACCAGGGACACTGGGGACACCAGGGACACCAAGCAGGGACACCAGGGACACCAGGGACAGCAGGGACACCGGGGACACCCGGGACACCAGGGACACCAGGGACAAGGCCACCTGTGCCTGCCCTGGGGACAAGGCTGGGGGGGTGGCTGCCTGTCCAGGGGCATGGCTGGAGTGGGGACACTGAGGATGGGACAGGGACATCAAGGATGGGACAGGGCTGGGACAGGGCTGGGATGGAGACCCTGGGATTGGGACAGGGACCCCAAGGGTGGGACAGGGACATCAAGGATGGGACAGGGCTGGGAAAGGGACCTCAGGTTGGGATGGGGACTCTGGGGCTGGGATGGGGACATCGAGACTGGATCAGGGACCTGAGGGCTGAGACAGGGACATCAGGATGGGATGGGGACTCTGGGGCTGGGCTGGGGACATTGAGGTTGGGACAGGGACACCAAGGTTGGGACAGGGACACCACGGCTGGACTGGGGACCTCAGGACTTGTGCAGGGACCCCAAAGCTGGGATGGAGATCCTGGGACTGTGACAGGGACCCTGGGGCTGGGACAGGGACCCTGGGGCTGGGACAGGGACACCAAAGCTGGGATGGAGATCCTGGGACTGTGATAGGGACCCTGGGGCTGGGACAGGGACCCTGGGGCTGGGCTGGGGACATTGAGGTTGGGACAGGGACACCAAGGCTGGATTGGGGACCTCAGGGCTGGGATGGGGATTGGGCTGGTACAGCCACTCCAAGGCTGTGACAGAGCTGGCAAAGGGACCCCAAGGGTGGGACAGGCCCGGGGAAGGGACCTCAGGTTGGGATGGGCACCCTGGGGGTGGACTGGGGACATCGAGGCTGGGACAGGGAACTTAGAGATGGGACAGGGACATCAAGACTGGGACAGGGACCTCAGGATGGGATGGGGAGTCTGGGGCTGGGCCAGGGACATCGAGGCTGGGACAGGGACTCTGGGACTGGACAGGGACATTGGGGCCGGATCAGGGACCTCAGGGCTGGGACAGGGACTCTGGGACGGGGCTGGGGACATTGGGGCTGGGACAGGGACCTCAGGGCTGGGACAGGGACTCTGGGGCTGGGACAGAGGATATTGAAGCTGGGACAAGGACATCGAGGTTAGATCAGGGACCTCAGGGCTGGGACAGGGATATCCAGGCTGGGACAGGGACTCTGGGACTGGACAGGGACATTGGGGCTGGGACAGGGACCTCAGGGATGGGACAGGGACTCTGGGACTTGACAGGGACATTGGGGCTGGATCAGGGACCTCAGGGCTGGAACGGTGACATCGAGGCTGGGACAGGAACCTCAGAATGGGATGGGGACTCTCGAGCTAGGCCAGGGACATCAAGGCTGGGACAGGGACTCTGGGGCTGGGCCAGGGAACTCAGGGATGGGCCAGGGACATCGAGGCTGGGCCAGGGACCCCTCAGCTGTCCCCGTGTCCCCAGGCCACCGAGGAGCAGATCAAGCTGCTGCGGCTGCAGCGGCACCTGCAGGAGGAGCTGGACAAGCCCTACCTGGACCTGTCCCTGCACGACACCGTGGCCACCCTCATCCTGGACGGGCACCACAAGCGCGCTGAGCAGCTCTACCGGGACTTCAGGATCCCCGACAAGAGGTGGGGACAGCCCTGGAGGAGCTGGGACAGCCCTGGAGGGGTCGGGGACAGCCCTGGAGGGGTCGGGGACAGCCCTGGGGGGGTCAGGGACAGCCCTGGGGGGGTCAGGGACAGCCCTGGGGGAGCTGGGGGCACTCAGGGACAGCCCTGGGGGGGTCAGGAACAGCCCTGGGGGCTCAGGGACAGCCCTGGGGCACTCAGGGACAGCCCTGGGGGGGTCAGGGACAGCCCTGGGGGCTCAGGGACAGCCCTGGGGGGCTCAGGGACAGCCCTGGGGGCTCGGGGACAGCCCTGGGGGGCTCAGGGACAGCCCTGGAGGGTCAGGGACAGCCCTGGGGGGGCTGGGGGCATTCAGGGACAGCCCTGGGGGGCTCAGAGACAGCCCTGGGGGATCTGGGACAGCCTTGGGGGGCTCAGGGACAGCCCTGGGGGCTCAGGGACAGCCTTGGGGGGCTCAGGGACAGCCCTGGAGGGCTCAGGGACAGCTCTGGGGGCTCAGGGACAGCCCTGGGGAATCTGAGGGGCTCAGGGACAGCCCTGGGGGAGCTGGGGGCATTCAGTGACAGCCCTGGGGGCTCAGGGACAGCCCTGGGGGCTCAGGGACAGCTCTGGGGGGGCTGGGGACACTCAGGGACAGCTCTGGGGGCTCAGGGACAGCCCTGGAGGGCTCAGGGACAATGCTGGGGGGCTCAGGGACAGCCCTGGGGCACTCAGGGACAGCTCTGGGACACTCAGGGACAGCCCTGGGACACTCAGGGACAGCCCTGGGACACTCAGGGACAGCCCTGGGGGGCTCAGGGACAATGCTGGGGGGCTCAGGGACAGCCCTGGGGCACTCAGGGACAGCTCTGGGGGGGTCAGGGACAGCCCTGGGGGGCTCAGGGACAGCCCTGGGGGCATTCAGGGACAGCCCTGGGGGGGTCAGGGACAGCCCTGGGGGGCTCAGGGACAGCCCTGGAGGGCTCAGGGACAATGCTGGGGGGCTCAGGGACAGCCCTGGGGGGCTCAGGGACAGCCCTGGAGGGGTCAGGGACAGCCCTGGGGTGGTCAGGGACAGCCCTGGGGTGGTCAGGGACAGCCCTGGGACACTCAGGGACAGCCCTGGGACACTCAGGGACAGCCCTGGGGGTGTCAGGGACAGCCCTGAAGGGCTCAGGGACAGCCCTGGGGCACTCAGGGACAGCCCTGGGGGCTCAGGGACAGCACTGGGGGGGTCAGGGACAGCCCTGGGGGCTCAGGGACAGCCCTGGAGGGGTCAGGGACAGCCCTGGGGGGCTCAGGGACAGCCCTGGGGGGGTCAGGGACAGCCCTGGGGGGCTCAGGGACAGCCTTGACCCCCTGTGCCCCTGTGCCAGGTACTGGTGGCTGAAGATCAACGCCCTGGCCACCCGCGGGGACTGGGAGGAGATGGAGAAGTTCTCCAAGAGCAAGAAGTCGCCCATTGGGTACCTGGTGAGAGCTTGGGCTGCCTCAGTCACCCCCTCCCTGCCCTCCCATCCTCTTCCTCCCCATTCCAGTTCTCCCCCTCCTTCCTCCCCATTCCCACTCCACCATCCTCTTCCTCCCCTCTCCAGCTCCACCATCCTCTTCCTCCCCTCCCTGCCCTTCCCACCCTTTTCTTCCCCTCTCCAACCCTCCCGTAATCTTCCTCCTTCTCTAGAGGTCCCATTCTTCCCATCATCTTCCTCCCTGTTTCTGTTCTCCCATCCCCTTCCACCCCTCTTGAGCTCTCCCATGCTCTTCCTCCCCTCTTTATCTCTTTCCATCCTCTTCCTCCCTTCTCCATCTCTCCCGTTCTCTTCCTCCCCTCCCCAGCTCTACCATCTCCTTCTCTCCTTCTCCCTCTCCCCATCCTCTTCCTCCCTTCTTTCGCCCCCATCTTCCTCCCTCTCCAACCCTCCCATCCTCTCCCTCTCATCCTCTTCCTCCTCCTCCTTCTCCAGCCCTCCCATCCTCGCCTTCCCATCCTCTTCCTCCCCTTTCCACCACTGCCATCCTCTTCCTCCTTCTCCATCTCTCCCATTCCCATTCCTGCTCTTCGACCATTTTCCTTCCTTCTCCATCTCCCCATCCTCTTCCTCCTTTCTGCACCCCCATCTTCCTTCTCCAAGCCACCCATCCTCTCCCTCTCATCCTCTTCCTCCCCTTTTCACCTCCACCATCCTCTTCCTCCTCTCTCCAACCCTCCCATCCCCTTCCTCCTTCCCCAACCCTCCCATCCTCTTCCTCCCTTCTCCATCTCTCCCATTCTTCCTTCTCCAGCCTTCCCATTCCTGCTCTCCCACCCTCATCATCCTCTCTCCAGCCCTTCCACTGTTTTCCTCCCTTCTCCATCTCCACCATCCTCTTCCTCCTTCCCCAACCCTCCCATCCTTGCATTCCCATCCTCTTCCTGTCCTTTTCACCTCCACCATCCTTTTCCTTCTCTCTCCCACCCTCCCATCCTCTTCCTCCGTTCTCCATCTCTCCTGTTCTTTTCCATTCCTGCTCTTCCACCATTTTCCTTCCTTCTCCATCTCCCCATCCTCTTCCTCCCTTCTGCCCTCCGATCTTCTTCCCTCTCCAACCCATCCATCGTCTCCCTCCCATCCTCTTCCTCCCCTTTTCACCTCCACCATCCTCTTCCTCCTCTCTCCAACCCTCCCATCCTCTTCCTCCCTTTCCCAGCCCTCCCATCCTCTTCCTCCCTTCTCCATCTCTCCCATTCCCATCCCATTGCTGCTCTTCCACCATTTTCCTTCCTTCTCCATCTCCCCATCCTCTTCCTCCTTCTCCAGCCCTCCCATCCTTGCATTCCCATCCTCTTCCTCCCTTCTCCAACCCTCCCACCTCCCTCCTCTTCCTCCCTTCTCCATCTCTCCCATTCCCTTCCCATTGCTGCTTTTCCACCATTTTCCTTCCTTCTCCCTCTCCCCATCCTCTTCCTCCCCTCTCCAGCCCCTCCATCCTCCATCCTCCACCTCTCCCTGCTCTTCCTCCCCTCTCCCTGCTCTTCCTCCCCTCTCCCTGCTCTTCCTCCCCTTTCCCTGCCCTTCCTCCCCTCTCCCTGCTCTTCCTCACCCCTCGCTGCCCTTCCTCACCCCTCGCTGCCCTTCCTCACCTCTCCCTGCTCTTCCTCACCTCTTCCTCCCCTTTCCCTGCTCTTCCTCCCCTCTCCCTGCTCTTCCTCACCCCTCCCTGCTCTTCCTCCCCCCCAGCCCTTCGTGGAGGTGGCGGTGAAGCACCACAACCGCTACGAGGCCAAGAAGTACGCGCCGCGAGTGCCGCCCGAGCAGCGCGTCAAGGCCTTCGTGCTCGTGGGGTGCGTGGGGACAGCCAGGGACCCGAGGGGACACCCTGGGGGACATCCAGGGACCTGAGGGGACACCCTGGGGGACATCCAGGGGGGACATCCAGGGACTTGAGGGGACATCCTGGGGGACATCCAGGGACCTGAGGGGACACCCTGGGGGACATCCAGGGACCCAAGGGGACACCCTGGGGGACATCCAGGGACCTGAGGGGACACCCTGGGGGACAGCCAGGGACCCGAGGGGACATCCAGGGACCCGAGGGGACACCCTGGGGGACAGCCAGGGACCTGAGGGGGACATTCTGGGGGACATCCAGGGACCTGAGGGGACACCCTGGGGGACATCCAGGGACCTGAGGGGACATCCAGGGACCCGAGGGGACATCCTGGGGGACATCCTGGGGGACATCCAAGGACCCGAGAGGACATCCTGGGGGACATCCAGGGACCTGAGGGGACATCCTGGGGGACATCCAGAGACCCGAGGGGACATCCTGGGGGACATCCAGGGACCTGAGGGGACATCCTGGGGGACATCCTGGGGATCCTCAGTGGGGGGACATCCAGGGGATGCTCAGGGAGTAGATCCAGGGGACCCTTAGGGGGTATCCCGGGGACCCTCAGGGGACATCCAGGGGACCCTCAGTGAGGGGACATGCAGGGGATCCTTGGAGGACATCCTAGGGACACTCAGGGGACATCCTGGGACCCTCAGGGGACATGCCTGGGATACTTAGGGGGGGACATCCAGGGGACCCTCAGGGGACATCCAGGGAATCCTCAGGGGACATCCCCGACATACCCAGGGGGACATGCAGGGGACTCTTGGGGTGGCAACCAGGGACCCTTGGGGGGGACATCCTGAGGACACTCAGTGGGACATCCTGGGGACCCTTGTGGGGACATCCTGGGGACTCTTGGTGTGGCATCCAGGGACCCTTGGGGGGGACATCCTGAGGACACTCAGTGGGACATCCTGGGGACCCTCAGTGGGACATCCCGGGGACCCTCAGGGGGACATGCAGGGGACTCTTGGTGTGGCATCCAGGGACCCTTGGGGGGGACATCCTGGGGACCTTCAGGGGGACATCCCGGGGACCCTCAGGGGACATCTGGGGACCATCAGGGGGACATCCTGGGGACCCTGGTGGGAACATCCCGAGGACATTCAGGGGACATCCAGGAACCCTCGGGAGGGGACATCCTGGGGACCTTTGCAGGGACATCCAGGGGATCCTTGTGGGGATGTCCAAGGGACCTTTGTGGGGACATCCAGGGGATCGTTCCAGGGACCCTCAGGGGGACATCCCAGGGACCCTCATGGGGCATCCCAGGACACTCAGGGGGACATCCCAGGGACCCTCAGGGGGCATCCCAGGGACACTCAGGGGACATCCCAGGGACCCTCATGGGGACATGCAGGGCACCCTTGTGGGGACAGGGGATGTGGCAGCACGCAGTGGAGCTCCCTGTGGGGCAGCAGTGGGGATTTGGGGGTGACCCTGTGGGAGGCTCTGGGGACACCGGGAGCTGCCGGGGCAGTGGGACAGCGGTGGGAAGGCGGGGCTGCCCTGTGTCCCCGTGCTGTCCCCTCTGCGCTGTCCCCTCACGGCCGTGTGGTGTCGCAGGGACCTGGAGCAGGCGGCCGAGGCGGCCGTGGAGCGCAAGAACGAGGCCGAGATGAGCCTGGTGCTGTCCCGGTGCTCCCCCGGCACCGACGGCGCCCTGGCTGAGAGGCTGAACCGCGCCCGGGCACAGCTCCTCAAAAAGTGACACTGGGGACACGCCGGGGACACCACCGGGACATTGCAGGGACAGCACCAGGGACACGCCGGGAACAGCACCGGGACACTGCAGGGACACGCCAGGGACAGCACAGAGACACCACAGAGACACCACAGGGACACCACCAGGGACACCCCAGGGACACTGCAGGGACACCCCAGGGACACTGCAGGGACAGCACAGGGACAGCACAGAGACACCACAGAGACACCACAGGGACACCACCAGGGACACCCCAGGGACACCACCAGGACACTGCAGGGACACCCCAGGGACACTGCAGGGACACGCCCAGGGACACCCCCATGGATTCCCCCCAGGACATCCCCGTTGACGCCCCCATGGACACTATGGGGATATTCCATGGACACCCCAGGGACACCCCAAGGACACCCCGGGGACACTGCAGGGACACCCCAAGGACACTCCCAGGGACACCACAGGGATACTCCATGGACACCCTGGGGACACACCATGGACACCCTGGGGACACACCAGGGACAGTCCATGGACACCCCAGGGACAGTCCATGGACACCCCAATGACACCCCCATGGACACCCCCATGGACATCCTAGGGACACCACCAGGGTCAGCCCAGGGACACCCCAAGAACAGCCCAGGGACACCCCAGGGACACTGCAGGGATGCCCCAAGGACACCCCAGGGACACCCCATGGATATCCCGGGGACACCCCCAGGGACAGCCCACGGACACCCTGGGGACACACCAGGGACACTCCATGGACAATGCCAGGGATAGCCCATGGACACCCTGGGGACACCCCAGAGACACCCCATGGACACCTTGGGGACACCCCATGGACACCCTGGGGACACCCCCAGGGACACCACCAGGGATGCCACCAGAGATGCCACCAGGACACCTCAAGGACACCCCAGGGCTACCCCAGGGACACCCCAAGGACACCCCAGGGCTACCACATGGACACCCCCATGGACACACCAGGGACACCCCTAAGGACACCCCAAGGACACCCCAGGGACACCCCAAGGACACCCCCAGGGACACCACCAGGTACGCCACCAGGGATGCCACCAGGACATCCCAAGGACACCCCAGGGCTACCCCATGGATACCCCCAAGGACACACCAGGGACACCACCAAGGACACCCCCAAGGACACCCCATGGATACCCCCATGGACACACCAAGGACACCCCCAAGGACACCCTGGGGACACTCCATGGACACCCCCAAGGACACCCTGGGGACGCTCCATGGACACCCCCAGCCCCCCTGGTGTGTCCCTGTCCCCTGGCAGCTGCTCCCGGCCGTGTCCCTGCTGGATGGGTGGCAGAGGTGGCGCCGCTGGGGACAGCAGGGTCCCCTCCCTGCCTGTTCAATAAAGACAAGAGCTCTGTGTCCTGTGTCACCAAGGAGGGCTGGGGACACTGGGGACACCGGGATGGGTGGCAGGGGACGGGAGGGGACACAGCGGGGTTCAGGAGCGGCTCCGGGGGCCTGGAAGGTCACTGGGTGTCCCCAAGGGTCACGTGGGGGGACATTGTCGGGGTCATTGCAGGGACATTCGGGATCCCTGGGGGGACATTAGGGGGACATTGGAGGGGTCCATGGGGACACTGGGGGGATATTGAGGAAGTCCCAGGGGGCACATTGGGGAGACGTTGGGAGGGTGACAGGGGGACATTGTGGGACATTGGGTGTGTCCCAGGGGGTTATTGTGGGACACTGGGGGGGTCCCGGGGGGACACTGGGGGGACATTGGAGAGGTTCCCTTCCCTTGGGGGAATCCTTGGGGGGACATTAGTGGGGTTCCCAGGGGGACACTGGGGGGACATTGAGGAGGTTCCAAGGGAGACACTGGAGAGACATTGTGGGGGTCCCAGGGGGACACTGGGGGGACATTGAGAATGTCCCAGAGGGGACACTGGGGAGTTCCTGAGGGGACACTGGGGGAGGTCCTTGTAGGTATACTGGGGACTCCCTGGGGGGACATTGGGTGGGTCCCAGGGGGACACTGGGGGGTCCCTGGGGGACATTGAGGGGATATTGTAGGGGTCCCAGTGGGACACTGTGGGACACTGAGGGTGTCCCAGGGGACACTGTGGGATATTGGGGGTGTCCCAGGGGACACTGTGGGACACTGAGGGTGTCCCAGTGGGACACTGTGGGACACTGGGGGGTCCCCGGGGGACACTGTGGGACACTGAGGGTGTCCCAGGGGACACTGTGGGACACTGGGGGGTCCCAGTGGGACACTGAGGGTGTCCCAGGGGACACTGTGGGACACTGGGGGGTCCCAGTGGGACATTGGGCGGTCCCGGGGGACACTGTGGGACACTGAGGGTGTCCCAGGGGACACTGTGGGACACTGAGGGTGTCCCAGGGGACACTGTGGGATATTGGGGGTGTCCCAGGGGACACTGTGGGACACTGAGGGTGTCCCAGTGGGACACTGTGGGACACTGGGGGGTCCCCGGGGGACACTGTGGGACACTGAGGGTGTCCCAGGGGACACTGTGGGACACTGGGGGGTCCCAGTGGGACACTGAGGGTGTCCCAGGGGACACTGTGGGACACTGGGGGGTCCCAGTGGGACATTGGGCGGTCCCGGGGGACACTGTGGGACACTGAGGGTGTCCCAGGGGACACTGTGGGACACTGAGGGTGTCCCAGTGGGACATTGTGGGACACTGAGGGTGTCCCAGTGGGACATTGTGGGACACTGAGGGTGTCTCAGGGGACACTGAGGGACATTGAGGGGGTTCCCGTTCCCGCGCTCTCTCGCTCGTCCGCCAGGGGGCGCCACATGCCCAGCGAGGCCCCGCCCCATGACGTCACTCCGCGCCCCGCCCCCTGCCCGCGGTGCACTCTGGGCTGGCAGCGATGGCGGCGCTCAGCGCGGGCCGGGCGGCGGCGGCGGTGAGGGGGGGACGGGACACGGGCAGCGAGGGGACAGCGGGCTCAGCCGCGGGGACTGAGGGCACGGAACGAGCGGGGACATCGCTCTGGGGGGGGACACCGGGTGTGGGGGCGCGGGGCAGGGTCAGGGGGGTCAAACGGCGTCTGACCTCTTCGTTCTCTGGGCTAGGAGGGGTCAGTGAGGGCTGGGACGGTCTGGGGGGGTCCGTGAGGGGTCACTGAGGGCTGGGGGGGTCCGTGAGGGCTGGGGGGGTCCGTGAGGGGTCAGTGAGGGTTGGAGGGGTCAGTGAGGGGTCAGACGGGTCTGAGTGGTTCAAATAGGTCTGGGGGGTCCGTGAGGGGACAGTGAGGGCTCAGATGTGTCCGGGAGGGTCAGTCTGGGTGGTTCAGACTGGTCTGGGGGTTCAGATGGGTCGTGGGGTTCAGTCGGGTCTGGGGGGTCAGTGTGGGGCAGAGTGTGAGGCGAGAGCCGGGGGGCTTCGCTTTGGGGTGGAGGAGTTTCATGCTGGCTTGTGGGGGTGTCATTTTGGGGGTGACATTTTTGGCTTGGGGGGGAATTTTGGGGGTGGGGGTGGGCACCCCCTGATGGGACTCTGTGACCTGTGGGGGATTGGGGGGCACCCCCTGTTGGGACTCTGTGACCTGTGGGGGATTGGGGGGCACCCCCTGTTGGGACTCTGTGACCTGTGGGGGATTGGGGATCCCCTCTCTGACCTGTGGGGATTGGGGGGCCCCCTCTCTGACCTGTGGGCATTGGGGATCCCCCTCTCTGACCTGTGGGCATTGGGGATCCCCTCTCTGACCTGTGGGCATTGGGGATCCCCTCTCTGACCTGTGGGGTTGGGGATCCCCTCTCTGACCTGTTCACCCCCAGGGGCTCCTGCGTGCCCAGAGCCTCGGGGCATGGCGGGCGCTGGGCACCTCGGCCACCCTCCTGCAGCAGGCACAGGCCAAGGTGAGCAGGGGATCTGGGGGGACCAAAGAGGCTCAGGGGGGAACTTCTGACCCCCCAGAACCCCCTGAGAGGACGGGGGAGGTTTGGGGAAAGGCCTCAGGGGAGGTTTGGGTGGGATGTTGGCAATTGGGACATTCCTGGGAAGGGCAGTGGGGTGTGACATCCCCTGGGGACGTGGCCGGTGGTGGCCCTGGCGGTGCTGGGGGGGTCTCTGAGGTTTTTCCCAGGCAGGAAATTCCCTGATTCCGTGGGAACATGGCTGAGGGAAGGGCTCAGTGTGACCTTGAGGCACTGCCCTTCCCTCAGCTCTGCCTGCTGGCATTTCACATTTGTGCCCTGGACATTTGATTCCAGCTTATTTAAAGCTCCTCTTTGGTGACTCTCAGCTTTCCTTCCCTCCCTCCTTCCCCGTTCGCTCTGGGGGTTGGAGTTTCCCTGGCATTGCTGGCAGGGAATTCCAGGCTGGGCAAGGAGGGGAGGGGTGGGTGGGACAGCCCAGGAGTGATCAGTGAGGTTCTGTTGTGGTCTGGGCCATGAAAATGGGGCTTGGCAAAATTCCAGGTGCTCCTGAGGGCAGGGAGAAGGAATGAGGGGATTTAGGAACACAGGGCTGTGCTGGGATATTGGGGAAAATTGAATATTGGGGAAATTCCTCCTGGAAGGAGAAGTGGGGAGTTGCCAACCTTGGAGAGATCTAGGTGGGATATTGGGGAAATTCCTCTTAAAATGCCTGTCCAAAATTCCAGGAGGTGCTGAGGGCAGGGATGGGTTGAGGGGATTTAGGAACACCAGGCTGTGCTGGGATATTGGGGAAAATTGGGTATTGGGGAAATTCCTTCTGGAAAGAGAAATGGGGAATCCTCATCCCTGGATTTGGGTGGATTATTAGGGAAATTCCTCCTGAAATGCCTGTCCAAAATTCCCTGGGATCCTGAGGGCAGGGAGAAGGAATGAGGGGATTTAGGAGCCCGGGCTGTGCTGGGATATTGGGGAAAATTGGGTATTGGGGAAATTCCTCCTGAAAAGAGAAGTGGGGAGTTGCCAACCTTGGAGAGATCTGGGTGGGATATTGGGGAAATTCCTCTTAAAATGCCTGTCCAGAATTCCATGGGATCCTGAGGGCAGGAATGAAGGGATTTAGGCACACCAGGCTGTGCTGGCATATTGGGGAAAATTGGGTGTTGGGGAAATTCCTTCTGGAAAGAGAAATGGGGAATCCTCATCCCTGGATTTTGGTGGGATATTGGGGAAATTCCTGCTAAAAATGGCTGTCCAAAATTCCATGGGATCCTGAGGGCAGGGAGAAGGAATGAGGGGATTTAGGAGCACTGGGGTGTCCCTGGATATTGGGGGAATTCCTCCTGCAAAGAGAAGGGGAGAATCCCCATCCCTGGCAAGATTTTGGGGTTGGATATTGGGGAAATGCCCAGAATTCCAGGAGATCCTGAGGGCAGGAATGAAGGGATTTAGGAACACCAGGCTGTGCTGGGATATTGGAGAAATTCCTCCTGGGAAGAGAAATGGGGAGACCTCATCCCTTGAGAGATCTGGGTGGGATATTGGGGAAATTCCTCCTATAATGCCTGTCCAGAATTCCCTGGGATCGTGAGGGCAGGGATGAAGGGATTTAGGAACACCGGGCTGTGCTGGGATATGGGGTTGGATATTGGGGAAATTCCTCCTGGAAGGAGAAGTTGGGAGTTGCCAACCTTGGAGAGATCTGGGTGGGATATTGGGGATATTTCTCCTAAAAATGAGTGTCCAGAAGAATTCCAGGACATCCTGAGGGCAGGAATGAGGGGATTTAGGAACCCCAGGCTGTGCTGGCATATTGGGGAAAATTGGGTGTTGGGGAAATTCCTTCTGGAAAGAGAAATGGGGAATCCTCATCCCTGGATTTGGGTGGGATATTGGGGAAATTCCTGCTAAAAATGGCTGTCCAGAAATTCCATGGGATCCTGAGGGCAGGGGGAAGGAATGAGGGGATTTAGGAACACCGTGCTGTGACTGGATATTGGGGAAAATTGGATATTAGAGAAATTCCTCCTGAAAAGAGAAGTGGGGAGTTGCAAACCTTGGAGAGATCTGGGTGGGATATTGGGGAAATTCCTCTTAAAATGCCTGTCCAAAATTCCATGGGATCCTGAGGGCAGGAATGAAGGGATTTAGGAACAGCAGGCTGTGCTGGGATATTGGGAAAATTCCTCCTGGGAAGAGAAATGGGGAGTTCCCAACCTTGCAGAGATCTGGGGGGGATATTGGGGAAATTCCTCTTAAAATGCCTGTCCAAAATTCCAGGAGATCCTGAGGGCAGGGAGAAGGAGTGAGGGGATTTAGGAACACCAGGCTGGGCTGGGATATTGGGGAAAATTGGGTATTGGGGAAATTCCTCCTGGAAGGAGAAGTGGGGAATCCTCATCCCTGGATTTGGGTGGGATATTGGGGAAATTCCTCCTAAAATGGCTTTCCAAAATATCAGGAGTTCCTGAGGGCAGGGAGCAGGAATGAGGGGATTTAGGAGCACTGGGGTGTCCCTGGATATTGGGGAAATTCCTCCTGGGAAGAGCAGGGGAGAGTCCCCATCCCTGGCAAGATTTTGGGGTGGGATATTGGGGAAATTCCCAGAATTCCAGGAGATCCTGAGGGCAGGAATGAAGGGATTTAGGAACACAGGCTGTGAGTGGATATTGAGAAAATTCCTCCTGGGAAGAGAAATGGGGAGTCCCCAACCTTGGAGAGATCTGGGTGGGATATTGGGGAAATTCCTCTTAAAATGCCTGTCCAAAATTCCAGGAGATCCTGAGGGCAGGGATGAAGGGATTTAGGAACACCAGGCTGTGCTGGAATATTGGGGAAAATTGGGTATTGGGGAAATTCCTCCTGAAAAGAGAAATGGGGAATCCTCATCCCTGGATTAGGGTGGATTATTGGGGAAATTCCTGCTAAAAATGGCTGTCCAGAAATTCCCTGGGATCCTGAGGGCAGGGAGAAGGAATTGGGGGATTTAGGAGCACTGGGGTGTCCCTGGATATTGGGGAAATTCCTCCTGGAATGAGAAATGGGCAGACCTCATCCCTTGAGAGATTTGGGTGGGATATTGGGGAAATTCCTCCTATAATGGCTGTCCAAAATTCCAGGAGTTCCTGAGGGCAGAGGGAAGGAATGAGGGGATTTAGGAGCACTGGGGTGTCCCTGGATATTGGGGAAATTCCTCCTGCAAAGAGAAGGGGAGAATCCCCATCCCTGGCAAGATTTTGGGGTGGGATATTGGGGAAATTCCCAAAATTCCAGGACATCCTGAGGGCAGGGATGGCTGAGGGGATTTAGGAACACAGGGCAGTGCTGGGAGCTCTCAGCAATCCCTCCAGGATATTGCTGCAAGTGCTGGGCACGACAGGGCCCCAACGTGGTGTCAGGGGTGTCACCCCTGGGGGACAGGGACAGGGACAGGGACAGGGACAGCTCTGTCCTGGCTGGCTCTGGGCCCCTCAGGACAGGGACAGGGACAGGGACAAGGACAGGGACAGGGACAGGGACAGTGACAGGGACAGGGACAGTGACAGGACAGTCACAGCTCTGTCCTGGGCTGGCTCTGGGCCCCTCAGGACAGGGACAGGGACAGGGACAAGGACAGGGACAGTCACAGCTCCCTCCTGTGCTGGCTCTGGGCCCCTCAGGACAGGGACAGGGACAAGGACAAGGACAGGGACAGGGACAGGGACAGGGACAGGGACAGGGACAGTGACAGTCACAGCTCTGTCCTGGGCTGGCTCCGGGCCCCTCAGGACCAGGCTCCAGGCTCTGCAGCACGTCCAGGATGGATTTGGGGAGGGGGCTCAGCCTGGAGAAAAGGGGGGATCAGGGGGGACCCTGTGGCTCTGCCAGGAGGGGACAGCTGGGGACAGGGACAGGACAAAGGGACGCGGCCCCAGGCTGGGCCAGCAGAGGTTTGGGTGTCCCCAAGGGTCCCTTGTGGGGACATTGTGGGGATTTTCCTCCTGTCCAGCCCTGCCCAGCTGTGGAGTGTCCATCCCTGGGGGCATTTCCCAGCCCTGTGACACTTGGGGACAACGCTCAGTGGTGGCCTTGGCCCTGCAGGGCTCTCCCAACCCAAACATCCCACGTCCCCACGTCCCCATCGCTCCGTGTCCCCTGGGTGTGCCGCGGCTCAGGTCCCTGGGGGTCACTTTGTCCCACTTTGGGGTGACCCTGCTGTCCCCTCCCCGGTGCCAGAGGGCTTTGGGGTGACCCCGCTGTGTCCCCGCAGTGCCACAGGGCGGAGGGGACATTCCAGGTGACAATGCTGCCGGGGGACGGCGTGGGCCCGGAGCTCATGCACGCTGTCAAGGAGGTCTTCAAGGTACGGCCTGGCCTGGGGACACCAGCAGCAGCTGGCCCCGAGTGTCCCCGAGTGTCCCCGAGTGTCCCCAAATGTCCCTGGGAGTTCCTCAGTGTCCCTGAGTGTCCCTCAGTGTCCCTGTGTGTCTCTGAGTGTCCCTTAATGTCCCTGCGTGTCCCTATGTGTCACTTGGTGTCCCTAAATGTTCCTGCCTGTCCCTGAGTGTCCCTGAGCATCCATGTGTGTCCCTAAGTGTCCCTAACTGTCACTGTGTGCCACTTAGTGTCCCTAAATGTCCCTGAGTGTCCCTGCATGTCCCTGAGCAAGACTGTGTGTCCTTAAGTGTGTCTAAATGTCCCTGAGTGTCCCCGAGTGTCCCTAAATGTCCCTGGGAGTTCCTCAGTGTCCCTGAGTGTCCCTCAATGTCCCTGTGTGTCCTGAGTGTCCCTAAATCTCCCTGCTTGTCCCTGCATGTTCCTGAGTGTCCCTGAGTGTCCCTAAATGTCCCTGCCTGTCCCTGTGTGTCACTTAGTGTCCCTAAATGTTCCTGAGTGTCCCTGAGCATCCATGTGTGTCACTTAGTGTCCCTAACTGTCACTGTGTGTCACTTAGTGTCCCTAAATGTCCCTGAGTGTCCCTGCCTGTCCCTGTGTGTCACTTAGTGTCCCTGAGCATCCCTAAATGTCCCTTTGTGTCCCTGAGCGTCCCTGCGTGTCCCTAAATGTCCCTGGTGTCCCTGCCTGTCCCTGCTTGTCCCCAAGTATCCTGCCTGTCCCTGTGTGTCCCTGCTCATCCCTGCCTGTCCCTGTGTGTCACTTGGTGTCCTTGCCTGTCCCCGTGTGTCACTTGGTGTCCCTGCCTGTCCCTGTGTGTCTCTGAGCATTCCTGAGTGTCCCTGTGTGTTCCTGAGTGTCCCCAAATGTCCCTCTGTGTCACTTAGTGTCCTTGAGCATCCCTAAATGTCCCTGAGTGTCCCTAAATGTCCCTGCTTGTCCCTGTATGTTCCTGCATGTCCCTGTGTGTCCCTGCATGTCCCTGAGTGTCCCTAAATGTCCCTGTGTGTTCCTGAGTGTCCCTGCTTGTCCCTGTGTGTCCCTGCTTGTCCCCGTGTCCCCCTGAGTGTCCCTGGTGTCCCTGCATGTCCCTGAGTGTCCCTAAATGTCCCTGTGTGTTCCTGAGTGTCCCTGCTTGTCCCTGTGTGTCCCTGCTTGTCCCCGTGTCCCCCTGAGTGTCCCTGGTGTCCCTGCATGTCCCTGAGTGTCCCTAAATGTCCCTGTGTGTTCCTGAGTGTCCCTGCTTGTCCCTGTGTGTCCCTGCTTGTCCCCGTGTCCCCCTGAGTGTCCCTGGTGTCCCTGCATGTCCCTGTGTGTCCCTAAATGTCCCTGTGTGTCCCTGAGTGTCCCTGCTCATCCCTGCCTGTCCCTGTGTGTCACTTAGTGTCCCTAAATGTCCTTGAGTGTCCCTGCATGTTCCTAAATGTCCCTGCATGTCCCTGCTCGTCCCTGTGTGTCACTTAATGTCCCTGTATGTCACTTAATGTCCCTAAATGTTCCTGAGTGTCCCTGCATGTCCCTGTGTGTCCCTGCTTGTCCCTGTGTGTCACTTAGTGTCTCTGTGTCCCCCTGAGCGTCCCTAAATGTCCCTGGTGTCCCTGCCTGTCCCTGAGTGTCCCTGCTCATCCCTGCCTGTCCCTGTGTGTCACTTAGTGTCCCTACATGTCCCCGTGTGTCACTTAGTGTCCCTGCATGTCCCTGTGTGTCCCTGTGTGTTCCTGCCCGTCTCTGAGTGTCCCTAAATGTCCCTGACTGTCCCTGAGTGTCCCCACATGTCCCACAGGCAGAGGGTGGGTCCCCATTCCTGCAGGGATTTGGGATTTGGGGTAATTCCTCCTCAGAATGGCTCTCCAAGGCAGTGGGGGAGTCCCTGTCCCTGGAGGGATTGCCAGCCCTGTGCATGTGACACTTGGGGACATCCCAGGGGTGGCCTTGGCAGTGCTGGGGTCACCTCAGAGGGGTTTCCCAAGGGAAATGTCCCACAGTTCCATCAGTGCCACTGAGGTGACCCCTCCTGTCCCTGAGCCTGGGCCTGGCTGCCTCAGGGCTCCTGCGGT
Organism: Melospiza georgiana; assembly: GCF_028018845.1. Classification (NCBI taxonomy): domain Eukaryota; kingdom Metazoa; phylum Chordata; class Aves; order Passeriformes; family Passerellidae; genus Melospiza; species Melospiza georgiana. The sequence continues at coordinate 68,218,531 of NC_080434.1, forward strand.
GTCCCCTGCGGTGTCCCCTGTGTGACCGTGGTGGCCCTGTCCCTGTCCCTGTCCCTGTGCCAGGCTGGCAATGTCCCCGTGATCTTTGACGAGCACCACCTGAGCGAGGTGCAGAACACAGCGTCCGAGGAGAAGCTGGACCGGGTGGTGGACTCCATGAAGGAGAGCAAGGTGGCCCTCATTGGTGAGCACCTGGCCAGGGTGGCCTTGTCCCTGTCCTTGTCACCCCTCGTCCCCTCAGGCTGTGCCAGGGGAGGGTTCTGTGGGACACTGGGACAATGCCCCTGTCCTGACCCCGCTCCGTGTCCTGCAGGGAAGATCCACACACCCATGGAGTACAAGGGAGACCTGGCGTCCTACGACATGAGGCTCAGGTGGGGCAAATTCATTCATTCATTCATTCATTCATTCATTCATTCATTCATTCATTCATTCATTCATTCATTCATTCATTCGTTCGTTCGTTCGTTCGTTCGTTCATTCATTCATTCATTCATTCATTCATTCGTTCATTCATTTGTTCATTCATTCGTTCATTCATTCATTCATCGGTAATGAGTTAGGGGGCAGAGGAAAAGGCTGAGGGATTCTGTGTGGGCTGCGAAACAAAATTTCAGTGGGACCCTGAGGGGTTCTGCAGGGGGGGTGGCCCCAGTTGTGTCCCCTGGCACTTGGAGGGGACAGTCACTGGGGAAAAAAACATTAATTATTGTTATTATTAATGTCATTATTAATTAATGAGTTATTGGGAGGCAAAACTGCTGAGGGAGCATCCCTGGCCAGGAGCTGTCCCTGCTCACCCTGGGCTCCTGCAGAGGGGAGTGACCCCAGGGACTTGCAGGGGACAGTCACTGTGGATAAAACATTAATTAATGTTATTATTAATGTCATTATTAATTTATGAGTTATTGGGAGGCAAAACTCCATAGCCAAGAGCTGCCCCTGCTGACTCATCCTTTTTCCCTGGAAATTCTGGAGGTGGTGAAGTGGCTTTCAGAATTTGTCACTGGGAGAACCCTGTTAATTAATAATTAATGAGTTATTGGGAGACAGAACTCCATAGCCTGGAGCTGCCCCTGTGCTTCTCTGGAAGTTCTGGAGATGCTGGGGTGGATCCCAGAACTCCTCACTGGAAAAACCCCATTAATTAATAATTAATGAGTTATTGGGAGACAAAACTCTGAGGCCAAGAGCCGTCCCTGCTGACTGATCCTTCTTCCCTTGAAATCCAGAACTCCTCACTGGACAAACCCCATTAATTAATAATTAATGAGTTATTGGGAGACAAAACTCCATAGCCTGGAGCTGCCCCTGTTAACTCATCCTGCTTCCCTGGAAGTTCTGGAGATGCTGGGGTGGATCCCACAATTTGTCACTGGGGAAACCCCATTAATTAATAATTAATGAGTTATTGGGAAGCCAAACTCCTGAGGCCAAGACTGATCCTTCTTCCCTGGAAATTCTGGAGATGCTGGGGTGGATCCCAGAATTTGTCACTGGGAGAACCCTGTTAATTAATAATTAATGAGTTATTGGGAAGCCAAAACCCTGTTAATTACTAATTAATGAGTTATGGGTCCTGAGGGACCATCGGTGTCCAGGAGCTGTCCCTGCTCACCCTGGGCTCCTGCAGAGGGGGGGTGGCCCCGCCGTGTCCCCAGTGCCCAGAGGGGACGCGGTGACCGTGTCCCCGTGTCCCCATGATGTCCCCATGATGTCCCCATGATGTCCCCATGATGTCCCCGTGTCCCCAGGAGGAAGCTGGACCTGTTTGCCAACGTGGTGCACGTGAAGAGCCTCTCGGGCTACCAGACCCGCCACAACAACCTGGACCTGGTGATCATCCGGGAGCAGACCGAGGGCGAGTACAGCTCCCTGGAGCACGAGGTGGGGACATGGGGACAGCCTGGGACAGCTGCAGTGCCACCTGCACAGGGGACAGCTCCAGGGGCTCCTCAGAGTCCCCAAAAGGGCTCCAGGGGCTCCTCAGAGTCCCCAAAGGGCTCCAGGGAGTCCTCAGAGACCTAAAGGGGCTCAAGGGAGTCCTCAGAGTCCCCAAAAGGGCTCCAAGGAGTCCCCAAAGGGGCTCCAGGGGGTCCTCAGAGGCCCCAGAGTGGCACCAGGGAGTCCTCAGAGTCCCCAGAGGGCTCCAGGGGGTCCTCAGAGTCCCCAAAGGGCTCCAGGGAGTCCTCAGAGTCCCCAAAGGGCTCCAGGGGCTCCTCAGAGTCCCCAAAGGGCACCAGGGAGTCCTCAGAGACCTAAAGGGGCTCCAGGGGCTCCTCAGAGTCCTAAAGGGGCACCAGGGGGTCCTCAGAGTCCCCAGAGGGGCTCCAGGGGCTCCTCAGAGTCCCCAAAGGGGCTCCAGGGAGTCCTCAGAGTCCCCAAAGGGCTCCAGGGGCTCCTCAGAGTCCTAAAGGGGCTCCAGGAGAGCTGGAGAGGAAGGAGGAAAAAGGGGAAAAAATGGAAAAAGGAATGGTTGGGTTTTAGGGATAGGGGTCAGGGATTATAAAACAGGGGATAAGGGATGGAGGGACAGGAGCCAGGGAATGGCTCCCACTGGGAAAGGGCAGATTGGGCTGGGATCTTGGCAAGGAATTGCTGGCTGGGAGGGTGGGCAGGGGCTGGGCTGGAATTGCCAGATTTGCTGTGGCTGCCCCTGGATCCCTGGCAGTGCCCAAGGCCAGGCTGGATCCACCTGGGACAGTGGCACACAGAGCAGGGGGACAATGCCTGGCAAAGGGACAGTGGCACATGGAGCAGGGGGACAGTGCCTGGCAAAGGGACAGTGGCACACGGATTGTCCCTTTGGGTGAACCCTGGCCAGGATGGAGACACCAGTGGGAGGAGAACTGGGCAGAAAAGGGCAAATCTGGGCTGAGATTAGAACAAATTTATAATTAAAACCAAATTATGATGAGAAGAATTCAATAACTGAAACAAAATGGTGATGATGAGAATAATTTAATAATTGAAATAAAACTGATGATTAGAAAAATTCAATAGCTGAAACAAAATGGTGATGATGAGAATAATTTAATAATTGAAACAAAACAATGATGATTAGAAAAATTCAATAGCTGAAACAAAATGGAGATGATGAGAGTAATTCAGTAATTAAATCAGAGTGGTGATGATGATGAGAACAAGTCAATAATTGAAACAAGATGATGATGATGATAATTCAATAATCGAAACAAAGGGGTGATGATTAGAAAAATTCAGTAATTGAAACAAAATTATGATAATGATAAGAACAATTAAATAATTGAAAAAAGATGATGATGCTAATTCAATAATTGAAACAAAAAGATGATGAGAACAATTCAATATTTGAAACATAATGGTGATAATAAGAAATATAGTAATTGGAATAAAATTTTAATGATAAGAAATATTTAATTGTAAAAATCCCGATGATAGGAATTAATAATAAATATAAATACATGTAAGAATAACAGATACACCAATACATGTAACACATAAATGTGGTCAATAATAATAATTATAATGGTAATAATAATAGTAATAATGAATATTAGGATAAGGAGAGGGAAGGGGTTGTTATTATTGTTATTATAATTATTATTGATAATTATTATTGTTATTGATAATTATAATTATGACACTTATAATTATGATAATGATAGGGAAGGGAAGATAATTATTATTAATAATAACAATAATGATAATAGGAGAGGGAAGGTAATATAATAATAAATAATAAAATTAAAATAATAAAAATAAAATAAAATATAGTAATAGTAATAGTAGTAGTAATAATAATAATAATAATAATAATAATAATAATAATAATAATAATAATAATAATAATAATAATAATAATAATAATAATAATTTTATAATGAAGGTAAGAGAGGCCATAGCAGCCCAGGTGTGAGGGCCAGGCAGGGTGGCTGTGCCCAGGCTGTGTGGCTGTGCCCAGGCTGGGTGTGAGGGCCAGGCTGAGGTGGCCGTGCCCAGGCTGAGGTGGCTGTACCCAGGCTGGGGTGGCTGTACCCAGGCTGAGGTGACCGTGCCCAGGCTGGGTGGCTGTACCCAGGCTGAGGTGACCGTGCCCAGGCTGGGTGGCCGTGCCCAGGCTGGATGGCTGTACCCAGGCAGGGTGGCTGTGCCCAGGCTGGGGTGGCTGTGCCCAGGCAGCGTGGCCGTGCCCAGGCTGGGTGGCTGTACCCAGGCTGGGTGGCTGTACCCAGGCAGGGTGGCCGTGCCCAGGCTGGGTGACCGTGCCCACCTGTGACACCCCCGTGTCCCCAGAGTGCCAAGGGGGTGATCGAGTGCCTCAAGATCATCACCAGGGCCAAGTCCCAGCGCATCGCCAAGTTCGCCTTCGACTACGCCACCAAGAAGGGCCGGGCCAAGGTGACAGCTGTGCACAAGGCCAACATCATGTGAGTGCCACTGCCACCCTCAGCCCTGCGCTGTGACCGCGGTGCCACCTGCCAGTGTCACCTGCCAGTGTCACCTGCCAGTGTCACCTGCCAGCGCTCCAGGACACCTGGAGGGACCTGCAGTGGGGGAGAGGGGGAAGGGCTGCAAGGTGGAAATAAAAGATTGGGGTGAGGGCTTGGGAAGGAATTGCTGGCTGGGCTGGAATTGCCAGATTTGCTGTGGCTGCCCCTGGATCCCTGGCAGTGCCCAAGGCCAGGCTGGATCCACCTGGGACAGTGGGAGGTGTCCCTGCCCATGGGATGGGAATTTTTGGGATTTAAGGTCTTTTCCAACCCAAACCATTCCAGGATTGTGGAGCTCTTTTGTTTTGGGAGAGCTGGGAATGTTCCCCTGGAGAAGGGAAAAATTCCAGGGAATGCTCAGAGTGCCTGGAGGGGCTCCAGGAGAGCTGGAGAGGGACTGGGGACAGGGAATGGAGGGACAGGAGCCAGGGAATGGCTCCCACTGGGAAAGGGAAGATGGGGCTGGGATCTTGGCCAGGAATTCCTGGCTGGAATTGCCAGAGAATCTGTGGATCCCTGGCAGTGCCCAAGGCCAGGCTGGACATTGGGGATTGGGGTGAGGGAGATCAGGATTTCCTTGGCATTGGGGTTTTTCCCTCGCTCTGCTCCCAGCCAGGAGTGAGCAGACCCTGATCAGATTTATTGATCAATCAGTGCCCAGATATTCCCAGGGCAGCATCTCCATAACAGCCCTGTCCCCATGGATTGTGGGATCATTGGCTTGGGGTCATTCCTGCAGAATCCCAAGCTCTGGAATCATTGATGGGAGCCCCTGGACAGCTCCACCTGGGACAGATCCCCTTCCCATCAGGGAGAGGAGGGGGGAAGCAGCATGAGGAGCCCCAAAGGGTGTCCCAGATCCCCATTCCTGCTGGATCCCTGCAGCCTTTGGGATTTCCCTGCTGTCCCCAACCCTTGCTGGTGTTCCCTGTGCAGGAAGCTGGGGGATGGGCTGTTCCTGCAGTGCTGTAAGGAGGTGGCCGAGCTGTACCCCAAGATCAAATTCGACACCATGATCATCGACAACTGCTGCATGCAGGTCAGCCACAGCCCTGAGGGTGTCCCCAGCCCCTGTCCCTGTCCCTGTCCCTGCTCCCTTCCCAACCCTCCCTGAGCAGCTGCAACCTCCAGGCCTTGGCACACCGAGCCCGCCTGGCCCCAGCATTGTCCCCTGTGCCAGGCAGGAACCCCCCCAGCATTGCCAGCTCTGTCTCACCTGGGCCCTGGGGCCATCTCAGTGCTGCTCCTGGGGGGGATTTGGGGGGACCTGGATTCCTGCAGCCTCACTGGGGCTGGGCGTGTTTCTATCCCTAAAAATTCCCTTTTAAATCCCTAAAATCTCCCCTTTATATCCCTAATAATTCCCCTTTATATCCCTAAAAATTCCCCTTTATATCCCTAAAAATTCCCCTTTAAATCCCTAAAATCTCCCCTTTAAATCCCTAAAAATTCCCCTTCACATCCCTAAAAACTCCTCAATCCCCTCTCTGCTGCCCCAGGTTCCTGCAGCCTCACTGGGGCTGGGTGTGTTTCTATCCCTAAAAATCCCCTTTTAAATCCCTAAAAATTCCCCTTTAAATCCCTAAAAATTCCCCTTTAAATCCCTAAAATCTCCCCTTTATATCCCTAAAAATTCCCCTTTATATCCCTAAAAATTCCCCTTTATATCCCTAAAAACTCCCCTTTATATCCCTAAAAATTCCCCTTTATATCCCTAAAAATTCCCCTTTATATCCCTAAAAACTCCCCTTTATATCCCTAAAAATTCCGCTTTAAATCCCTAAAAATTCCCCTTCACATCCCTAAAACCTCCCCAGTCCCTCTCTGCTGCCCCAGGTTCCTGCAGCCTCACTGGGGCTGGGCATGTTTCTTTCCCTAAAAATTCCCCTTTAAATCCCTAAAATCTCCCCTTTATATCCCTAATAATTCCCCTTTATATCCCTAAAAATTCCCCTTTAAATCCCTAAAATCTCCCCTTTAAATCCCTAAAAACCCCCCTTTAAATCCCTAAAAATCCCCCTTTATATCCATAAAAATTCCCCTTTAAATCCCTAAAAATCCCCCTTTAAATCCCTAAAAATTCGCCTTTATATCCCTAAAAACCCCCCTTTAAATCCCTAAAAATTCCCCTTTATATCCCTAAAAATCCCCCTTTAAATCCCTAAAAATTCCCCTTCACATCCCTAAAAACTCCTCAATCCCCTCTCTGCTGCCCCAGGTTCCTGCAGCCTCGCTGGGGCTGGGTGTGTTTCTATCCCTAAGAATTCCCCTTTAAATCCCTAAAAATTCCCCTTTGTATCCCTAAAAATCCCCCTTTATATCCCTAAATATTCCCCTTTAAATCTCTCAAAATTCCCCTTCACATCCCTAAAAATCCCCCTTTAAATCCCTAAAAATTCCCCTTTATATCCCTAAAAATTCCCCTTTATATCCCTAAAAATTCCCCTTCAGTCCCTGAAACCTCCCCAGTCCCGCTCTGCTGCCCCAGGTTCCTGCAGCCTCACTGGGGCTGGGTGTGTTTCTATCCCTAAGAATTCCCCTTTATATCCCTAAAAATTCCCCTTTACATCTCTAAAAATTCCCCTTTATATCCCTAAAAATTCCCCTTTAAATCCCTAAAAATTCCCCTTTATATCCCTAAAAATCCCCCTTTAAATCCCTAAATATTCCCCTTTAAATCCCTAAAAATTCCCCTTTACATCTCTAAAAATTCCCCTTTATATCCCTAAAAATTCCCCTTTATATCCCTAAAAATTCCCCTTTAAATCCCTAAAAATTCCCCTTCACATCCCTAAAACATCCCCAGTCCCGCTCTGCTGCCCCAGGTTCCTGCACCCTCACTGGGGCTGGGTGTGTTTCTATCCCTAAAAATCCCCTTTATATCCCTAAAAATCCCCCTTTACATCTCTAAAAATTTCCCTTTAAATCCCTAAAAATCCCCCTTTAAATCCCTAAAAATTCCCCTTTATATCCCTAAAAATTCCCCTTTAAATCCCTAAAAATTCCCCTTCAGTCCCTAAAACCTCCCCAGTCCCTCTCTGCTGCCCCAGGTTCCTGCAGCCTCACTGGGGCTGGGTGTGTTTCTATCCCTAAAAATTCCCTTTTAAATCCCTAAAATCTCCCCTTTATATCCCTAAAAATTCCCCTTCACATCCCTAAAAATCCCCTTTTAAATCCCTAAAAATTCCCCTTTACATCTCTAAAAATTCCCCTTTATATCCCTAAAAATCCCCCTTTATATCCCTAAAAATTCCCCTTTAAATCCCTAAAAATCCCCCTTTAAATCCCTAAAAATCCCCCTTTATATCCCTAAAAATTCGCCTTTAAATCCCTAAAATCTCCCCTTTATATCCCTAAAAATTCCCCTTCACATCCCTAAAAATTCCCCTTCACGTCCCTAAAAATCCCCCTTTATATCCCTAAAAATCCCCCTTTAAATCCCTAAAAATTCCCCTTCACATCCCTAAAAACTCCTCAATCCCCTCTCTGCTGCCCCAGGTTCCTGCAGCCTCACTGGGGCTGGGTGTGTTTCTATCCCTAAAAATCCCCTTTTAAATCCCTAAAAATTCCCCTTTATATCCCTAAAAATTCCCCTTTATATCCCTAATAATTCCCCTTTATTTCCCTAAAAACTCCCCTTTATATCCCTAAAAACTCCCCTTTATATCCCTAAAAATTCCCCTTTGTATCCCTAAAAATTCCCCTTTATATCCCTAAAAATTCCACTTTAAATCCCAAAAATCTCCCTTTTATATCCCTAAAAATTCCCCTTTAAATCCCTAAAAATTCCCCTTCACATCCCTAAAAATTCCCCTTTATATCCCTAAAAATTCCCCTTTAAATCCCTAAAAATTCCCCTTCACATCCCTAAAAATTCCCCTTTATATCCCTAAAAATTCCCCTTTAAATCCCTAAAAATTCCCCTTCACATCCCTAAAAACTCCTCAATCCCCTCTCTGCTGCCCCAGGTTCCTGCAGCCTCACTGGGGCTGGGTGTGTTTCTATCCCTAAAAATCCCCTTTATATCCCTAAAAATTCCCCTTTATATCCCTAAAAATTCCCCTTTAAATCCCTAAAAATCCCCCTTTATATCCCTAAAAATTCCCCTTTATATCCCTAATAATTCCCCTTTAAATCCCTAAAAATCCCCCTTTATATCCCTAAAAATTCCCCTTTATATCCCTAAAAATTCCCCTTTATATCCCTAAAAATTCCCCTTTAAATCCCTAAAATCTCCCCCTTTATATCCCTAAAAATTCCCCTTTATATCCCTAAAAATTCCCCTTTAAATCCCTAAAAATTCCCCTTTATATTCCTAAAAATCCCCCTTTAAATCCCTAAAAATTCCCCTTTATATCCCTAAAAATCCCCCTTTAAATCCCTAAATATTCCCCTTTAAATCCCTAAAAATCCCCTTTATATCCCTAAAAATTCCCCTTTGTATCCCTAAAAATCCCCCTTTAAATCCCTAAATACTCCCCTTTAAATCCCTAAATATTCCCCTTTAAATCCCTAAAAATCCCCCTTTATATCCCTAAAAACCCCCCTTTAAATCCCTAAAAATTCCCCTTCAGTCCCTAAAACCTCCCCATCCCTCTGCTGCCCCGGGCAGTTCCAAGCATGGAACGATCGGGGTTGGAGCCCCCTCAGATCTCACCCAGCCCCGCCACACCCGGGCTGTGCCCCCTGTGCCAGGGCAGGGCTGAGCCTCCCCCCAGCTGTTCCAGGCCTCAGTGCCCCATTCCCATGCCATTCCCCTGCCATTCCCATGCCAGCTGGTGCAGAACCCGTACCAGTTTGACGTGCTGGTGATGCCCAACCTGTACGGGAACATCGTGGACAACCTGGCGGCGGGGCTGGTGGGCGGCGCGGGCGTCGTGCCCGGCGAGAGCTACAGCGCCGAGTACGCCGTCTTCGAGATGGTGAGCGGGCACGGGCACCCCCGCGCCACCCCAGGGCGGCACCCCCGAGGCTGGCAGGGTGGCACCGCCCCGTCACCGTGCCCCGTGTCCCACAGGGAGCCCGGCACCCCTTCGCCCAGGCCGTGGGCAGGAACATCGCCAACCCCACGGCCATGCTGCTCTCGGCCTCCAACATGCTGCGGCACCTCAAGTACGTGCCGGGCACCCAGGGGGGGTTTGGGGGGTCTGGGGGGGCTCCTGAGGGGCTGACCCCCTGCTTGCCCCCCTTTTCCAGCCTGGAATACCACTCCAACATGATCTCGGACGCGGTGAAGAAGGTGATCAAAGGTGGAAAAGTGAGTGTGGGACACAGGGTAGGGCTGGTGGTGCCTGGGTCACCTTCTCGGGCTGCTTTCTTCTTCCCAGCTGCAGTTCTGGTTCCTCTCCTCAGCTGCAATTCGGGTTCCTCTCCTCTTCCCAGCTGTAATTTGGGTTCCTCTCTTCTTCCCAGCTGTAATTTGGGTTCCTCTCCTCTCTCCAGCTGGAATTGGGGTTCCTCCCCTCTCTCCAGCTGCAATTCAGGTTCCTCTCCTCTTCCCAGCTGGAATTGGGGTTCCTCTCTTCTTCCCAGCTGGAATTGGGGTTCCTCTCCTCTCTCCAGCTGCAATTCTGGTTCCTCTCCTCTCTCCAGCTGGAATTCTGGTTCCTCTCCTCTCTCCAGCTGCAATGCCAGGCCCACAGCTGTGTCCAGCCCCTGTGCTCATGTCCTGGCCCAGGAGGGATTTCTGGCAGGGCTGGAGGATCTGCCATGGCCTTGTCTCCATTTGGGTTCTTGGCAGGGACCTTCCATGGCCCCATTCCCACGCCAGGTCCTGGCAGGGCTCTCAGGGACCTCTCCATGTCCCCATGTCCACCCCAGGTCCTGGTATGGTTCACAAGGGATGTTCCACAGCTCCCTTCCCACACCAGGTCCTGGCAGGGCTCTCAGGGATCTCTCCATGTTCCCATTCCCACCCCAGGTCCTGGAAGGACTCTCAGGGATGTTCCACAGCCCCATCTCCACCCCAAATCCTGACAGGGCTCTCAGGGATCTCTCCATGTCCCCATTCCCACCCCAGAGCTCTCAAGGACGTTCCACAGCCCCATTCCCACCCGAGCTCTCAGGGACCTGTCCGCGTTCCTGTTCCCACCACAGGTCCTGGCATGGTTCTCAAGGGACATTGCACAGCCCCATTCCCACCCCAAATCCTAACAGGGCTCTCAGGGATCTCTCCATGTCCCCATTCCCACCACAGGTCCTGGCAGGATTCTCAGGAACCTCTCCATATCCAGATTCCCACCCCAAGGCTCTCAGAAACATTCCACTGACCCATTCCCCCCACAGGTCCTGGCAGGGCTCTCAGGGATGTTCCACAGCCCCATCTCCTCCCCAGATCCTACCAGGGCTCTCAGGATCTCTCCATGTCCCCATTCCCACCACAGGTCCTGGCAGGGCTCTCAAGGTACATTCCACCGCCCCATTCCCACCCCAGGTCCTGGAAGGACTCTCAGGGATGTTCCACAGCCCCATCTCCACCCCAGATCCTAACAGGGCTCTCAGGGATCTCTCCATGTCCCCATTGCCACCACAGGTCCTGGCAGGATTCTCAGGAACCTCTCCATATCCAGATTCCCACTCCAAGGCTCTCAGGGATGTTCCACAGCCCCATCTCCACCCCAAATCCTAACATGGCTCTCAGGATCTCCATGTCCCCATTGCCCCCACAGGTCCTGGCAGGGCTCTCAGGATCTCCATGTCCCCATTGCCCCCGCAGGTCCTGGCAGGGCTGTGGAGGGTCCCTGCTGCCTGTCCCTGCTCTGCTGTCCCTGTCCCAGCCGTTCCCCCGGTGCTCACCAGAGCCTTTCCCCGTTTCTCCCCTCCCTGTGTTGGATTTGCAGGTCCGGACCCGGGACCTGGGCGGTTACTCCACCACCTCCGACTTCGTCAAGTCCGTCATTGACAACCTGCACCCCAACTATGGGGCTTAGGGCCCCCTGCACCCCAACTATGGGGCTCAGGCCCCCCAGCAGCTCCCCCTGCACCCCAACTCTGGGGCTCAGGCCCCCCTGCACCCCAGCTATGGGGCTTAGCCCCCCCCCCAGCGCCTCAACCCCCTCCCCAAACCCCTCCCAACCCCAGGAACCTTCACCCTTCCCCATCCCCACAGGAGGCGACCAGTGCGGAGTTTGGGGTTTGCTGGGTGGTTCTGGGGGGATGTGGCAGCGCCCCGAAATCATTGGCAGCTCATTGGGACCACCCACCATGGCTCTGGGGCCCCCCAATTCCCATGGGATCCCCATTACTGGATTATCATTGCTGTGGGACCAGTGGGATTCCCAGATCCCTGTGAGAGCAGGACCTTGGACTGGGGACCCCATTCCCACGGGATCCCCTGACTGTGGGACCACCACTCCCACGGGATCCCTGACTATGGGACCCCCATTCCCACGGGATCCCTGACTGTGGGACCCTCCCTTTTCCATGGGGTCATTTTGGCTGTTGGACCAGTGGGATTTGTGGGATCCCTGTGAGAATGGAACCTTGGACTGTGGGACCCCCATTCCCACGGGACCCTTGTAACTGTTGGACCAGTGTGGGATTTTTGTGGGACCTCCATTCCCGTGGGACCCTCACGAATGTGGGACCCCAGTGCCCCCATTCCTGTGGTGCCCACCTCATGCAGCTTTCAGCAATACCCAGGGTGAGTTCCCCACCCTGCACCCCCTTGGCAGCTGCTGGCACAGGGTCCCCATGCCACGAGGTGACCCTGGAACACTCCAGAGCTGGCACAGGGTGGGGGGGTGACCCTGTGCCCCCCAATCCATGGGCATTGGGAAGCTGGGAGCCCATCCCGTAACGCTGTGCCCGTGGGCCGGGCCTGGTGCCACCCCGGGCTGTGCCATCGTGTCGTGCTCTGTACTCTGCTTTGCTAATAAAGGGTCCAACGCTTCCCTGCAGCCCTGCCCTGCCCTGGGGGACCCGGGGCAGCTTTTGGGGTGCTGAGCTGGGGGGGCAATGCAGTCCTGCCCTGCCCTGGGGGCACCCGGGGCTGCTGAGCTGGGGGGCCCTGCTGGAAGCAGAGCCCACGCCGGACTCTGGGGCACAGGGCTCAGCAGCCCCTCCACATGTCCCCAAGGCACAGGACAGCTTTGGGGGTGCACAGGGCTCCAGGGAGCCCAAGCCCCAGCGCCACAGCCCAGCCTGGGGCCGGGGGGACCCCGATTGTGCAGGTCCCCCGTCGGTGCCCCCCTAACCTCCGGTCTCCTTGCAGGTGCGCACGGCGGACATGGGGGGCTACTCCACCTCCATGGATTTCACCCAGGCCGTGATAGATGCCCTGGAGGTGCACTGACCTCAGCCCCGCCCCTGGCGACTCCAATAAAGTGGCCTCAGGTGTGACCGTGCTGCTGTCAGTGTCCCCCGGGCCGGGCAGGCTGCTGGTGACAGGGTGACCCCCGTGGGGACAGCCTGGGCACCCCCTGCCAGCCACGGAGCACGACAGGAGGGATCAGCAACAACCTCAGCCCTTTATTGGGGTGTGGGCAGCCCTGCACTGCACGGGCATGGGGACACGGCCTGGGGACAGCCCCACACACTGGGGACAGCCCCTCACGGCCCCATGTCCCCAAGGAGGGGACACAGATGGCCTGGGGACAGCCCCACACGGCCCCATGTCCCCAAGGAGGGGACACAGACAGGCCTGGGGACAGCCCCACACGGCCCCATGTCCCCAAGGAGGGGACACAGACACGGCCTGTGGACAGCCCCACACGGCCAAGGAGGGGACACAGACAGGCCTGTGGACAGCCCCACACTGGGGACAGCCCCACATGGCCCGGGGACAGCCGCACAGCCCAGGCCCCAGGGAAGGGACAGGGGTTGGAAGTTCCACTCGGTAAGGCACAGTCCAGGGGCTGCTGCTGGCCACAGGGACTCACCCAGGCCACCAGGGGCTGTGACACGTTCCAGGTGGCCACGGTGGCACAGCACACAGCTGGGGCCACCAGGGGAGCAGGGGAGTGGCCACTCCTGGCTCCTGCCTGTCCATCAGTCTGTCAGTCCGTGTGCTGACTCATCTCTGCTCCCTAATCCTCCTCTGAGTCCTGAGCCGCTGCCTTCTTCTTCTTCTTCTTTTTCTTCTTCTTTTCCTCCTCCTCCTCCTCCTCAGGCTCTACCACGACTTTCCTTTTCTTCTTGGGCGATGGCTCCTCCTCTTCCTCCTCCTCCACCCCGTTCTCCTCGGGCTCTGCTTCTGACTCCTCTGGCTGCTGCTGCTGCTTCTTCTTTTTCTTCTTCTTCTTGGTGCCCACATCGTTCTCCTGCAGGGAGGGGAGCCCCACATCAGCTCTGAGCCCATCCTCCCCTCCTGGGGCACAGAGACCCCTCCAGGACCCCCCAAAAGGGTCTCAGCCCCTCCCCTCACCTCTGTCTCCATCACCGAGTTCTCTGCTGCCTCCTCAGCAGCTGCTGCCAGCGCCTCCAGCCGCCGCTTCTCCCTCTTCTTCCTCTTCTTCTCCTTCTTCTCCTGCCTCCTCTTCACCTCAGCCACCACCTCGCTGGCCTGGGGACACGCAGGGCACGTGAGCCAGGGCAGGGTCCCGGGGTTTGTCCCCACACCCGGCCCCGGTCGGATCAGACTCATTAAATCAGTCTTTGGCCTCCACAGTGGGTCAGGATGGCACAGTGACATCACCTCCGACAGGGCCCTCACCTTCATCTTCATCCCCCCAGCACCTGAGCATCGTCTGCATCACCACAGCATCTCACCGTCACCTTCATCACCACAGGATCTCTGCTTCATCCCCCCAGCAACACCCTTATCACCAGAGCATCTCACCATCACCTTCATCACCCCCAGCACCTCACCTTCACCTTCATCCCTCCAGCATCTCACCATCACCTTCATCACCACAGGATCTCGCCATTATCACCCCAGCACCTCACCATCATCTTCATCACCTCCACCAGCACCTTCCACCATCCCAGCACCTCCACCCCCTTACACCTCCCATTCCCAATCTCCATCCTCTGGTACCTCATTGCTGCCATCTTTATCTCCCCTAAGGCCTCACCTCCATCATCTTCATCACCCCAACACCTTCATCGTTTTCATCTCAGCACCTCACCTCGGTCACTTCCTTCACTCTTCCTGCACCTCACCTCCATCTTCACTGCCCTGGCACCTCACCATCTTCATCTGCCCCAAGACCTCACCTCCTCCTCCATTTGTCACCCTCACCCCTCTTCTTCATCCCTCACCATCCTCACCTCCACCACGGCCTCCTTCATCACCTCCAGGTTCTTGCGGGGCGGCTCCCCGGTCTCGTAGAAGGCCAGGCGCTCCTCCACCTGCTCCCGCAGCTTGTCCCCAAAGACACTGGTGGGGACTTCTGTGGGGAGGGCACGGGGGGGGCTCAGCACCGACCCTGCACCCCCAAACCCCCCGAGAGCCCCCCGCGCTCTGCTCAGCCCACAGGAGTCACCATTCACCGGGGTGAGATGCTGTTGACGAAAAATGTTCCCATCACGGCAGAGCGGCCCCGAATGCCCTGAGCGCCCTCCCGTGCCCACCTGGCACCGAGTGACAGTGCCCACCGTGACAGTGCCCACCCTGTTTGTGCCCCCCAGCCCACCTGAGAAGCAGTCGATGCGCGAGGCGATGGTGCACTTGTTGGCCAGGTAGCGCGAGATCCGCCCCTTGTTCTTGGCGGCGGCGCGCCCGATGAAGGTGGAGTGGAAGATGAGGCCGTACTTGGGGGTGTTCCCCCGCGTCTTCAGCGCCCTGCGAGCGCCCAGGGAGGGGTCAGGACCCCCGAGTGCCACCCCCACCCCGGACAGCCCCTCCCCAGCCCGCCGTGCTCCGGGGGTCGCTCAGACTGGGGCCGGCTGCTCACCCCCGGCGGGTCACGGCCGCTGCCCCTCGGCCGCCATCACCGCGACCGCCCCGGGTACCTGAACAGGGCCTTCTCCGCCCCCAGGATCTGCACCGTCGATGCCGGGTACTTGGCCAGGTTGGTCAGGCTGCCAGCGTGCGAGATGAGGCGGGCACCCACCTGGGGGACGGCACAGGGGGGGTTACAGGGGGCTCTGAACCCCCCGAGGGCACAGGGAGTCCCCCCAGGCCGGGATCAGCAGTGCAAGTGTCAGCAGCACAACTCAGTGGATTGACAGATTCACTCTGACATCATCTCCAAGCCGGGGAGGTGACAGGGGAGACACTCTGGGGACACTCACCACCTCCCCGATGAGGGCAGACAGGCTGGGGGCCACCTGGCTCATCTTGGAGCGCAGGTACTCCTGCAGCCCCTTGCGGTAGTCGGACAGCGAGATGACGCGGCGCGAGAAGCTCTCGATGTTGATGAGGTCCAGGGGAGAGATGTCCATGCCTGGCGGTGGCACGGGGTCAGTGGCAGCGCTGGGCACCTGGCCAGGCCCCCCCGGTGTCCCTGAGAGCCTTTCTCACCCATGGAGGAGCGGGAGGCCTCCAGGATGGCCTGGGCCTTGGCGCTGTCCATGACGATCTCCTCCAGCCCCTCGAGGCTCTCCTCGCTCAGCTCGCGGCGGTTCCCGATGAATTTGGCCACCCGGCAGTACATGGAGTTCTCGGGCACGATCTTGATCAGCTCGGGGAAGTGATACCCGTACCACTCCCTGCGGGGACAGCACACGGTCACCGCTGCCACCCAGGCCCAGCCGGCTCCGTGTGTCCCCGCCACGTCCCCGATGTCCCCCCTGGTCCACGCCGTGGCCCTGAGGCCCGGCCAGTGTCCCCTGGGGAGCTGCTGTCCCTCCCCGGTCTGTACAGGCGGCCGGAGCAGCAGCAGCCGCCTGTGGTAAGCATGGGGAGGGCAAAGGGGACCCCCAAACCCTTCAAACCCCCCAAAACCCATCCCCACCGACCGGACACGCATGGAGAAGGTGTTGATGTCCTTGTCCAGCTGGTCCAGCAGGCTGATGGACTGGATGATCATGTTGTCCACCCGGTGCACGTTGAACTTCACCTTGGCCCGGGAGTAGCTGTGGCCGAGCCCCAGCTGGGCCTTGGCCGCCGACTGCGCCGTGAGGCCCCGGACCAGCGCCGGGAAGTGCAGCCGGATCCCTGCGGGGACACGGGGGACAACGGTGCCACCACAGGGGACAACAGTGCCACCACGTGCACCCCAGGGACACCTCACAGCCACAGCACCGCGTCCCCCCGCTCCTTACCCCTCCCAGCACCCCAGAAACGCCCCCTGTCCCCTCTGTCCCCTCTCACCTCGCATGAGCTCGGCCACGACGCCCCCGGTCTGGCACTGCACCCCCAGCTCCTCCAGCACGGCCGCGCCCATCTTGGCATCGCCCACCCCCAGCAGCACCTTCTTCCTCTTGGGGGGCAGCGCCGTGTCCAGCAGCAGCCGCAGGTCCTCGTGCAGGACTCCTGCGGGACAGGGGGGGCTCAGCGCGGTCCCCGCGGTACGGGGGGGGGCTCCCGGTGTCCCCGGCCCCGCCGCGCTCACCCTCGGACACGGCGTTCATGTTCTCCAGCGCGCTCTGCGCCGAGCGGAACGGCGAGAACGCCACGAGCTTCACCACGTTGTGGAACTTGCCCAGCGTGAGGACGCTCTCCTCCACCTGCAACCGGGGGCAACCGGGACGGGGGCTCCGGTCACACCGGGCACGGGGAACGGCCCCGGCACCGCCACCACCCCGCCTCCCCGGTCCTTCCGCCTCTCTCCGTCCCTGCTCCCGGTGTGTCCTCTCCTGGCCCCCCCGTCCCCGCCTCCCCCCGCCGTTCCCGCCTCTCCCCCCCGTTCCCCTCCCGTTCCTCCCCGCTCCCGCCGTTGCGGTACCTGCGGCAGCAGCATGCCGATCTCCTCCACCTCCCGCACGGCGAACAGCGCGTACCCGGCCGCATGTTCGAACAGCACGTGCAGCAGCACCTGCGGCACCGAGGGCTCCGTTCACCGGGGGCGGCACCGGCGCCGCGCTCCCGCCCATCCCCGCGCCCGGCCCGGCGCGATGCGGCTCCCCCGGCCTCCCGCCGGTCCCGGCGCGTCCCGATACGGTCGGAGGGAGCTCCTGGGTCCCTCCCCACGCCCGATGGCGGCGGATGCGGCCCGGGCCCGTCCCCTCACTCACCATCGTCCTCCCGCCGCCGCCGCCGTCCGGAACTGACGCGCTCTCCCCGCCGGAACTCCGTCTCCTCCCTCCTCCACCAATCATCGCCCACTGCGCCGCGCTCTCCGCCAATCACCGCAAGCCGCCCTCAATGGGCCCGCCCCGCAGCCAATCAGGCAGAGGAGGGACTAACCCCGTCCCCTCAGCGGCGCCTGCCAATCAGAGCCGGGAGGGGGCGTTCCCTCCCGCCTTTTCCTGCGCGCCAACCAATGGCAGCCTCGCGCGCGAGCCCCTGCCCCGCCCCTTCCCGCGCTGCTCGGTGCGCGCGCGGCCGCACGTGGCGGGAGCCGCCCCCCCACAATGTCCCAATGTCCCCGCGGTGCCACCCCCGGACCCCCAATGTCCCTGCGGTGACAACCCTGAACCCCCAATGTCCCCGCGGTGCCACCCCCGGACCCCCAATGGCCCTGCGGTGACAACCCTGAACCCCCAATGGCCCTGCGGTGACAACCCTGAACCCCCAATGGCCCCGCGGTGACACCCCTGAACCCCCAATGGCCCCGCAGTGCCCCCCCCGGACCCCCAATGGCCCTGCGGTGACACCCCTGAACCCCCAATGTCTCCGCGGTGCCACCCCCGGACCCCCAATGTCCCCGCGGTGCCCCCCCCGGACCCCCAATGGCCCTGCGGTGACAACCCTGAACCCCCAATGTCCCCGCGGTGCCAACCCTGAACCCCCAATGGCCCTGCGGTGCCCCCCCCAGACCCCCAATGGCCCTGCGGTGCCACCCCCGGACCCCCAATGGCCCCGCGGTGACAACTCTGAACCCCCAATGGCCCCGCGGTGCCACCCCCGGACCCCCAATGGCCCCGCGGTGACAACCCTGAACTCCCAATGGCCCTGCGCCTCCTCCCGGTGCCCTCTGGGGACCCTCAGTGCCCTCCAAGTGTCCCCTGGTCCCACCCGGGACCCCCAAATGTCCCCCAGCACTCCCGGTGCCACCCCAGGATCCCCAAATGTCCCCTTGGTTCCATCCTGGAGCTCTCTGTGACAGCCCGGGGGTCCTCAGTCCCCTCCGGGACTCCCAGTGCCCCTCTCGGGTCCCTCCTGTGACCCCCGGTCCCCTTCCGTGACCCCCCCAGTCCCTTTTATGCTCCCCCGTGTCCCACCCGAAGCCCCTCGTGTCCCCTCCCGTGTCCCCGCCCGGTGCCCGGTTCCAGGCGCAGGCAGCGCGTCCAGGGGAGTTTTATTGGATGCCGGGAGCGCGGGGGGATCCGGGGGGTCCCGGGGGGTTCCGTAGTGTCCGAGAGCAGCGCGGGGGGCCCGGATCGCCCCGGGGGAAGCGGCTCCGGCTGCCGCCGCGAGCGGGGCCGGGCAGGGGGGAGCGAACGGAGGGTCCCGAGGGAGGGGACGGCGGGCCGGGGTCCCTCGGGCCGGTCAGGCCACGAAGTGCTGGCGGAGGTGCTGCAGCAGGTCCGGGGTGAGCAGCACCCGGTGCGCCTGGCCGTGCCCCGGAGCGCACGGGATCGTCACCCGCCCGCACAGCGCCGGGCCCTGCGCCTGCTCCTGCTTGGCCTGCGGGGACAGCCACGCGCTCAGTGTCCCCAAGGGGACAGTGACACCCTCACGGTGTCCCCAAGGGGACAGTGCCATGCTCACAGTGTCCCCAAGGGGACAGTGACACGCTCACGGTGTCCCCAAGGGGACAGTGACACGCTCACAGTGTCCCCAAGGGGACAGCCACACGCTCACACTGTCCCCAAGGGGACAGCCACACGCTCACGGTGTCCCCAAGGGGACAGTGCCATGCTCACAGTGTCCCCAAGGGGACAGTGACACGCTCACAGTGTCCCCAAGGGGACAGTGACACCCTCTCAGTGTCCCCAAGGGGACAGTGCCATGCTCACAGTGTCCCCAAGGGGACAGCCACACGCTCAGGGTGTCCCCCAAGGGGACAGTGACACGCTCACAGTGTCCCCAAGGGGACAGCCACATGCTCACAGTGTCCCCAAGGGAACAGTGACACCCTCACAATGTCCCCAAGGGGACAGTGACACGTTCACAGTGTCCCCAAGGGGACAGTGACACCCTCACGGTGTCCTCCAAGGGGACAGTGACACGCTCACAGTGTCCCCAAGGGGACAGCCACACGCTCAGGGTGTCCCCCAAGGGGACAGTGACACCCCTCACAGTGTCCCCAAGGGGACAGTGACACCCTCTCAGTGTCCCCTTGGGGACAGTGCCATGCTCACAGTGTCCCCAAGGGGACAGCCACACGCTCAGGGTGTCCCCAAGGGGACAGTGCCATGCTCACAGTGTCCCCAAGGGGGTGGGACCTGGGGGGCGGTGCTGGGTGGAGCAGGGGGTCCTCACCCACCCCATGCCCCGGAATGGGGGATCCCTCGGGATTGGAGTTTGGCAGAACAGGGGGTGCCTCAAAACTGGGGATTGGGAACAGGGGTACCTTGGCATGGATTGGGGCCCCTCAAGAGTTGGAGTTTCTTGGGACTGGGGTCCCTCAGGATTGGGGTCACTCAGAACTGGGGGACTCTCAGGAACGAGAGTTTTTGTGACTGGCATCTCTTGGAATTGGGGTTCCCTCAGGATTGGGTGTTCCTTGAGATTGGGGTCCCTCAGGACTGGGGGTTCCTTGACATTGGGGTCCCTCAGGAACAGGGTTTTTTGTGACTGGTGTCTCTTAGAATTGGGGGTCCCTCAGGACTGGGGATCCCTTAGAGATTCAGGGTTCCTCGGGACTGGGGTCCCTCAGAATTGGGGGACTCTCAGGAATGGCAGTTTTTGTCACTGGCGTCTCTTGGAATTGGGGACCCCTTAAGATTGGGGTCCCTCAGGATTGGGGGTTCCTCCAGGATTGGAGTCCCTTGGAATTGGGGGGCTCTCAGGAATGGGGGGATTTTGTGACTGCCGTCTCTTGGAATCGGGGTTCCCTCAGGAATGGGGGTCTCTCGAGATTGGGGGTCTCTTGGGATTGGGGTCCCTCACGTACAGGGGATCCCTTGAGATTTGGGGTCCCTCAGGACTAGGGTCGTTCAGAATTGGGGGGCTCTCAGGAATGGGGGTTTTTGTGACTGGCATCTCTTGGGATTGGGGTTCCCGCAGGATTGGGGATTCTTTAAGACTGGGGTCCCTCAGGATTGGGGCTCCCTCAGGACTGGAGTCCCTCGGAATTGGGGGGCCCTCAGGAATGGGGGTTCCTTGAGATTGGTGATTCCTTGGGATTTGGGTTCCTCAGGTACAGGGGATCCCTTGATATTGGGGTCCCTCAGGATTGGGGCGATTCCTTGGGACTGGGGTCCCTCAGGATTGGGGCGCCTCAGAGCTGGGGTCCCTCAGGAATGGGGGTTTTTGTGACTGGCATCTCTTGGAATTGGGGCTCCCTCAGGAATGGGGGTCCCTCGAGATTAGGGGACTTCTTTTGGATTGGGGTGCCTCAGAGCTGGGGCCCTCAGAGCTGGGGGGTCCCTCAGGACTGGGGTCCCTCAGATTGGGGTCCCTCAGGACTGGGTCCCTCAGATTGGGTCCCTGAGGATTGGGTCCCTCAGGATTGGGTCCCTCAGGATTGGGGTCCCTCAGGACTGGGGTCCCTCAGGATTGGGTCCCTCAGGATTGGATCCCTCAGATTGGGGTCCCTCAGGATTGGGTCCCTCAGATTGGGGTCCCTCAGGACTGGGGTCCCTCAGATTGGGGTCCCTCAGGATTGGATCCCTCAGATTGGGGTCCCTCAGGATTGGATCCCTCAGGATTGGGTCCCTCAGGACTGGGGTCCCTCAGGATTGGGTCCCTCAGGATTGGATCCCTCAGATTGGGGTCCCTCAGGATTGGGTCCCTCAGATTGGGGTCCCTCAGGACTGGGGTCCCTCAGATTGGGGTCCCTCAGGATTGGATCCCTCAGATTGGGGTCCCTCAGGATTGGATCCCTCAGGATTGGGTCCCTCAGGACTGGGGTCCCTCAGGACTGGGTCCGTCAGGATTGGGGTCCCTCAGGATTGGGGTCCCTGAGGATTGGAGTCCCTCAGGATTGGGTCCCTCAGGATTGGATCCCTCAGATTGGGGTCCCTCAGGATTGGGTCCCTCAGGATTGGGGTCCCTCAGGATTGGATCCCTCAGGACTGGGGTCCCTCAGGACTGGGTCCCTCAGGATTGGATCCCTCAGATTGAGGTCCCTCAGGACTGGGGTCCCTCAGGACTGGTGTCCCTCAGGATTGGGGTCCCTCAGGATTGGGTATCTCAGGACTGGGTCCCTCAGGATTGGGTCCCTGAGGACTGGGGTCCCTCAGATTGGGTCCCTGAGGATTGGGGTCCCTCAGATTGGGTCCCTCAGGACTGGGGTCCCTCAGATTGGGTCCCTCAGGACTGGGGTCCCTCAGGACTGGGGTCCCTCAGATTGGGGTCCCTCAGGACTGGGGTCCCTCAGGATTGGGGTCCCTCAGGATTGGGTCCCTCAGGACTGGATCCCTCAGGACTGGGGTCCCTCAGGATTGGGTCCCTCAGGACTGGGGTCCCTCAGGCTGGGCTCTCACCTTCAGGAAGGAGGAGGACGGGAAGGTGCCGAAGGTGGTGGAGACGCCGGCGCCCGGCTGCTGCTGAACCATCTCCCGCAGCGTGTCGTCCTGGGGCACAGCAAGGTCACCCCAAAACCCACCCCGGGGGACCCTCCTCACTCACCCCCCGAGCCCCAAAACCCACCCTGGGCAGGAACCAGAGGGGTCAAACCCCACTGCTGTGGGAGGAGAATGGGAACGGGAATGGGAACGGGAATGGGCAGCACCTCGTCCCCTCACTGCCACCAGGTGCCACCAGCCCCAGCCTGGGGACTGCAGGGCTGGGCTGGGGGTGCCCCCAGGTCCCCCCAGTGCTGGAGAAGGCCCTTGCTCACCTTCAGGGCGTCGATGGAGTTCTTGAGGGCGCAGAGCCGGGCTGTCTGCTCCAGCAGCCGCGCCGAGGAGCTCCTCGCTGCGGACAACGGGAAGGGAGGGATGGGCCGGGGGGGCACGGACACAGCTCAGCACTGGCACCCCCTCAGGCTGGCACCCCCAGGGTTCTGGGGGGATTGAACTCCTCACATCGGTACTGGGCAGGTTTTTGGGGATTTTTACCTCCTCAGGTTGGTACCGCGTGGGTTTTGGGGAGTTCGACCCCCTCGGGTTGGTACCAGGGGATTTCATGGGGTTTGATCTCCTCAGGCTGGCACCCCCAGGGTTCTGGGGGGATTGAACTCCTCTGGCTGGCACCAGGTGGGTTTGGACCTTCTCAGGTTGGCACTGGGTGGGTTTTGGGGGTTTGATCTCCTCAAGTTGGTACCAGGTGGGTTTTGGGGGTTTTCACTTCCTCAGGTTGGTACCAGGTGGGTTTTGGGGAGGTTTGACCCCCTCAGGTTGGTACTGGGCAGGTTTTGGGGGAATTTTACCTCCTCAGGTTGTTACTGGGTTGGTTCTGGGGGGGTTTGACTGTGTCAGGCTGGTACCAGGGGATTTCAAGGAGGTTTGATTTCCTCAGGCTGGCACCCAGCGGGTTTTGGGGGGTTGGATCTCCTTGGGTTGGCACTGGGTAGGTTCTGGAGGAGTTCTGACCCCCTTGGATTAGCACCAGGGCGATTTCAGGGCTTGGGGGGCTCCCCAACAAGGAGAGGCTGAGCCACCCTGGAGCAGCTCATCCCCTGGACACTGAGCCATGTCCCCAACACAGGGACTGTCCCTCAAGCCAAACACCCCAAAGCTGCTGGCAGCAGAGCAGGTGCCACCCCGCAGCGAGCCCCACCACAGGCAGAGGGACCACACAGGGGTGCCCCAGACCCCCCAAACCCCAAGGAAAGTTTTTGTAGGACCTACTGGACTTGCTCTGCCTCATGTCCAGCACCTTGGCGTTGGCGCTGAGCTGGTACAGGGTCTCCAGCAGCTGCGTGGTCTTGCGGTACAGGCTCTGCGTGGGCAGCGCCTCGGGCGGCCGCTCCCGCGCCACGGCCACGCGTGGCACCTGCAGGGGTGCCAGGCTGGCCAGCTCCAGCTTCATCTGGGCACCCTGGCACCACAGAAACCACAGTGAGGGGCACAGGAAATGGGGAAACAGCGGGCAAAGGGGGAAATGGGGGTGAAACGCTGTGCCGTGGCCACACGCGGCACCTGCAGCGGTGCCAGACTGGCCAGCTCCAGCTTCATCTGGGCACCACAGAAACCACAGTGAGGGGCACAGGAAATGGGGAAACACCGGGGAAAGGGGGAAATGGGGGTGAAACGCTGTGCCATGGCCATGCACAGCACCTGCAGGGGTGCCAGGCTGGCCAGCTCCAGCTTCATCTGGGCACCCTGGCACCATGGAATCCCAGTGAGGGGTGTGGGAAATGGGGGAAACACCAGGGAAAGGGGGAAAGCAGGAAAGCAGGGGGGGAAACGCTGCCAAGGACAGCAGGGATGGGCCCCATGGGGATTCCTTGCATGTGGGGCCGGATGGATTTAACGAGCTGCTCCATCCCATCCATTACAATTAATATCCATTAGAATAGTTGGTTAATTGGGTTATCTGCTGCTGTGCCCCATGGGTGGGGTGTTCATTAATCAATCAATCAATCAATGAATCAATCAGATTGTGCCGGTGGCTTCTGCACTGAGGGGACAGGGCTGGCAGGGACAGCAGCAGCACCCCCAGTTCCACCAGCACGCCCAGCTCCCAGTGCTGACCCTGCCCTCAGCCCCTTCCCCTGGAGCACTCCTGATGAGAGCCTGTTCTCCAGCTCATCCCACATCCCACAAGGATCACATCCCACCTGGATCTCATCCCATGGGGATCCCATCCCACATGACACATCCCACCCAGATCCCATCCCACGGGGACCCCATCCCACAAGGACCCCATCCCACAAGGATCACATCCCACAAGGATCACATCCCACCTGGATCTCATCACATGGAGATCTCATCCCATGGGGATCCCATCCCACATGGCACATGCCACCCAGATCCTATCCCATGGGGATCACATCTCATCCAGAACACATCCCACATGGACCCCATCCCACAGGAATCACATCCCACATGGATCACGTCCCACATGGATCTCATCCCATATAGATCCCATCCCACCTGGATCCCATCCCGTGGAGATCCCATCCCACAGGACCCTATCCCACATTTATCCCATCCCACAGGAATCCCATCCCACATTTATCCCATCCCACATGGATCCCATCCCACATGGATCCCATCCCACATTTATCCCATCCCACAGGATCCCATCCCACAGGAATCCCATCCCACAGGAATCACACCCCACATGGATCCCATCCAACATGGACCCCATCCCACATTTATCCCATCCCACATGGATCCCATCCCACATGGATCCCATCCCTCAGGACCCCATCCCACATGGATCCCATCCAACATGGACCCCATCCCACATTTATCCCATCCCACATTTATCCCATCCCACATTTATCCCATCCCACATTTACCCCATCCCACAGGACCCCAGCCCGTTCCCCCACCTTGAGCAGGTTGTTCTCGTTCTTGAGGTGTTTCAGGGAGAGCTGCAGGGCGTCGATCTGCTGCAGCAGCAGGGGAGAGTCCTTGACCTGCACGGGGCCAGAGCCACCGCCCGGCACCTGCCCGGCACCGACACCTGCACAGGGACACGGCCACACGGCCATCACACACAGGGCACTGCCACCAACACAGGGCACTGCCACCAACACAGGGACACGGCCATCAGCACTGCCACCTGCACAGGGACACGGCCACACAGCCATCAGCACTGCCACACACAGGGACACACACTGCCACCTGCACAGGGACACGGCCATCAGCACTGCCATCTGCACAGGGACACGGCCACACGGCCATCACACACAGGGCACTGCCACCAACACAGGGACATGGCCATCAGCACTGCCACACACACAGGGCACTGCCACACACAGGGACACGGCCATCAGCACCGACACCTGCGCAGGGCACTGCCATCAGCACTGCCACCAACACAGGGACACTGTTGCCAACACAGGGACATGGCCATCAGCACTGCCACACACGGGGACACACACTGCCCCAACACAGGGACACGGCCATCAGCACTGCCACCTGCACAGGGACACGGCCATCAGCATTGTCACCCATGATGGTGGCACAGGGACACGGCCATCAGCACTGCCACCAACACAGGGCACTGCCACCAACACAGGGACATGGCCATCAGCACTGCCACACACAGGGCCATCACTGCCACACGCGGCACTGCCACCAACACAGGGACATGGCCATCAGCACTGCCACCTGCACAGGGCACTGCCATCAGCACTGCCACCAACACAGGGACACTGTTGCCAACACAGGGACATGGCCATCAGCACTGCCACCTGTGACGGTGGCACAGGGCACTGCCATCAGCACTGCCACCTGTGACAGTGGCACCACCAACAAAGGGCAGTGACATCAGCACTGTCACCAACACTGCCACCCCTGTCACCAACACAAGGCACTGCCATCGGTGCTGCCACCCCTGACAGTGGCAGAAGGCACTGCCATTAGCACTGCCATCAGCACTGCCACCTGTCACAGTGGCAGAGGGGCACTGCCACCCCGACGGTGGCACAGGGCACCGCTATCAGCATTGTCACCAACACAGGGCACTGTCACCAACACGGGGCCCTGCCATCAGTACTGCCACCAACACAGGACACTGCCATCAGCACTGCCACCCCTGTCACTGGCACAGGGCACTGTCACCAACACAGGACACTGCCATCAGCACTGCCACCCCTGTCACTGGCACAGGGCACTGCCATCAGCACTGCCATCAGCACTGCCACCCCTGTCACTGGCACAGGGCACTGCCATCAGCACTGCCATCAGCACTGCCACCCCTGTCACTGGCACAGGGCACTGTCACCAACACATGGCACCCCCCTGGAGCAGTCCCAGCACTCCCAGTGCCCCTTCCCAAGCTCTCCATCTCCACACCCATCACAGTTCCATGCCCATCCCTCCCTTCCCGGCCCCCTGGAGCCCCCAGGCCCAGCAGGCTCCCAGCAGGACCTGGATCCATCCCTGGCCCCCCCGGAGCTCCCAGGGTTTGGGGGGCTGGGATTGCACCCCCCGTGCTGCATGCAGGTGTGTCCGTACCTCGCTGCTGCTCCTCTGCAGCACAGGGAGAGACGAGAGAAATCAGGGTTAAATCCCGGGATTGGGTGGGAGAGGAGCTGTGCCTGGAGCAGCTCCGGGCTCCCAGGGCCACACCTGGGGCTGACCCCGTTGCCAGCAGCTGGCAGTGCCCCCAGCAGGGCCCTGCAATGCTGGCCCAGAGCCAGGGCTCAGCACGGAGCCGCTCCTGCTCCCTTGGGAATGAGAAGGTGCCAGCACCATTGCCCGGAGGCAGCACTGGGAGTGCGGCAGAGGCTGCGGCTCTGTGGGAGCTCCATTCCCACACTCCCGGTCCCCCACCAGCCCGGCAGGAGCACACCCCGGCCCCGCGGCTGTCCCTCACCCCCGGCGATGCCGGACACGATGGAGGCCACGCCCGAGGGCGGAGCTCCCCGCAGCCCCTCGATCGTCCTCTTGGACTGGCTGTTGAGGCGCTGCTTCAGCTCCACCTTCTCCGACTCCAGCTGGTCGATGTCAGCCTGGAGAGCGTCCATGGTCTCCTCGAACTCCCTGGGGAGAGCACACGGAGAGAGGGAGGGAGGGAGGGATGTGTGAGGCCAGGGATGCTGCTTGGCCGGGACCCTTTATCCTGTCTCTGCATCCCTTGTCCCCCCTCCAGCTCTCCTGGAGCCCCTTCAGGCCCCAGAGGAGCCTCTGAGCTCTCCATGGATCCTTCTCCTCTCCAAGTGAGCATTCCCAGCTCTCCCAGCTGGCTCCAAGCAGAGGGAACCCAGCTCTTGGAGCAGCTCCGTGGCTTCCCCTGGATGAGCTCCACACCCCCAGCCCCGTTCCAAACTCACTTCTCCTTCTTTTTGAGCAGCGTCTGGGTCTCGTCCAGCTTGGTCTGGATCTTTTCCACGCGGTCGTCGGCGTCCTTGGAGGCGCTGTCCAGCTTCTTCTCCAGCAGGCTGAGCCGCACGTTGGCCTCGCTGAGCTCCTCGCCCTGCAGGGGCAGCAGGGAGGGAATCGGGGAGCTGGGGGAGCCCCTAAATCACCAGCACCCACAGCTGGAGCCCAGAACAGCTCCTGAGAGACCCCAAATCACCAGCACCCACGGCTGGAGCCCAGAACAGCTCCTGAGAGACCCCAAATCACTGACACCCAGCTGGAACCCAGAACAGCTCCTGAGAGACCCCAAATCACTGACACCCAGAGCTGGAACCCAGAACAGCTCCTGAGAGACCCCAAATCACCAACACCCACAGCTGGAACCCAGAACAGCTCCTGAGAGACCCCAAATCACCAGCACCCACAGCTGGAACCCAGAACAGCTCCCCAGAGACCCCAAATCACTGACACCCACAGCTGGAACCCAGAACAGCTTCCCAGAGATCCCAAATCACCAGCACCCATGGCTGGAGCCCAGAACAGCTCCTGAGAGCCCCCAAATCACTGACACCCACAGCTGGAACCCAGAACAGCTTCCCAGAGACCCCAAATCACCATGGCTGGAACCCAGAACAGCTCCTGAGAGCTCCCAAATCACCACAGCTGGAACCCAGAACAGCTCCTCAGAGCCCCCAAATCACCAACACCCAGAGCTGGAACCCAGAACAGCTCCCCAGAGACCCCAAATCACCATGGCTGGAGCCCAGAACAGCTTCCACCCTGAGCACCCCAAGATCTGGACGGCAGCACCTCCCTGCCCATGGGAAAAACATCCCCAGGAGATCTGGATGGGGCTTGGGATCAGCATCTCCACAGGTAGGAAGTCAGAAGGAGTGTGGAGATGAATCCCACAGCAGCCAGGAAGGTGGGGATGGGTGAGGGACAGCAGGGATGGGTGAGGGACAGGCAGGGATCAGTGAGGGACAGCAGGGATGGGTGAGGGACAGCGGGGATGGGTGAGGGACAGGCAGGGATGGGTGAGGGACAGCAGGGATGGGTGAGGGACAGCAGGGATGGGTGAGGGACAGGCAGGGATGGGTGAGGGACAGCGGGGATGGGTGAGGGACAGCGGGGATGGGTGAGGGACAGGCAGGGATCAGTGAGGGACAGCATGGATCAGTGAGGGACAGCAGGGATGGGTGAGGGACAGCAGGGATGGGTGAGGGACAGCAGGAATGGGTGAGGGACAGCGGGGATGGGTGAGGGACAGGCAGGGATCAGTGAGGGACAGCGGGGATGGGTGAGGGACAGGCAGGGATCAGTGAGGAACAGGCAGGAATGGGTGAGGGACAGGCAGGGATCAGTGAGGAACAGGCAGGGATGGGTGAGGGACAGCAGGGATGGGTGAGGGACAGCAGGGATGGGTGAGGGACAGGCAGGGATGGGTGAGGGACAGCATGGATCAGTGAGGGACAGCAGGGATGGGTGAGGGACAGCAGGGATGGGTGAGGGACAGCAGGGATGGGTGAGGGACAGGCAGGGATGGGTGAGGGACAGGCAGGGATCAGTGAGGGACAGCAGGGATGGGTGAGGGACAGGCAGGGATGGGTGAGGG
Source organism: Melospiza georgiana (assembly GCF_028018845.1). NCBI lineage: Eukaryota > Metazoa > Chordata > Aves > Passeriformes > Passerellidae > Melospiza > Melospiza georgiana. The sequence continues at coordinate 68,247,637 of NC_080434.1, forward strand.
ACAGGCAGGGATGGGTGAGGGACAGGCAGGGATGGGTGAGGGACAGCAGGGATGGGTGAGGGACAGGCAGGGATCAGTGAGGGACAGCAGGGATGGGTGAGGGACAGCAGGGATGGGTGAGGGACAGCAGGGATGGGTGAGGGACAGCCGGGATCAGTGAGGGACAGCAGGGATGGGTGAGGGACAGCAGGGATGGGTGAGGGACAGGCAGGGATGGGTGAGGGACAGCAGGGATGGGTGAGGGACAGCAGGGATGGGTGAGGGACAGCAGGGATGGGTGAGGGACAGGCAGGGATGGGTGAGGGACAGCAGGGATGGGTGAGGGACAGGCAGGGATGGGTGAGGGACAGCAGGGATGGGTGAGGGACAGCAGGGATCAATGAGGGACAGGCAGGGATGGGTGAGGGACAGCAGGGATGGGTGAGGGACAGCAGGGATGGGTGAGGGACAGGCAGGGATGGGTGAGGGACAGGCAGGGATGGGTGAGGGACAGGCAGGGATGGGTGAGGGACAGCAGGGATGGGTGAGGGACAGCAGGGATCAGTGAGGGACAGCAGGGATGGGTGAGGGACAGCAGGGATCAGTGAGGGACAGCGGGGATGGGCAAGGGACAGCAGGGATGGGTGAGGGACAGGCAGGGATGGGTGAGGGACAGCAGGGATCAGTGAGGGACAGGCAGGGATGGGTGAGGAGGAGCCAGGAAGGCAGGGGTCAGTGAGGAACACCTCACCTTGATCTTGAGGGACTTCTTCAGCTCCTTGATGACCGTCTCCCTGTCCTCCAGCTTCAGCCCCAGCCCCTCAGCATCCGTGATCTCCGCCCGGAGCGCGGCCGCCCGGAGCTCCGCTGGCGGCGTGGGCTGGACCAGGGGGACAATCGGGGTTTTAGGGAGAATCCCAGACACCCCAGCTGCCCAACTCCCCGTGCTGGCCACCCAGAGCCTGCTGGTGACCAGAACAGAGCCCAGCCCACCTTGTTCTGCGGGCGGTCGGCGTCGTACTCGCCCTCCTGCATGGCCGTGGCCATCTTGTTCATGGTGGCCATGAGGATGCTGCAGGACTGGCGCAGGCACTCGTAGGGATTGATGCCCTGGGAGCCATAAATCTGGGAAGGACAGGAAGGAGCTGGCTGCTGGCCCTGGGCTGGGCTCACAGTCCCCACATCCCACAACTGGTGTTTCCCTCTGATGGTTAAAAGTGTCCCTTGGATGTTTAAGATATCACTCTGATATTTAAGGATCTCCCTCTGATGTTTAAGGGTGTCCCTCTCGTGTTTAAGATGTTCCTCTGATGTTTAAGATGTCCCTCTGATGGTTAAGGATGTTTCTCTCATTTTTAAGGATGTCAGCCTGGCATTTAAAATGTCCTTCTGATATTTAAGGATGTCTCCCTGAAGTTTAAAAGTGTCCCTCTGATGTTTAAGGATATCCCTCTGGTGTTTAAGGATCTCTCCCTGAAGTCTAAGGGTGTCCCTCTGATGCTTAAGGTGTTCCTCTGATGGTTAAAGACGTTCCTCTGATTTTTAAGGATGTCCCTCCGGTGTTTAAGATGCTCCTCTGATGGTTAAAGATGTTCCTCTGATTTTTAAAATGTCCCACTGACATTTAAGATGTTCCTCTGCTTTTTAAGGATGTCCCTCTGGTGTTTAAGGATCTCTCCCTGATGTTTAAGGGGGTCCCTCTGATGGTTAAGGATGTTCCTCTGATTTTTAAGGATGTCCCTCTGGTGTTTAAAGATGTCTCTCTGATGTTTAAAAGTGTCCCTGTGATGTTTAAAATGTTTCTCTGATGTTTAAGGGTGTCCCTGCGATGTTTAAGATGTTCCTCTGACGGTTAAGGATGTTCCTCTGATTTTTCAGAATGTCCCTCTGGTGTTTAAGGATCTCTCCCTTATTTTTAAGGTGTCCCTCTGATGGTTAAAGATGTTCCTCTGATGGTTAAGATGTTCCTCTGATTTTTAAGAATGTCTCTCTGATGTTTAAGAATCATCCTTAAAATCCACATCCAACACAAACCTTCACTTCCATCAACAAATCCAACCAACAAAATGCAGAAAAAGCTGCACACACAAAAATCCAAGCAACATGAAACAGAAGGGGATGATTTACACAGAACCCACTCCTTGTCCCTTCACCAAGGATGTCCCAGCTGGGAATGGTGGGAAGGGTGCTCCAGCTGGGAATGGTGGGAAGGGTGTTCCACCTGGGAATGGTGAAGGATGTCCCACCTAGGAATGGCGGGAGGGATGTCCCACCTGGGACTAGTGGGAAGGATGTTCTACCTGGGAATGGTGAAGGATGTCCCACCTGGGAATGGGGAAGGGTGCTCTAGCTGGGAATGGTGGGAAGGACATCCCACCTGGCAATGGTGGGAAGGGTGTTCTACCAGGAATGGTGGAGGACGTTCCACCTGGGAATGGTGAAGGATGTCTCACCTAGGAATGGTGGGAGGGATGTCCCACCTGGGAGTGGTGGGAAGGATGTTCTACCTGGGACTGGTGAAGGACATCCCAGCTGGGAATGGTGGGATGTTCCACCTGGGAATGGTGGGAAGGATGTCCTGCCCAGGAATGGTGAAGGATGTTCTACCTGGGAATGGTGAAGGATGTCCTGCCCAGGAATGGTGAAGGATGTCCCACCTGGGAGTGGTGGGAAGGATGTTCTACCTGGGACTGGTGAAGGACATCCCAGCTGGGAATGGTGGGATGTTCCACCTGGGAATGGTGGGAAGGATGTCCTGCCCAGGAATGGTGAAGGATGTTCTACCTGGGAATGGTGGGAAGAATGTCCCACCTGGGAATGGTGGGAAGGGCATCCCAGCTGGGAATGGTGAAGAATGCCCCACCTCAGAATGGTGGAGGATGCCCAGCTGGGAATGGTGGGAAGAATGTCCCACCTGGGAATGGTGAAGGACATCCCACTTGGGAATGGTGGGAAGGATGTCCCACCTGGGAATGGTGAAGAATGTTCTACCTGGGAATGGTGAAGGACATCCCACTTGGGAATGGTGGGAAGGATGTCCCACCTGGGAATCATGAAGGATGTTCAACCTACGACTGGTGGAAAGGATGTCCCACCTGGGAATGCTGGAGGATGCCCAGATGGGAATGGAGGGAAGAGTGTCCCACCTGGCATGCTGGAGGATGCCCACCCGGCATGCTGGCGGATGCCCACCTGGGAATGCTGGAGGATGCCCACCTGTACTGCTGGCGGATGCCCACCTGTACTGCTGGAGGATGCCCACCTGGGAATGCTGGCGGATGCCCACCTGTACTGCTGGCGGATGCCCACCTGTACTGCTGGAGGATGCCCACCCGGCATGCTGGCGGATGCCCACCTGGGAATGCTGGCGGATGCCCACCTGTACTGCTGGCGGATGCCCACCTGTACTGCTGGAGGATGCCCACCCGGCATGCTGGCGGATGCCCACCTGGGAATGCTGGAGGATGCCCACCTGTACTGCTGGCGGATGCCCACCCGGCATGCTGGAGGATGCCCACCTGTACTGCTGGAGGATGCCCACCCGGCATGCTGGAGGATGCCCAGCTGGCACGCTGGCGGATGCCCACCTGCTCGCTGACTTTGAAGGCCAGCTCCTCGAGGCGCGGCGCGGGCAGCCCCTCGTTCTCGGCCAGCGGCGCGATCAGCTGCGCCCCGGCCGCCGCCACCTCCTGCAGCACGGCCACCACCCACGTCAGGTGCTTGCGGCACTCCAGCAGCGTCTCCGACACCTGCCAGGGCACAGAGGGTCGCTGGGGAGGGCACGGACACGGGGGCTCCTGGAGTCCTGGGATTGTCACCAGGATTGGGGGAAATAACGGGAAGATGGAGGGGATGGGTCTGGGTGTGAATCCAGGTCTTTATCAGAGACGGGAACTCAAAATCCAGGTGCCACATCCATCGTGTCCAGGCAAGGAGCTCCAGGAGCAGCTGAGGCAGCCTGGAGCAAAGGAGGCTCAGGGGGACCTTGTGGCTCTGCACAACTCCCTGACAGGAGGGGACAGCCAGGGGGGGACAGATTTGGGATCTTATCCCAGGGAACGGGGACAGGGTGAGAGGAACGGCCTCAGGCTGGGCCAGGTTGCATATTGGGAAAATTCCTCCTGGGAAGAGTTGTCCCCAACCCTGGGGGGATTTAACATCCACTTGGGGACATGGTCAGTGATGGCCTTGGCAGTGCTGGGGCATGGTTGGACTCAGGGATCTCCCAGGGATGGCCTTGGCAGTGCTGGGGCACTGCTGGACTCAGGGATCTCCCAGGGATGGCCTTGGCAGTGCTGGGGCGTGGTCGGACTCAGGGATCTCCCAGGGATGGCCTTGGCAGTGCTGGGGCATGGTTGGACTCAGGGATCTCCCAGGGATGGCCTTGGCAGTGCTGGGGCATGGTTGGACTCAGGGATCTCCCAGGGATGGCCTTGGCAGTGCTGGGGCATGGCTGGACTCAGGGATCTCCCAGAGATGGCCTTGGCAGTGCTGGGGCACTGCTGGACTCAGGGATCTCCCAGGGATGGCCTTGGCAGTGCTGGGGCACTGCTGGACTCAGGGATCTCCCAGGGATGGCCTTGGCAGTGCTGGGGCACAGTTGGACTCAGGGATCTCCCAGGGATGGCCTTGGCAGTGCTGGGGCACAGTTGGACTCAGGGATCTCCCAGGGATGGCCTTGGCAGTGCTGGGGCACGGCTGGACTCAGGGATCTCCCAGGGATTTTCCAACCTAAACCAATCCCTGATTCCACGATCCCAGCTCAGCTCACACCACCTCCCTCTGCCCTGAGCTGCTGCCCAGCTTCCCTGGGGTGTTTGCTGCCGGCCCAGTGCATCCCACAGCTCCCAGTTGGTGCCTGAGGGGTGGCCTGAGGGTGTCCCTGTCCCCTCACCTGTGGCCCGAAGCCCAGGGCCGCCGGGATTCCCGGCGCGTCCGTGCCCGGCATGCGGCGCCGGATCTTCTTGCAGAACTGGCGGATGTCGCTGCAGGACGTCTCCAGGTCCTTGAGCAGGATGGCCAGGTCTGCTGCCTCCTGCCCGGCCTGGGGACACAGAGGCACCTCAGAGGGACACGGGCATGTGGGGACATCAGAGGGGCGTGGGGACACAGAGGGGCACAGGGATAGAGGGACTCAGATGGATCTCAGAGGGACACTGGGACGTGGGACATGGGGACACAGAGGGACCTTAGAGAGAGGGACCTTAGAGGGACACAGAGAGAGAGCAGGACCTTAGAAGGACACAGGAATGGGGGAACTTGGGGACACAAAGGGACCTCAGAGAGAAGGAACCTCAAAGGGACACAGAGAGAGTGAGGGACCTCAGAAGGACACAGGAACAGAGGGACATGGGGACAGAGAGGGACCTTGGAGAGAGGGAACCTCAGAGGGACATGGGGACAGAGAGGGACGTTAGAGGGACACAGGGAACAGAGGGACATGGGGACAGAGAGGGACCTTGGAGAGAGGGAACCTCAGAGGGACATGGGGACAGAGAGGGACCTTAGAGGGACACAGGGAACAGAGGGACATGGGGACACAGAGGGACCTTAGAGAGATGGACCTCAGAGGGACATGGGGACACAGAGGGACTGTAGACAGAGTGACTTCAGAAGGTCACAGGGAGAGAGAGGGACATGGAGGGACCTCAGAGGGATAAGGGGACACAGAGGGACCTTAGGGAGGGGGAACTCTGACAGACACACGGACAGAGAGCGACCTGAGAGGGACATGAGAGACAGGGAAGGACCTCAGACAGAGGGACAAGAAGGGATCTCAGACAGAGGGACACGGGGACAGCAGGAAGCTGGCATGTGCCCAGCCATGCTGGCAGGTGCTACCTGGAGGAAGATCCTACCTGGAGGAAGATCCTACCTGGAGGAAGGCCCGCAGCCGGCACACCTCCACCCCCATGCAGTCCAAGGCACTCTGAGTGAACTGTGGGCACAGGCACAGGGACCCTCAGCACAGGGACAGGGACAGGGACAGGGGTCCCAGGGCACACCAGGGTTTCAGTGCCAGGAATTCCAGCATGTACCCTGCCACCACCCCATGATTTCCAGGAGCAGGGACACGGGCTGAGGCAGTCAGGCTGTTTCTGGTCTGGTTTGGTTTTATCCAAGGGTGCAGGACTCTGGTTCTTCCCTTGGGAAATCCAGGATACAACCCCCACCCTGAGACAGGAGTGTCCCCACATTCCCGCTCCCGCTCTTCTCGTCCCCATGTCCCCATTCCCTGACCCCAGTGCCATCACCGGGGAAGAGTGGCCGTACTGGGGAGTGGCAGCAGGGGCACCTCCCCTCCCACAGGGATCCTGTGGACACAGAGGTGGGGTTGTCCCCACTCACCTTGATGTGGTCAGCCAGCTGCAGGGTGCAGTCCTCAGCCTGGTCAGCCAGGTGGATGCTGTACAGGTGCTGTGGGAATGGCAGGATCAGCACCCACATGGAAAAAATCCAATGTGGGAACACTCAAAAAAACCCCCCAAATTTTGAGGGTTTGGGCCATTTTTAAAATGGAAGTAACAACAGTGCCCCAAAAGAGCTGGGGGTGCTTAACCCCACAGGTGAGCAGCGTGGAAGGGAGGAATGTGGGATGGACACAGAGCAGGGGACACAGCCATGGTCACCTTTGGGTGACAACACCCAAAGGAAAGGGCTGCCAAAAGGAGCTGATCCACGTCCAACAGGTGAGGTGGCACCTGCCCCCAGTGCCACCAGCCCCACCTGGTAGTACTTGATGGCCTTGGTGAGCGGCTCCACGTTGACGGTCTCGTCCAGCTGGTCCTTGTGGAGCAGCTCGATCAGGAAGTCCAGGGAGCGCTCGTGGACGCTCATCTCGGGGTACAGGGTCCCCACCTTCTTGTACACCTCCACACTGCAGCGGTTCAGGGCCCTGAGGGGACAGGGACAAGGGGCTGGGGGCACCTCTGGGCAGGGCGTGGGAAATCAGAGCCCTGAGGCGTCGCTGGCCTGGGGACAGGGACACGGCTGTGACCTGGCTGGGGCTGGAGCTCCTTCCCAGGAGGACACCAGGAGGGTCATGGAGATGGGAACCCCCACCAGGGAATAAGGGGATCCTGAGGCTTCTTTGTAGCCTGGCTCCCAAAATTCCTTCATGTGTCACCTCTTGAGAAGGAGAATGGGAACCCATCCTTCTTCTCTAGCCTGGATCCCAAAATTCCTTCATGTGTCACCTCTTGGGAAGGACACACAGAGGTCACAGAGAAGGGGATCCTGCTGCTTTTTTCTAGACTGGATCCCAGCATTCCTTCATGTGTCACTCTTGAGAAGGAGAATGGGAACCCATCCTTCTACTCTAGTTTAGATCCCAAATTTCCTTCATGTGTCATCTCTTGGGAAGGACACGCAGAGGTCACAGAGAAGGGGATCTTCACAAGGAAATAAAGGGATCCCACTGCTTTTTTTCTAGCTTGGCTCCCAAAATTCCTTCTCATATCACCCTTTGGGAAGGACAGAGAAGTCACAGAGAAGGGGATCCTGCTGCTTTTTTCTAGACTGGATCCCAGCATTCCTTCATGTGTCACCTCTTGAGAAGGAGAATGGGAACCCATCCTTCTTCTCTAGTTTAGATCCCAAAATTCCTTCATGTGTCATCTCTTGGGAAGGACACGCAGAGGTCACAGAGAAGGGAACCCTGCTGTTTTTTTCTAGCCTGGCTCCCAAAATCCCTTCCCAAGTCACCCTTTGAGAGGGACACAAAGAGGTCATGGAGAAGGGGATCCTCACAAGGGAATAAAGGGATCCCGCTGTTTTTTTTCTAGCCTGGCTCCCAAAATCCCTTCCCAAGTCACCCTTTGAGAGGGACACCGAGGGGTCACAGAGAAAGGGATCTCAGAACTTTTTTCCAGCCCAGTTCCCAAGATCCCATGTGATCTCTTGAGGGACACAGAGAGCTCATGGAGAAATGGATCCCACTGCTTCTTCTCCCCACATCCCTTCCCATGCCATCCCTTGGGAAGGACACACAGAGGTCACAGAGAAGGGAACCCTGCTGGTTTTTTCTAGATTGGCTCCCAAATTTCCTTCATGTGTCATCTCTTGGGAAGGACACACAGAGGTCACAGAGAAAGGGATCTTCACAAGGAAATAAAGGGATCCCACTGCTTTTTTCTAGCCTGGCTCCCAAAATTCCTTCTCATATCACCCTTTGGGAAGGACAGAGAAGTCACAGAGAAGGGGATCCTGCTGCTTTTTTCTAGACTGGTTCCCAAGATTCCTTCACGTGTCACCTCTTGAGAAGGAGAATGGGAACCCATCCTTCCACTCTAGTTTAGATCCCAAAATTCCTTCATGTGTCATCTCTTGGGAAGGACACGCAGAGGTCACAGAGAAGGGGATTCTCATAAGGTTATAAAAGGCTGTCCCTGCTTTTTTCTAGCCTGGCTCCCAAAATCCCTTCCCAAGTCACCCTTTGAGAGGGACACTGAGAGGTCACAGAGAAAGGGATCTCAGAACTTTTTCCCAGCCCAGTTCCCAAGATCCCATGTGATCTCTTGAGGGACACAGAGAGCTCATGGAGAAATGGATCCCACTGCTTCTTCTCCCCACATCCCTTCCCATGCCATCCCTTGGGAAGGACACACAGAGCAAGGACCCCATGGCAAGGCAATAACAGCGACCCCACCGGCCTTTCCCAGCCCGGCTCCCCGAACGCCCGGAACTCCGCCCGGGAGGGCGGGACGGGCGGGGCCGGTACTCACTGCTCGTATTTGTGCAGCGTGGCCTGCAGCAGGCTCAGCGAGTAGACGAGGCCGGCGGCGAAGCTGAGCTGCTCCCCGGGGGCTCCGCGCAGCCCCGCCCGCTCCGCGCAGCTCTCGCTCAGCTCGAACCTCTCCTGCGCCTGTTTGCTGATCAGCTCGGCCTGGGGGGGCACAGGGAAATCCTTCAGGGCATCATCCCGTGCTTCCCTCCCTGCTGTGTCCTGCTGAGCCGTGGGTAACAGCCCTGCAGCCCCAAAATGCCACCTGTCCTGGCAAAGTGACCCTGAGTGCTCCCACCACCCCTGGCTGCTTCCTCCCCTTCCCTTGTCCCAGACCATTTTATAAGTGTGGAATCATGGAACTACTTAGGTTGGAAAAGTCCCTTAAGACCACAGAGTCCAACTGTTCCCCCAGCGCCACCACTGACGATGTCCCCAAGTGCCACATCCACAGGGTTGTTAAATCCCCCCAGGAATGGGGACTCCACACTGTCCTGGGGACTCCACACTGTCCCCAAGTGCCACATCCACAGAGCTGATAAATCCCCCAGGGATGGCGACTCAACTGTCCTGAGCCACATCCACAGAGCTGCTAAATCCCCCAGGGATGGGGACTCCACACTGTCCTGGGGACTCCACACTGTCCCCAAGTGCCACATCCACAGGGCTGCTAAATCCCCCAGGGATGGGGACTCCACACTGTCCTGGGGACTCCACACTGTCCCCAAGTGCCACATCCACAGAGCTGTTAGATCTCCCCAGGGATGGGGACTCCACACTGTCCTGGGGACTCCACATTGTCCCCAAGTGCCACATCCACAGAGCTGTTAGATCTCCCCAGGGATGGGGACTCCACACTGTCCTGGGGACTCCACATTGTCCCCAAGTGCCACATCCACAGAGCTGTTAGATCTCCCCAGGGATGGGGACTCCACACTGTCTTGGGGACTCCACATTGTCCCCAAGTGCCACATCCACAGGGCTGCTAAATCCCCCAGGGATGAAGAATCCACATTGTCCCCAAGTGCCACATCCACAGGGCTGCTAAATCCCCCAGGGATGGGGACTCCACACTGTCCTGAGCCAGGCCTGCACACCTCTTTCCAGAAGGAATTTTCCCATTATCCCACCAGAATCCCTCCAGGGATGGCACCTCCACTCACTCCAGAACTCTGGCAAGTTCTCCAACACTAAACACCCCAAATCCCCTGGGGACAAAGGTGTTGTTTCCCATGCAGGGGCTGTCCCCAGGCTGTCCCACCTTGCAGATGAGGCGTGGGATGAGCAGGAGCACCAGGACGCAGTCGTGGTCGCCGCCGTGCCGCAGGAAGCTGTCGGGCATGAAGGAGGTCAGCAGGGACACGTGGCGGTTGGCCTGCTGCACCTCCATCTGCCGCAGCTCCATCTCGATGGCCTGAGGGACACTGAGAGTCACCCGCCTGCTCCAGGGCCTCCCTGGCACAGCCCAGCCCAGGGGGATCAATCATGGAATGCTGCTCCTTGGAGAATGCCTCAAGGCATGGCTGGGATCTCCCAGCCCACCCAGTGTCACCCCACGCCATGGGCAGGGACACCTTCCTCCATCTCAGGGTGCTCCAGCCTGGCCTTGGGCACTTCCAGGGGTGGGGTAGCCAGGGTTTCTCTGGGAAATCCCTTCCAGGGCCTCACCATCTCAACTTTTCCCCAATACCCCATCTAAATCTCCCCTTCCCCTGTAGAAGCCATTCCCTGTGTCCTGTCCCTCCAGGCCTTGTCCCCAGTCCCTCTCCAGCTCTCCTGGAGCCCCTTTAGCCCCTGCAAGGAGCTCTGAGCTCTCCCCAGAGCCTCCCCTTCTCCAGGGGAACATTCCCAGCTCTCCCAGCATCACTCCAGAGCAGAAGGGCTCCAAAATCCTGAAGGTTTGGGCTAGAAGGACCTTAAAGCCCATCTCATTCCAGCCCCATCCATGGGCAGGGACACCTCCCACTAGCCCAGGTTGCTCCAAGCCCTGTCCAGCTTAGCTTTGGGCACTTCCAGGGATCCAGGGACAGCCACAACTCTGGGAATACCCTGGAGCCTGTCCCAGTGCATGGATAAGCCCACCCAGGTCTCCTGCTGGCCCTACCTTGGCGTGAGCTTTTGTCTCCGCAAATTTGATCTTGAAGTCGAACATCTCGGGGGGCGGCTGCTGCTGCTTCTCTGCAGACGCTTCCTGCTGGCTCATCAGCTCCCGGTTCACATCCTGGCCATGGGGACACCATGGGGACACCATGGGGACATCATGGGGACATCATGGGGACACGGAGATCAGGGAGCCCACGCCCCCAGCAAGCCCCTCCCAGCACCTCCTCCTTGGGGGGCTCCTTGTGCAGCACCCAGTGAAGGCGGAGGGGAGAGGCACCAAGAGTGTTCCAGCCCAGGAATATCCACAGGCTCCTTCCCCAGCTGCCTCCCCTGCCAGCAGACCTGAGCCCAGGGCTGGGATAACCCCACAGGGAGGAAATTTTTCCCAATACCCCACCTAAATCTCCACTTTTCCAGTAGAAGCCATTCCCTGCGTCTTGTCCCTCCAACCCTTGTCCCAAGTCCCCCTCCAGCTCTCCTGGAATATCCACAGGCTCATTCCCCAGCTCCCTTCCCTGCCCAGAAGACCTGATCCCACGTCCCCCTCCAGCTCTCCTGGAGCCCCTTTAAGGCACTAAAAGGGGTTTTGAGGTCTCTTTGAAGCCTTCAAGGACATTCCCAGCTCTCCCAGCCTATCCCTGTGGGAGAAGGCACTGGGGGGGTCCCTATGGAAGCTCCACAAGGAACCCACTCAGCTCCAAGCTGTATCCTGCCATTCCCAGGGGATGCTCCCTCTGGCTCTCCTGGTCACCAGGTGAGCTCCAGGTAGCCAGAGTTTCTCTGGGAAATCCCTTCCAGGGCCTCACCATCCTCACAGAGAAGAATTCCTTCCCAAGATTCCATCTAAATCTCCACTTTCCCAGTGGGAAGCCATTCCCTGTGTCCTGTCCCTCCATCCTTTGTCCCACGTTCCCCTTCAGCTCTCCTGGAGCCCCTTTAGGGCACTAAAAGGGGCTCTGAGGTCTCTTTGAAGCCTTCATGGACATTCCCAGCTCTCCCAGCCTATCCCTGTAGGAGAAGGCATTGGGGGGGTCCCTATGGAAGCTCCACAAGGAACCCACTCAGCTCCAAGCTGTATCCTGCCATAGCCAGGGGATGCTCCCTCTGGATCTCCTGGCCACCAGGACACTCCCAGGGGATGTTCCCTGTGGCTCTCCTGCCCACCAGGACACTCCCAGGGGATGCTCCCTCTGGCTCTCCTGCCCACCAGGACACTCCCAGGGGATGCTCCCTCTGGCTCTCCTGGCCACCAGGACACTCCCAGGGGATGTTCCCTGTGGCTCTCCAGGCCACCAGGACACTCCCAGGGGATGCTCCCTCTGCCTCTCCTGGCCACCAGGACACTCCCAGGGGATGTTCCCTGTGGCCCTCCTGGCCACCAGGACACTCCCAGGGGATGCTCCCTCTGGCTCTCCTGCCCATCAGGACACTCCCAGGGGATGCTCCCTGTGGCCCTCCTGGCCACCACGACACTCCCAGGGGATGTTCCCTCTGGCTCTCCTGGCCACCAGGCGAGCTGCAGGAGGGGCTGGAGGTGGGGACCCACCTGCAGGTGAGCCGTGAGCTCCCGGTACTTTTTGATGGTCTGCTGGTAGTCGGCCACGGTCTCCTGGGCGGCCTCCACGCGCTTCTCGGCCTGGCGCACGCGCGCCGTGGCCATGTCCAGCTGCTCCCGCAGCTCCAGCTCCGTCTCCCGCGCGTTCTCCTGCAGCTCGTCGTTCATCTCGTTCATGGCTTCCTGCAGGGAGGTGGCACCGAGGGGATGGTCACACAGCGTGGCTCAGATGTGTCCCGGTGCTCTGGAGAGCTTTCATGGATCCTGCTGGTGCCATCACTGCAGCTCCCCGGACCAGGAGCGGGAATTCCTGGGGTAAGAGCTGCTGCTGGAGCAGCCCCTTCCCAGGAATTCAGCAGCCGTTATCCCAGGGAATTGAGCAGTTGTTATCCCAGGGAATCAGCAGCCCTTATCCCAGGAAATTCAGCAGCTCTTATCCCAAGGAATTCAGCATTTGTTATCCCAAGGAATTCAGCAGTGTTATCCCAGGAAATTCAGCAGCTCTTATCCCAGGAAATTCAGCAGTGTTATCCCAGGAATTCAGCAGTTGTTATCCCAGGAATTCAGCATTTGTTATCCCAGGGAATTCAGCATTTGTTATCCCAAGGAATTCAGCAGTGTTATCCCAAGGAATTCAGCAGCCCTTATCCCAGGGGATTCTGCAGTGTTATCCCAGGAATTCAGCAGCCCTTATTCCAGGGAATTCAGCAGTTGCTATCCCAGGAATTCAGCAGCCCTTATTCCAGGGAATTCAGCAGTTGCTATCCCAGGAATTCAGCAGCCCTTATCCCAGGGAATTCAGCAGTTGCTATCCCAGGAATCTAGCATTTGTTATCCCAAGGAATTCAGCAGCTGTTATCCCAGGGAATTCAGCAGTGTCATCCCAGGGAATTCAGCATTTGTTATCCCAGGGAATTCAGCAGTGTCATCCCAGGGAATTCAGCAGTTGTTATCCCAGGGAATTCTGCCTTACCAGGTCTCCGACGGTCTCACGCAACTCCCGGACCTTCTCCTCCAGATCCAGGTTTCTCTCTGTCAGAGTCTCCACCATCTCCTCAGCACCCAGCGCTGCATCCACCTGCCAGGACACACATCCCAGTCCATCTGTGTGCCAGGACACACATCCCAATCCGTGTGCCAGGACACACATCCCAATCCATCTGTGTGCCAGGACACACATCCCAATCCGTGTGCCAGGACACACATCCCAATCCACCCCTGCACCAGGACACACATCCCAATCCATCCCTGCTCCAGGACACACATCCCAATCCATCCCTGTGCCAGGACACACATCCCAATCCATCCCCTGCCATCCCAGGCCATCCCTGTGCCAGGACACATATCCCAATCCATCCCTTCTCCAGGACACACATCCCAATCCATCCTGCCAGGACACACATCCCAATCCATCCCATCAGGACACACATCCCAGTCCATCCATCCCCCAGGACACAAATCCCAAATCCCAATCCATCCATCCCCCAGGACACACATTCCCCCCTCCAGGCACAGCTCCACTGCTGGAACAGGGTTTGGAATTAGGGAATATGGGACCAGGAGTGTTGGTCCCTGCAGTGGGATCTCCAGGAGTCTCAATGCCCCAAATGTCCCCAAACTGCCCACAAACATCCCAAATATCCCATCCCACCTGCCCCTCACCTGCTCCTTGAGCTCATCCACCGTTTTCTCCGCCTGCTTCACCTCCTCCTGCAGCTTCTCCCGCTGCTGCCGCAGCGACTCCAGCTCCGTGTTCTTCTTCTCCATCTGCTTCTGGAGCTTCACGTGCTCCTGCTTCTCCGAGGCCGACAGGTCCCTCATCCTGGGACAGCCACAGCTCCTGTCAGGGCCCTCCCAAGAGCCCCAGTCTGCCCCAGCCAGGATAACAGAGCTCATCCCTCCCAGGTGGGGACATGAGCAATGTTCCCAAAATCCAGCTCATTCACACCAAGGGATGGGTCCCACCTGAACTTCTTGGCTGTGGAGTCTCAAATAAAAAGCCCATGAGCAGCCAAGCCCTGGAAGGTGGGATCATCCAGGGAGAGGGAGATCCCAGGGCTGGGCAGGGTCTGGAGAACAGTGCTGGGATACCAAGCACCACATCCATCCATAGGGAATGAGGCTGGAGTGGCTCATTGTCCCCATCCCCACCACTCCCCTGTGACAAGGGACTCTCCCTTCCCTGTGGATGCTTTAAGAGCTCGGCAAAGATCCCAAAGACATCAGCAGGAATGACACGGGCTGCTCCAGAGGAGGACTGGGATTGGTGTTCTCAGACTGAGGGAGCACAAGAGGCCTGGGAAGGAATTTGGGTGAGCTCCCACCTGACAAGAGCCTCCTTGAGCCTGGCATTCTGCTCCTCCAGCTGTTTCACCTGGTAGCTGGATGCTGCTCCATCAGAGCCTGTGGAGGAAAGGAGGAATCAGAATCCCATAATCTCAGAATCCCAGACTGATTTGGGTGGGAAGGGATCTTAAATCCCACCCATTCCCACCTCCTGACATGGGCAGGGACACCTCCCACTATCCAGGGTGCTCCAAGCCCCATCCAGCCTGGCTTTGGACACTTCCAGGGATGGAGCAGCCAGAGCTTTTATGGAATAATTCATTCCAGAGCCTCGGGACCCTCACAGAGAATTCCTTCCCAACATCCCACCTAACCCCACTCCCATTCCCCATTCTCCAAGCCCAAAGTCCTTTTCCCTTCCCACCTTTCTCCTCAATCTCATGCTTGAGGATCTCCAGGTCCATGGTGAGGTATTCCACCTTCTCCTTGAGGGAATCCACCTCCTGCTGCAGGGACTCTGCCCTCTCCTCGGCCATCTCCTTGTCCAGCGTGGCCATCTCGATGGCGTCGGCCGTGTCTGCCATCTCCTCCATGTACCTTTCCTTGGCTTCCAGGGCATCCTTGGCTTCCTGCGGGCAAGCACAGCAGCTGAGGGGACCCCACAACTCTGGAGAGACCCCACAGCAGCTCTCAGGAAATTATTGTCCCTCAAGGCTCCCCCAGATCCAATGGACACCAGGTTATTATCTGGGATGGGAGGGGACGGCCCAGCGCTCCAGGGTGTCCCACTCCTCTCTTCCCTGCTTCACACCCAGAGCCAGGCAGGAGAAGCAGGTGAGGACAAAGGTAAGGAGACAGGGAATGCTGGAGCAGACAGGTAAATCCCTGGGGAAAGAAACCAGGAATCCACTGTGGAAAGTAGGGCAGGGAGAAGGAAACACTCCTTGGATGGAATCCTGGGAGCTGCAGGCACAGCTGAGGGGAAAGGGAAGCACCTGGAACTCCTGGAGAGAGAGAGAGAGGGAAGGAGGAAGCACCCGGAGACACACAGAGAGAAGAGGGAAACATCTGGAAAGAGAGGGAATAAGGAATTCAAATCCCACCTTGGCTCAGCCTGATTCCCCAACACACCTGACATCAATTCAGAGCAAAGGCTTTGAATTGCACCAGGGGAGCTTTAGCTGGACATTGGGAAAATTTCCTCCCAGAAAGGTTTGTCAGGGCTGGAATTCCTCCTGCAGTCACCTCTCCAGGCACTGCCCCATTCCCAGGACACTCACTCACCTTCTTGGCCTCCTTCAGGCGCTTCTGGAGCTCAGCCTGCTGCTCCTGCATTTTGCTCTTCCATTCCTGCACCTGCTCCAGCTGGATCTTGTACTTCTCCAGCTCCTTGAGCTTCGCCTTGTCCTCATTCCTCTTGATTTTCAGTGTCTCCAGCTTCTCCTCAAGGTCCCTGACCTGAGCACGGAGATTCTCCTCCTCCTACAACACCGAGCCAAGAATTAGGGAAGGAGCAGGGACATCCTTGGACAGAGCTCTGGGGAAGTTTCTGGAGGCCCAGGGAACCTGGCCTGACTTTGGTCATTGAAATTGGGGCAGTTTGAGAAAAGAGGGACTCAGGACAAGGGCCTGGAGTAGCAGGATTAGATGGGATTTTGGGAAGGAATTCCTGGCTTGCCCAGGTTGCCCAGGGAAGCTGTGGCTGCCTGATCCCACTGCAGCATCCACATCATCCCCAGGTGATCTCCCCCCAGGGAAAACTGATCCAGCTCCTTTTCCAGCAGCTCAGCTCCCGGGGCAGGGAAAGGCTGATGCCAGCATTCCCCAAAGCAAGGGCTGCAGGGACAAAGGGATGTCACCTCCCTCCCTGGGAGCAGCCACAGGGGCCAAAGCTTCAAATCCCAAAGCTGGGTGACAGCAAGGAACAGGTCTTGGAAAAATCCAGAACCTCCCATGGATTCCACCTCTGCTGCTTTCCCAGCTTGGACATTCTGATGTCCCCAAAAAAGCCACTTCTGCACCCAGCTGCAGAAACCAGAGAGCTCTGGGCATGGGGACACAGGTGGGGACATCCCCTGTCCCCAGCCTGGGGCGCCCTCCCCAGCTCTCCGTTCCACACACAATCCCAGAGCCTTGTCCTCTCCTGCCATTCCCTCCCTGGCCTTGTGCCCCAAATCCCTCCCAAGCTCTAATTAACTCATTAATCAAAGCAGGATGGAAGTGATGAAAAAGTATTTTAAAGATCAAAACGGGAATAACTCTTGTAATGATTAAAAATCCCTGAATTTGGGGAATATTGCATCTTTCTGGGTGGGCTTTGCATCCCAAGGCTGGAGGGTCCTCAGTGCATCCCTGCTGGTCCCTTCACCCCAATCCCCCAAGTTAGGGAAATCCTGAACCTCTCCAAGGGGTCTTTCCATCCCAAAGGAGGATGCCCCAGTGCATCCCTGGGCTCTCCACCCCAGTTCTCCCAGTACCAGTGGGTGCTGCCAACTGGACCCTCTGGATTTAACAGGATCAAGCTCTGCCTCAGAGCCTCAGCCCTGCCAAACTGCTCTGATGCCACCCGTGTCCCACAGGGACCCTGCCAAACTGCTCTGATGCCACCCGTGTCCCACAGGGACCCTGCCAAACTGCTCTGATGTCACCCGTGTCCCACAGGGACCCTGCCAAACTGCTCTGATGCCACTCATGTCCCACAGGGACCCTGCCAAACTGCTCTGATGTCACCCATGTCCCACAGGGACTCTGCCAAACTGCTCTGATGTCACCCGTGTCCCACCTGGACCCTGCCAAACTGCTCTGATGTCACCCGTGTCCCACAGGGACCCTGCCAAACTGCTCTGATGCCACCCGTGTCCCACAGGGACCCTGCCAAACTGCTCTGATGCCACCCGTGTCCCACAGGGACTCTGCCAAACTGCTCTGATGCCACCCGTGTCCCACAGGGACCCTGCCACACTGCTCTGATGCCACCCGTGTCCCACAGGGACCCTGCCAAACTGCTCTGATGCCACTCGTGTCCCACAGGGACCCTGCCAAACTGCTCTGATGCCACTCGTGTCCCACAGGGACCCTGCCAAACTGCTCTGATGTCACCCATGTCCCACAGGGACCCTGCCAAACTGTTCTGATGTCACTCGTGTCCCACAGGGACCCTGCCAAACTGCTCTGATGCCACCCGTGTCCCACAGGGACCCTGCCAAACTGCTCTGATGCCACCTGTGTCCCACAGGGACCCTGCCAAACTGCTCTGATGTCACCCATGTCCCACAGGGACTCTGCCAAACTGCTCTGATGTCGCTCGTGTCCCACAGGGACTCTGCCACACTGCTCTGATGCCATTTATGTCCCACAGGGACCCTGCCAAACTGCTCTGATGCCACCCGTGTCCCACAGGGACCCTGCCAAACTGCTCTGATGTCACTCGTGTCCCACAGGGACTCTGCCAAACTGCTCTGATGCCACCCATGGCCCACAGGGACCCTGCCAAACTGCTCTGATATCACCCGTGTCCCACAGGGATTTATTTGGGAAGGGATGGAGGTGCACAAGGAATTCTCTCTGGAAATGAAGGGAGGGTTATTTGGGAATTCTCTTTGGAAGTGGCCTCGCAGCTTTGCTGGCTCTGTCCTGGCCAGCTCGGACCTGTCCCAACGCTCCTTCCACAGCCCAGTGACCACCCCCAGGAGCCTTCAGGGCAGCTCCTCCTCCTCCTCTTCCTCCTAGTGCTGGGTGCAGTTTTCTCTCCTGCCGGCTGGGGAGCACCGGCAGAGCCCAGCGCTCACCTGGGCAGGGCTGGGGGCAGAGCTCACCTGGGCAGGGCTGGGGGCAGAGCTTACCTGGGCAGGGATTGGGGCAGAGCTCACCTGGGCAGGGATTGGGGCAGCGCTCAGCTGGGCAGGGCTCGGGGCAGCGCTCACCTGGGCAGGGCTGGGGGCAGAGCTCACCTGGGCAGGGCTGGGGGCAGCGCTCACCTGGGCAGGGTTCGGGGCAGAGCTCACCTGGGCAGGGCTCTGGGCAGAGCTCACCTGGGCAGGGCTGGGGGCAGAGCTCACCTGGGCAGGGCTCACCTGGGCAGGGCTGGGGGCAGAGCTCACCTGGGCAGGGATGGGGGCAGCGCTCACCTGGGCAGGGCTGGGGGCAGCGCTCACCTGGGCAGGACTCACCTTGGTGGGCGAGGGGACCGGCGGTGCCCCCGGCGAGCCGAGGGAGGGCGTGGGGATGACGGGGGCCACCAGCGGGGTCTGGGCGGGCGTGCCGGGCTCGCTGCTGCTCATCTCCCCGCCCGACGCCGAGGCCGAGCCCGAGGGCCCCGCGGTGCCGCCGGACGCCGAGGATGTGGGGGTCCGGGTGGGCTGCAAAACACCGGCACGGGTGAGGGGGAGGCAGGGGGGGACATCCCTGATGTGCTCCCACAGGTCCCACCCTGACACCTCTGGTGACTCCCTGATTCCCGTTTCCAGCAGTGCCACTGATTTGTGTCACTGTCCCTCAGGAATTCTGCTCTGGAGGAGCTGGGCTCGGAAAGAATTCAGGGATAATCCATTGGGGAAGGTCTCCACACGTTTCCCAGAGAAGCTGGGGGTGCCTCACATCCCTGGAAGTGGCCAAGGCCAGCTGGGAGCACCCTGGGATAGTGGGAGGTGTCCCTGCTGTGGCACTGGGTGATGTCCAAGGTCCCTCCCAACCCAAACCATTCCAGGATTCCATTTCCCAGCTCCAGAGCTCCAGATTCCATTCTCCCTGAGCAAAACCTCAGAGCCCACCAAGATGAGAACCCAGATTTAGGGGAGCAACAAGAAAACCAACAAGGAGTGAGTTCCCAGAGTCCAGCGGGGCCTGGTGCTGCTTCATTAGCACTTATGAGGCTGTTAATTAACCACTGTCTGAGCCCAGGCAGTGGGAAAAGGGGTGAGGGAAGCACCAGGACCCCCCAGGTTCCCACTGGTCTCCTCATGGACTTTATTTCTGGACCAATCACCTCTTACTGTAAATTAAATTTCCTGACTTGATTTTATTTCTAGAAATGGGATTTTTGGTGCCATGAGGGTTCACCTAGTGTGTGGTTTCACCCATGGGTACAACTGAGAAAGAGAAACATCCACCCTCTGCCCTTATTTTCTCTAAAATGGAGGCAAATCTGAGTTAACTCGATGGCAGAAAGTCCAGCACCCCTCAGATAGGCCCAGCCTGCCCTCCTGAGATGACCCCAGCTCTCTCAGGCACAGAAAATGGGGGATTTCTGGGTAGCACCAAGCCCCAAGTGCTTTCTTTCAGATACAGCTCAAAGCAAAGACGTTTGTTATTCCTGCTGCTTTTGGGGTCACAGATCCCCCACAGAGAGCAGAGTTAGATGGGATATTGGGAAGGAATTCCAGGGTGCTGAGGTCCTGGCACAGGGTGCCCAGAGCAGCTGTGGCTGCCACACCCCTGGAGGTGTCCAAGGCCGGGTTGGATGGGGCTTGGAGCCACCAGGGATAGTGGGAGCTGTTCCTGGGCGGAGCTGGATGGGCTTTAGGTCCCTTCCAACCCAACCCATTCCGTGATTCCAGGATCCCAACTCCACCTCCCTGCCAAAGGTGTGAGGGCAAAGGAGCAGGAGGTCCCATGGGACATCCCTGCAGAGACACCAACAAGAACCATCCAAAGCCAGGGAATGGGGGCATCCCAAAGCCCTGGGGCTGGTGGAATCCACCCCTGCCTGGGGCTGGGAGCGTCTGCTGAGCATGGAGCCCTCTCTGCAGGAGAGTTCTCCACCTCCAAACTCCATCTTCAAGGATTTCTCTCCCACATCTCCTCCCTTCAAGCCACAAGTCCCTTCCCAAGATGAATGCTGGTGGCTGGAGCAGCCCCCGAGGGCCAGCTGGGACCACACAGCCCTGCCTGACACCTCAGGCTCTCCCAGATCCCACTCAGATCCCACCTGAGGTCTCTCAGATCCCACCTGAGGTCTCTCAGATCCCACTGATCTGATCTCTCAGATCCCACTCAGATCCCACCCCAGGTCTCTCAGATCCCACCTCAGGTCTCTCAGATCCCACTCAGATCCCACCTGAGGTCTCTCAGATCCCACCTCAGGTCTCTCAGATCCCACTGATCTGATCTGTCAGATCCCACTCAGATCCCACCTCAGGTCTCTCAGATCCCACCTCAAGTTCTTTTAGATCCCACTCAGATCCCACTGGTCTGATCTCTCAGATCCCATCTGAACTCAGATCCCAAATCCCAGCACAAACTGGGACAGTCAGGGAGCAGCAATGCCCACAGGGACCCCCTGGCACAGCCTGGGCACTGCCACGTGGATTTCATGCTGTTCCATCCTGGGAGAGGGTCCCCAAGGATCTGGATCTGCTCCAGAGGAGCCCATCACCGCTGGGAGCTCCTCTGGGCTCTGCACAATGAGGTGGAAGGACAACGGTGGGGATGGGAACCAAGGGGTCGTGTTTGGGTGGGGTTGGCCACCAGTGGATCATGTTTGGGTGGGGTTGGCCACCCGTGGATCATGTTTGGGTGGGATTGGCCACCCGTGGATCATGTTTGGGTGGGGTTGGCCACCAGTGGATCATGTTTGGGTGGGGTTGGCCACCAGTGGATCATTTTTGGGTGGGATTGGCCACCAGTGGATCATGTTTGGGTGGGACTGGCCACCAGTGGATCATGTTTGGGTGGGGTTGGCCACCAGTGGATCATGTTTGCATTGGCATCCACAAGAATGGCCACGTTTGAGTGGGGCTGGCAATGAATGGGTCATGTTTGGGTGGGGTTGGCACCCAATGGATTCTGTTTGAATGGGGTTGGTATCAAATGCATCCTTTTTGTGGTGGGATTGGCACCCAATGGATCGTATTTGAGTGGGACTGGCAAAGAATGGATTGTTTGTCAGTGGGGTTGCACTCAATAAGTTGTGTTTGAGTGGGGTTGGCACCCAGTGGATCATGTTTGAGTTGGCATCCACAAGAATGGACACATTTGAGTGGGGTTGGCAATGAATGGATCATGTTTGGGTGGTGTTGGCACCCAACAGATCATGTTTGGGTGGGACTGGGAACCAATGGGTTGTGTTTGAGTGGGGTTGGCAACCAACAGCCCATGTTTGAGTGGGCTTGGCAATGAATGGGTCATGTTTGGGTGGGGTTGGCACCCAATGGATTCTGTTTGAATGGGGTTGGTATCAAATGCATCCTTTTTGTGGTGGGATTGGCACCCAATGGATCATGTTTGAGTGGGACTGGCAAAGAATGGATTGTTTGTGAGTGGGGTTGCACTCAATAAGTTGTGTTTGAGTGGGGTTGGCACCCAGTGGATCGTGTTTGAGTTGGCATCCATGAGAATGGACACATTTGAGTGGGGTTGGCAATGAATGGATCATGTTTGGGTGGTGTTGGCACCCAACAGATCATGTTTGGGTGGGATTGGTAACCAATGGATTGTGTTTGAGCTGCATTGGCAATGAATGGATCAGGTTTGGGTGGTGTTGGCACCCAACAGATCATGTTTGGGTGGGACTGGGAACCAATGGGTTGTGTTTGAGCAGGGTTGGCAACCAACAGCCCATGTTTGAGAGGGGTTGGCAATGAGTGGATCATGTTTGAATGGTGTTGGCAAACAATGGGTTGTGTTTGGGTGGGGTTGGCACCCAGCAGCTTGTGTTTGGGTAGGGCTGGCAATGAATGGATCACGTTTGGGTGGGACTGGGAACCAATGGATCGTGTTTGAGCTGGGTTGGCAATGAATGGATCATGTTTGGGTGGTGTTGGCAAGCAACGGATTGTGTTTGGGTGGGGCTGGCACCCAACAGCTCGTGTTTGAGTGAGGTTGGTACCTAATGTACCATGTTTGAGATGGTGTTGGCATCCAATGTGTTGTGTTTGAGTGGGGTTGGCATCCAAAGGCCCATGTTTGAGGGCGGCTGGCAATGAATGGAACATGTTTCAGTGGGGTTGGCACCCAATGGCCCATGTTTGAGTGGGACTGGCACCCAATGGCCTGTGTTTGAGTGGGGTGGGCACTCAATGGCCCATGTTTGAGTGGGGTTGGCACCCAATGAGTGGGGTTGGCCATGAATGGATCATGTTTGAGTGGAGTTGGCACCCAATGGCCCATGTTTGGGTGGGGCTAGCACCCAATGGCCCATGTCTGAGTGAGGTTGGCACCCAATGGCCCATGTTTGAGTGGGGTGGGCACCCAATGGCCCATATTTGAGTGGGGCTGGCACCCAATGGCCCATGTCTGAGTGAGGTTGGCACCCAATGGCCCATGTCTGAGTGAGGTTGGCACCCAATGGCCCATGTTTGAGTGGGGCTGGCACCCAATGGCCCATGTCTGAGTGAGGTTGGCACCCAATGGCCCATGTCTGAGTGAGGTTGGCACCCAATGGCCCATGTTTGAGTGGGGTGGGCACCCAATGGCCCATATTTGAGTGGGGCTGGCACCCAATGGCCCATGTTTGAGTGAGGTTGGCACCCAATGAGTGGGGTTGGCACCCAATGGCCCATGTTTGAGTGGGGCTGGCACCCAATGGCCCATGTTTGAGTGAGGTTGGCACCCAATGAGTGGGGTTGGCACCCAATGGCCCATGTTTGAGTGAGGCTGGCACCCAATGAGTGGGGTTGGCCATGAATGGATCATGTTTGAGTGGAGTTGGCACCCAATGGCCCATGTCTGAGGGAGGTTGGCACCCAATGGATCCTGCTGTTGGCACCCAGTGATCCATGCTCGTGACGGGGCTGGCACCCGATGCTCTGAGTGGCGCTGGCACCCCCGGGGCCGCCGGTGCCCCCCGCGCTCGGTGCCCCCACCGTGGCTGCTCACCTTGGGCCGGCGGGCGGTGCTCTGGAGGGCAGCGGGAGCGGAAGCAGAGAGGACAGACAGTCACACAGGGACAGAGGAGCAGAGAACAGCCGGCGGCGGCCGGAGCGGCAGAGCAGGGAAAGGAGACAAAAGACAGCACGGCATCGTTAGTGTGCCCGGCATCGTCAGCGTGCCCCGTGGCACTGAGTGATGTGGCATCGTTAGCCTGGGCGCTCGTTAACCTGCTCCACGGGCAGAGATCCCATGGGATCCCCTGGCACAGCTCCCACGGGCCCACAGGAACAGAGCCCAGCACCAGCCCTTGCCCCATCCCTGCCCCTCCAGCCGAGTGTGGGGACAGAGCTGGGCACAGAGGGCACATCCTGAACCCCCAGCCCGACCCTACTGATACCCCAGGGCAGATCCACCCTGTAATTCCAAGGAATTTTGGTCTTCAGAGGCAAAGCCTGGTTCAGGTTGGCTGGGCATTCCGTGGGCACGGGGGGTTTGACCTCCCACGCCTTTCCCAGAGACCCCAGAGTAGGAGATGGAAAGGATTTAATCTTAAACGTGAGTTTTCTCCTCTCCTCATCCCTCTGGTTTTCCAAAAGGCCCAGAGCACCCTGAGCAGCTGCCTCAGAGCCCCCAGGCTCTGCTTTGTTTAACCAGAAATTCCAGGGACACCACAGAGCTGATCCCACACTCCCAGCTTCTCCTTTCATGGCTGGAATTAAATCATCCACGATTTTGGGGCAGGACCCCCCCACACCCCTCCATGCACATGCAGCAGCTCCCAGCAGCTCAGGGAGGGGAGGCCACAGGGCTCAGCCTGGAACAGAGACAAATACGAAATTATTTAATATTTTTCCCCTTAAAAACAATCCCTAATGGATGGAAAAGGAGGAGTGACCAGGCTGGTCCTGGGGGGCAGCGGGTGGGCATTGGGAACATCTGTCCAGCTGCAGCCTTGGAGCACTTCCACACTCTCCCTCATGTCTGATTCCATGACCTAATCCCAGCTGGGAATAAACAGGAGCAGAACAGATGGAAAATGGCACTGCCACATGATCTCATGTCCAGGATGGGGACAGGAGGCACATGGAGCCCACCAGGGACCAGCAGCTCCAGCTGATCTCCAACACGGCCGTGTTCCCTCCCGAGGCCTCAGGAACCTTGGAGCTTTATTTCCCTGTTTTCAGTATCAACCTGGATGTGTTTGCACTTCCAAACTTGTCAATCCTGAGGAAAGACATTCCCATCTCCCACAACATCGGAGTGACCAAATTGGCCAGGAAAATGGAATTGCAGCAGCACAAGTTCCAGACCTTCAAGTGAAACCCTCAGGATGCCCTTCAGGAGCTCTCCAGCATCTTCCCAAAGTCCAAGTAAGCAACATGGAGCAGCAACAAAAATCTGGGAAACACTTGGAAAACGTCTTCTTCAGGAACTCCACATGTGGGGGGACTCAGGAGTGGGGCAGGGCTGGGGGGGTCCCACATCGACTCCTGAGTCCTTGGACATGGGGAAATGTCACCTGGTCCTGGATGGGGGACACTGAGCCCTGTCCCAGGAGACACCGAGCCTTGTCCTGGGGGACACAGAGCCCCAAACTGGGGGACAGTGAGCCTTGTCCTGGGGGAGAGTGAGCCCCAAACTGGGGAACAATGAACCTTGTCCTGGGGGACACAGAGCCCCAAACTGGGGGACACTGAGCCCCAAACTGGGGGACACTGAGCCTTGTCTTGGGGGACACTAAGCCCCAAACTGGGGGACACAGAGCCCTAAACTGGGGGACACTGAGCCCCAAACTGGGGGACACAGAGCCCCAAACTGGGGGACAATGAGCCTTGTCCTGGGGGACACTGAGCCCCAAACTGGGGGACACTGAGCCTTGTCCTGGGGAACACAGAGCCCCAAACTGGGGGACACTGAGCCCCAAACTGGGGGACAATGAGCCTTGTCCTGGGAACACAGAGCCCCAAACTGGGGGACACAGAGCCCCAAACTGGGGGACACTGAGCCTTGTCTTGGGGGACACTGAGCCCCAAACTGGGGGACACTGAGCCCCAAACTGGGGGACAATGAGCCCCAAACTGGGGGACACTGAGCCTTGTCCTGGGGGACAGTGAGCCCCAAACTGGGGGACAATGAGCCCCAAACTGGGGGACACCGAGCCCCAAACTGGGGGACAATGAACCTTGTCCTGGGGGACACTGAGCCTTGTCCTGGGGGACACAGAGCCCCAAACTGGGGGACAATGAGCCTTAAACTGGGGGACACTGAGCCCCAAACTGGGAGACACTGAGCCTTGTCCTGGGGGACACAGAGCCCAAACTGGGGGACAATGAGCCCCAAACTGGGGGATAATGAGCCTTGTCCTGGGGGACACTGAGCCCCAAACTGGGGGATAATGAGCCTTGTCCTGGGGGACAATGAGCCTTGTCCTGGGGGACACTGAGCCTTGTCCTGGGGAACACCAAGCCCCAAACTGGGGAACACTGAGCCTTGTCCTGGGGGACACTGAGCCCCAAACTGGGGGACAATGAGCCTTGTCCTGGGGAACACAGAACCTTAAACTGGGGGACAATGAGCCTTAAACTGGGGGACACTGAGCCCCAAACTGGGGGACACTGAGCCCCAAACTGGGGGACAATGAGCCTTAAACTGGGGGACACTGAGCCCCAAACTGGGGGACACTGAGCCTTGTCCTGGGGGACACCAAGCCCCAAACTGGGGGACAATGAACCTTGTCCTGGGGGACACAGAGCCCCAAACTGGGGGACACTGAGCCTTGTCCTGGCTGTGGGGTGAGGGACACCAATTCAAACCCAGCCTCAAACCACACCAAACCCTAAAACCAGGGAGAAGCCTCCTGGTAACCATCCCTAAAGCCACGTGGAATGACAGGGAATAATCCTGCTTTGTGCATCCTTGGGAGTTCTGGTCCCCTCCATGTGATGACCACGGAAAGTTGAAGTTCCAGGACGCCTGAGATTTGTGGCAAATGCATGTTCTGGGATGCTCCAGCTGCTCTCTTCATCAGGAATGGGGGATGTCTGGGCTCCCCTCCATGGTGGCACCATCTGTCCCCCAGCCAGCCATCCCTGGGCTCTGGAAAAGTCAGTGACCAGGATGGGACGTGGATTTTCTGGTGTTTGTCATCGTGCCAGCACTGGGAGCAGAGGCTCCAGCCCCACCTGGATCCAGGATGCTCCAACCCCCCTGCTGGGGATGGATGGACGGACGGATGGATGGGGATGGATGTTCCATGGAGGTTCTGCTCTGCTGTGTAATGCTGCTGCATCAATATTTGATGGAATTACAAAACCTCAGCTCCCAGGGGAGCCTTGGGGGCTCCGAACTGGCGCGCTCCGAGATGGACTCAGCTCCTGGCAGCAAAAACTCTGGAAAAATCCTCCTGGACACCAAGGACTGACTGTGGTGGGGTCAGCACTGCCTGCTGAATGTGGGGTCCCACAATCCCTCCTAATTTGGTTCTGCTCCAGGTGTGGGAATCCTGATCCAGGCAGGAGCAGCGAGTGCTGGATGGATGAGCAGGAATGTGTGAATGTCACCTTCCAGCAGGCAGGACAGGGGAGGTGTCACTGGAGCCTTCTCCTGGATTGAGTTTCAAGGCTTCAGGTCTGAACTTCACAGCCTGTGGCTGCTGCTGTGGAGGATTCCCAGAGTTTCCAGGAGGATTCCAATAGGCAGCAGCTCCTGAGTGGGGTGGGCAGTGCTGGGGGTGATGCCCGGGCACTGATCCAGTGCTTCTCCATGCTGATGCCATCCCACTCCATTGCCAGGAATTTGGCCCCTTTGGAGGCACCTCCCCTCTGCTGGAGCTGAGTCTCAGCCCCAGGATGAGCCCCTCAGGGTGTGGTTCCCTGGGATACTGCTGGGAATTCTGCATTTTAAACAACCAGCACCACCCAGGTCTCACAGGTGTGATTCCACGGGTGAGGAGAGGAGCAGCAGGAAAAGCAGGAAGGAATCCAGGCGTGGGGCTGAGCTCCAGCAGCCCCCACCACCCCCTCCAACGGGGCACAGGGAAAGCAGCATCCGTGAAACTTTCCACGGGGAATAGGATTAACAGGGCCACGTGACGAGGAGCGTCGGTGTCTGAGCTCAGGGAGTGCAGGGGTAAATCAGGAGCATTTCCTGCCAGGTACAGACCAGCTCAGGTCTATTCCCTGCCATCAGCCAGATATTCCCAGGATTTCTCTTTAAGCTGAGCAGTGACATCGTGGTTACACTAAAAATAAACATATAGGCCAGTGCCCGCGCTGTCACCTGCGGGAATGGCAGCCTGGCAGGGACTCGGGCACTGCCAGCCCCTGGGAATGCCAAAGGCTGAACCCAGCAGCGTGGCTGGCAGGAAAACCGGGATTGTGGGCACACAGCTTCCCCAGGGTGGGCACCGCTGGCACTGGAAGCAGGGATGGCACCGGCAGCAGGAACAGCACTGACACTCTCAGGCTGTGGGGACAGGGACAGCAGCAGGGATGGCATTGGCACCCCTGGAGCGGGAATGGCACCAGCCATGGGCACAGGGACAGCAGCAGGGATGGCACTGGCACCCCTGGAGCGGGAATGGCACCAGCCATGGGCACAGGGACAGCAGCAGGGATGGCACTGACACCCCTGGAGTGGGGATGGCACCAGCAGCGGGGACAACACAGGCAGCAGGGACAGCGCTGACACCCCCAGGCAGAGGGGATGGCACCGGCAGAGGGGACAGGGATGGCACCGGCAGCGGGGACAGGGCCCCGGCAGAGCCGCAGAGGCGCTGCATTGGCCGGGTGACACGGAGAGGGGACTCCGGGAGCTCGGAAGGCAAAGCCAGCCATGAACCGATGCTCACCCACCGCCCCCCTCCTCCCCGAGCCCGTCACGCTCCCAATTACAGCCCGGCAGCACCAACGCGGGGAAAACGGGCAAAACCAGCGAGGAGGCGGCCGGGAAGCGGGGACGCGATGCCGGAGCGGGGGATGCGGGCGCGGAGCGTACCTTGCGTGTGGCCGGGGCCTGCCTCATCGTCGCGCAGGGACGGCCGGAGCGGGAGGAGACGGAGCAGCGGGTCAGTCAGCGCGGCCGGACACGGCAAATGGCCGCGGCCTGCCCGGGGGCTCGGCGGGGGCTCAGGGGGTCCGGGGCAGCCCCCCCCGGCCGCGGCCGCTCGTCCCCGCTCCGCCGGTGGCTCCAACCACCGCCCCGGCGGCTCATGACATCACCGCGGAGGGGCCGCACCGCCGGGCGCTGCACCGAGCCGGGCGGATGGGGATGGGGATGGGGATGGGGATGTGATGCTGCGCTCGGGGAGGGTCTCAGCGCCTCGGAGCCCCCCCGGTGTCAGCTCCGCGGTGCTGGCGGCTCCGTGGCTGCGCTCGGTATCGCCGCCGTGCCCGCAGCCAAACCCGCCCCGCGCCGGCAAACCCCCCCGGGAGCGGACAGACGGACGGAGCGGAGCCCGGATGGACAGATGGACGGCGCCGAGCCCCGAGGGATGGACAGATGGACAGAGGGATCATCTTGCCGCGCCGCCATCCAGCGCCAGCTCCGCACCGACACGGGCGGATCGAGAGAGCTCAGGGTGTGGAGAGACCCCCCCGAGCCTCGGAGAGCCCCTGCCCCAAAATCCCTGCCCGAAAAATGCCCCTCAGGGCGGCGTCCAGCACGCCCTGAGCCTCGCTGCCCTGCCAGGACCGTTCCTGCAATTCCTGCCCGGCATTCCCGGTGTCCCTGGACAAGAACTCTGCTGGGAACCCACAGGATGTCACCAAAAACTCTCCATGAATCCATGGAGTGCCCCACGGAGTGCTGGAAAGCAGGAGAGCAGCTTCCTTTACACGCACACATCTTAAATCCCATCCATTATATGATTGTTGTATTATGTAACATGAACACAGACTCATCCAGCTCCCATTCCAACCGTGTTATTTCCCAAAATTCCCACACTGTGAGGGGAGAGGAGCTCAGGGTGCCCCAGGCTCACACCCAACCCTCCACACACAGAGGGAATTTTACCTCCAGTGTTTCCAGTCCCTCACCACAATCCTGCCAATCTCCTAGAAAAAGCATTTAAAGGCCTCTTTGGCATTCCCTGGAAGCAGCCCCCCGAGGATGTCAGGCTGGGGACATCCTGTGTCCAACTGATCTGTGCTGGGATCTGATTCCTGAAAAACCCCTGGATCAGGGAATCAGGGGTGGGGGAAGTGTCCAAGGCCAGGCTGGATGGAGTTTGGAACAGCCTGGAATAGTGGGAGGTGTCCCCTTGCCCGTGGCATGGGATAGAACTGGATGGGCTTTAAAGTCCCTTACAACCCAAACCATCCCATAATTCTGGAGCCCCTCTGCTCTGGAGTCAGGGAGAGCTGGGAATGGAAAAGGGAAAAATCCAGGGAATGCTCAGAGTCCCTGCAGGGGCTCCAGGAGAGCTGGAGAGGGACTGGGGACAAGGCCTGCAGGGACAGGAGCCAGGGAATGGCTCCCACTGGGAAAGGGGAGATTGGGCTGGGATCTTGGCAAGGAATTGCTGGCTGGAATGGAATTCCCAGATTTTCTGTGGCTGCCACTGGATCCCTGGCAGTGCCCAAGGCCAGGCTGGATTCACCTGGGACAGTGGGAGGTGTCCCTGCCCATGGATGGGGTGGGAATGGATGGGATTTAAGGTCTTTTCCAACCCAAACCATTCCAGGATTCTGGAGCTCTTTTGCTCTGGGAGAGCTCGGAATGTTCCCCTGGAGAAAGGAAAATTCCAGGGAATGCTCAGAGTCCCTGCAGGGGCTCCAGGAGAGCTGGAGAGGGACTGGGGACAAGGCCTGCAGGGACAGGAGCCAGGGAATGGCTCCCACTGGGAAAGGGCAGATTGGGCTGGGATCTTGGCAAGGAATTGCTGGCTGGGCTGGAATTGCCAGATTTTCTGTGGCTGCCCCTGGATCGCTGGCAGTGCCCAAGGCCAGGCTGGACACTGGGGTTGGAGCCACCTGGGACAGTGGGAGGTGTCCCTGGATGGGTTTAAGGCCCCCTCTAACCCAGCCCATTCCATGATTCCTCTCCTGCAGCTCCCTCTGGCTGCGTGCAGGCGCTGGGGGCAGGGCAGCATTCCCAAGGGACAATTTTGGGCACTGGAATTGCATCTCCAAACAAAGAAACCCGGAGCTCCACCAGCCTGAGCACCACAAACCCAGAGCTGACAATTCAAATCCATTCCAACGCTCCAACAGAATCTCCCTCCCATTCCCACTGCTCTGGCCCTAAACAGAAATCCCTTCTGAAGCATTTCCAGATGAAATCATCCTGGATCCTTGGCTTTAAGCCCCTGAATGATCCCAGGGCTGTGTCCATTTCTGGAGGAGCCACGTGCAGGCTCACACGGATTTAGGTTTAAGATAATTATGGGTATTAGAGCTGCTCTAATGAACCAGCTCCTCTCCTCTCGCACAGCTCTGCTCCCTAAATCCAGAATATATCAGCTCTTCCCACACAAAGATCCAATAAATGCAGCAGCAGGGAGAAAATGCAATTAACCCCAGGGAAATGGTGTCAGGTGCTTTGGGCTGTCCCTGAAACTCCTCAGGGACGGGTAAGGGAGGTTTTTTATCCTAAATCCATGAGAAGGAGGTGGTGGCACCAGCACAGATGGGAGAATTCCTGGTTCTTTAGAGGATTGGAGAGGAGATGCCAGGTTAACTCCAGCTCTTTTCCGTGGAGTCATCTGTTTGCAGCACCAGCTGCTGCTCAGCTCCTGTCCCCAGAGGGTGACATCAAAATAATCCCCACAGGCTCCCTTGGGGACACACAGAGCTGTCACAGGGGTGTCACCAGGCCTGAGGAACAGCAGTGCCTGGCAAATCTGCCCTGGGATCATCCAGGCCCTGCCATGGACACGGTTTGGGCAGCGGGGGTGAGCTGGGGTTTGGGAGCTGATGGATTATCTGCTCCTCTAAAGGATTAACGGGGCTTGGGGTGGCCCCTCTGGGTTCAACAGAACAGCTGGGACCTGCTCCGGGCTGGAATGGGCCAGCTGCTCCTGCATGGAGACTGGGATAGCACCAGGATAACACTGGGATGACACCGGGATAACAACCTGGCCATTCCTGCATGGAGACTGGGATAGCACCGGGATAACACCGGGATGACACCGGGATAACAACCTGGCCATTCCTGCATGGAGACTGGGATAGCACCAGGATAACACCGGGATAACACCGGAATAACACCAGGATAACAACCTGGCTATTCCTGCATGGAGACTGGGATAGCACCGGGATAACACCGGGATGACACCGGGATGACACCAGGATAACAACCTGGCTATTCCTGCATGGAGACTGGGATAGCACTGGGATAACACCAGGATAACAACCTGGCCATTCCTGCATGGAGACTGGGATAACACCAGGATAACAACCTGGCCATTCCTGCATGGAGACTGGGATAACACCGGGATAACACCGGGATAACACCGGGATAACACCCAGACACTGACCTGGCCACTCCTGTATGGAGACTGGGATAGCACCGGGATAGCACTGGGACAACAACTGGGTACTGACCTGGCTGCTCCTGCAGAGACCGGGATAACAACCAGACACCGACCCCACCAATCCTGCATGGAGGCCAGGATAACACTGGGATAACACCGGGATAACAACCAGACACTGACCCAGCTGCTCCTGCACAGAGACCGGGATAACACTGGGATAACACTGGGATAGCAGCTGGACACTGACCTGGCCACTCCTACATGGAGACTGGGATAACACTGAGATAACACCAGGATAACACCCGGACACCAACCCAGCCACTGCTGCATGGAGACCGGGATAACACCGGGATAACACCGGGATAACAACCAGACACTGACCTAGCTGGTCCTGTATGGAGACCGGGATAACACCAGGATAACAACCAGACACTGACCCTACCAGTCCTGCATGGAGACCAGAATGAGACCAGGATAACACTGGGATAACACCCGGACACTGACCTGGCTGCTCCTGTATAACACCGGGATAACACCGGGATAACATCGGGATAACACCCGGACACTGACCTGGCTGCTCCTGTATAACACCAGGATAACACCGGGATAACACCGGGATAACACCCGGACACTGACCTGGCTGCTCCTGTGTAACACCAGGATAACACCAGGATGACACCAGGATAACACCCAGACACTGACCTGGCTGCTCCTGTATAACACCAGGATAACACCGGGATAACACCGGGATAACACCCGGACACTGACCTGGCTGCTCCTGTATAACACCAGGATAACACCTGGACACTGACCTGGCTGCTCCTGTATAACACCAGGATAACACCGGGATAACACCTGGACACTGACTTGGCTGCTCCTGTATAACACCGGGATAACACCGGGATAACACCGGGATAACACCTGGACACTGACCTGGCTGCTCCTGTGTAACACCAGGATAACACCCGGACACTGACCTGGCTGCTCCTGTGTAACACCAGGATAACACCGGGATAACACCGGGATAACACCTGGACACTGACCTGGCTGCTCCTGTATAACACCGGGATAACACCAGGATAACACCGGGATAACACCAAGATAACACCCAGACACTGATCCAGCCACTGACGGGTCACCCTGGGATGGGATGGCAGCAGGTGCCCAGCAGAACTGGCCCAGCCCCAGGGCACAGCAGGAATGCAGCCCTGGCACATGGAATGCCACTGGGAGGATGGAAGAACAGCGATGTCACTGCAGAGGGACAAACCTGATCATCCAGGGACGATCCCAGGATCAAACTGGCTGCAGCAGCGGGGGACAGGTGACCTGAGGTGGCAGGACAGGATTTAACAGCAGCGTCACAGCACCAGCACATGCCACCTGTGCTTGTGGCACTTGGGGACACTTGGCAGTGTCAGGGGACAGTGGGACTCAGGGGTCTCAGAGGGCTTTTCCAACCTAAATATTCCACAATTCCAGGATCCCTGAATGGATCAGACCCTGGCAGCTCCCAAGTGAGGCAGAGCTTTTGCTGGAGCCTTTCCCTGCATCCCTGGGAGTTCCCTGTTCCCATCACAGCCCTGCCACCTCCGTGTCCCTGGGAGGTGACATCCATGACGCAGTGTCACCCAGCACTGCAGCAGGAGACACATTGTCATGGGGATGAACACAGCACAACCTGCTTCATCCCAAAAATGACCTGGGAAAGAAAGAACCTTTTCCTGCTCTTTAACCAGATTTTGGGGTCCTTCCCAGGCAGCCTGGCCCAGGACAGAGGCCAGCACCCCGCGAGGACAGCATGGACCTCCTGCTCCAAGATCAGGGACACCCAACACAGTGTCACAGGCAAGGGACAGGGCCCCCAGTGTCCTGCAGCCCCTGCTGCGAGCCCTGGCAACAGCACGACCCAAAGGCCACAGCATCCCAAATCCATGGAAAACAGGGAAGGGGCACAGCAGGGGTGAAGGCCCATCTGGCAGCAGCTCTGCACAATAAAGTCTGTAGATTAAAGTCTATATTTGACACACAGGAGCCGCCCTAATCTCCAGAACGAGGATTTACCCGCTAATTACTCTCATTATCCAGGTCCCCCCCCCGCAGATGGCACAGCCCCGTGTGGGGGCAGGGCGGGCTCTCAGGGCCATGAGTGGCTGAAAGGGTAAATTGTGAGGGGACAGCAGGGCCTGGCAGGGGGCTGTGCCTCAATGGGGATGTCCCTGTGTGAGGTGTGTCTGTGCAGCCAGGACGAGGGGCAGGACAGTGACAGTGACAGATCCCCAGGACAGTGACAGTCACAAATCCATGATCCCCAGGACAGTGACTGTCACAGAGCCACAGTCCTCAGGAGAATGACTGTCACTACAATCGCCAGGACAGTGACAGTCCCAGATGCTCAGGACAGTGACTGTCACAGATGCATGATCCTCAGGACAGTGACAGTCACAGATCCTCAGACAGTGACTGTCACTCAAACAGGATCCCCACAACAGCAACAAATCCATGACCCCCAGCACAGTGACAGTCACAGCCCCAGACCCCAGGGCAGTGACAGATCCATGATCTTCAGGACAATGACTGTCACAGCCCCAAGACAGTGACAGCCCCAAATCCCCAGGACAGTGACAGTCACAGATCCCCATGACAGTGACAGTCACAGATCCAAGATTGCCAGGACAGTGACAGTCACAGATCCCCAGCACAGTGACAGTCACAGATCCCCAGGACAGTGACAGTCACAGACCCTCATGGCAGTGACAGTCACACCCCCATGACTGCAGGACAGTGACAGTCACAGATCCCCAGGACAGTGACAGTCACACCCCCATGATTGCCAGGACAGTGACAGTCACAGATCCCCAGCACAGTGACAGTCACACCCCCATGATTGCCAGGACAGTGACAGTCACAGATCCCCAGCACAGTGACAGTCACAGATCCATGATTGCCAGGACAGTGACAGTCACAGATCCTCAGGGCAGTGACAGTGACAGTCACAGATCCCCAGGACAGTGACAGTCACAGATCCATGATTGCCAGGACAGTGACAGTCACAGATCCCCAGCACAGTGACAGTGACAGTCACAGATCCATGATTGCCAGGACAGTGACAGTCACAGATCCCCATGACAGTGACAGTCACAGATCTATGATTGCCAGCACAGTGACAGTCACAGATCCCCAGGACAGTGACAGATCCATGATTGCTAGGCAGTGACAGTCACAGCCCCAGGACAGTGACAGTCACAGATCCATGATTGCCAGGACAGTGACAGTCACAGATCCCCAGCACAGTGACAGTCACAGATTCATGATTGCCAGGACAGTGACAGTCACAGATCCTCAGGGCAGTGACAGTGACAGTCACAGCCCCAGGGCAGTGACAGTCACAGATCCCCAGCACAGTGACAGCCACAGCCCCTGATCCTAATCCCAGCCGCAGCTCCGAGCAGACAGCGGGGACACAGCGGGGACACGGAGCAGCTGCCAACCCACCAGAACAGGGACGGGGAAGGCAGAATCCAACATTCCCAACAGGAATCCCATCCCAGCAGAGCCCCTGATGAGGGATCCACACGGCCCCTGAAGCCTCGGGGACACGGAGACACCTGGATCTGGGGGACACAAGGAGGGGACACTTGGGGACAGGTGCTCCTGGCCTCTCTCCACAGGCTCTCAGCAGATTCCACATTGCTCCTCTCCTCTGGACTTCCCATGGACAAACAGAACTTTTTGGATCATTTTTCCACCCAAAAATCAACACAGAGGCAGCTGGAAAGCAAATCTGGACCAAAGGGAGCACAGGTAACACCTCCCTCCCCTCTCCCATGGTTTCAATGCCCACCTTGGCTTTTCTCTGGGCACAATTCCCAAGAGGGGAAAAAAAATCCCCAAATTTCCTGCAGGGAATGATGATTCCCTGCCCGTGGTGTGCAATGAGATGGGCTTTAATGTCCATCCCAACCCAAACCATTCTGGGATTCCTTCCCAGGACCTTTGGAGTTTCAGCTCATCCTTGCATGAAAGATTTCTGCCTCCAGTAATTGTCACAAACCAGGGGGGTTTGAGTGTCCCCAAAAGGCGCCAGAGCCCAGGGACAGGACAGCCCTGAGAAGGTGCCACTTGTCCCCAGGTCACCGAGGGTTTAGGGGTTATAAAAATATCCGAGAGAGTTGTGCCAGGGGAGATTCAGGCTGGACAGTGGGAAAATTCCTTCGTGGAAAGAGCTGGAAAACAATGGAAGAGGCTGCCCAGAGCAGGGGACAGTCCCCATCCCTGCAGATGTGACACTTGGGGACAGCACTGCCAACTCGCCGCTCTCCGAGGCATTTCCCACCCCGACATTCCACGATGGCACGGTGATGTGACCCCACCCTGAGCCGTGTCCCCTCCCGGGCTGGCAGCACATGCAGGGACAGCCATGCAGCACCAGCATGGGGACGGTGAGGGTGACGATGGCCCCGGCATGCGGCCGCGCGCGGGGGAGGGAGGGACGGACGGACAGACAGACGGACAGCACCTTTTTGGGCTTGGCTCCGCGCTGCGTGAGGAGGGAACAGAAGGAAGGTTAGACAGCCCTGGGGGGCTCTCCTAGGAACCCCCTGCAGGCTGCAGGAAAGGCAGGAGGGGAAACAGAAACAGGGAAATTGGAGGAAATGAAGGAGGAAACAGCCCTGGAGTCACCCCCGTGCTCTGGGGTCACCTCCTGTCCCCCACCCCCAGCACGGAGGATGGGGGGAGTCAGGACAAAGGGGAATAAATCATTTCAAGGTGCACAGACAGGGAAAAGGATTGGGGGCCAGGGGAAGAGATGTGAGGACAAGGGGGAATGGTTCCCACTGCCAGAGGGCAGGGATGGGTGGGACACTGGGGAGGAATTCCTCCCTGTGAGGGTGAGGAGGGGCTGGGATGGAATTCCCAGATTTGCTGTGGCTGTCCCTGGATCCCTGGAAGTGTCCAAGGCCAGGCTGGATGGGGCTTGGAGCCACCTGGGATAATGGGAAATGTCCCTGGATGGGCTTTAAGGTCTCTCCCACCCCAAACCATTCCAGGATTCCATGGCAAACCAGCAGGAATGCTCTGGAATGCAGCTGCCCATGGAGCAGCATCTCCTGTCCTGACCCCTTCCCCACATCAGCAGCACAAAAGAATTCCAAGAGCAATCCCCATTCCCTGATTTCAAGAACGTTGAGGTTCTCTAAATATTCTCTTTGTCTTCTAATGAATTCCAGGGTGGAATTAAAGCAGGAGGATCAGGCAGGGAGCACATGGAGCACAGGCTCCAGCAGTGCCAGGGCTTGATGGATCACACCCCACACAGCAGGAAAAGCCCAAAAACCTTCCAAAATCCCTCTGACACAGGGCAGGGAATCCATTTCCATCCTCCCCTCTGGCTGGAGCTCACATTCACCAGGGTTTGAGCACAGTGAACCCCCAGGTGCTGCTCCATCCTCATATCCAGCACCCACAGCGGGGTGAGGAGCACAATTCCCACTCCTGGGAATTATCTGGAATGGCAACTCCAGCCCCACAGGTGCCACAGAAGCTCCTTGTCCCCACCATTTCCTTTCCCACACTGCCCACATCCCAGCTGGGCCAGTTTATCCCCATGGAAAACCCAATTCTTACCCCAAACCACCCAAACCCACCCACAGGATCACCCAGTTCCATCCCTGCTCCCAGCACCGGTGGCCTGGGCAGTGCTGGGGGAACTGCTGGACTTGATGGTCTCAGGGAGTTTTTCCAGCCTCAGCATTCCATAATTCCTCACTGCCCCACACCTGTGTGGCCATTCCCAAGGACAGGAACCTGCTCCAGATCCTCATTCCTTAGGAAATATCCCTCACATTTGGGTACAACACGTCCCTATCCGTGTCCCAGGAGCCTCTGGAGCTCCTGGATGGAGGCACTCAGAGGGGAGCTGCCCCAGCATCCCTGGAAATGTCCAAGGGCAGGTTGGAAGGGGCTTGGAGCACCCTGGCATAGTGGAAGGTGTTCCCTGCAGGATCTGGGGGGCTTTGAGGTCCTTTCCAGGATTGCAGGATTCCAGGAGGGTCAGGGTTTGGAAGAAGCAGCCAGGGAACGCTGCTGAACTCAGATTAAAATGTGTGACACGGGATTTGTGCTGGATAATCCCTCAGGAAGCCACCGATTCCTGGCTGAAAATGACATTTTGTACACCTTGTTTCCCATGGGTTTTAGGAGAAATTCCCTTTTCCATGGGCATTTTATCCCTATGCAAGTGTCCACGTGCTCTTCCTGAAGGGATGGAAACCTCTCCGAGGTGACAAAAGTGCTGGGGTCACTCACCAGTTTGCTGGCCTTGGTGGCATCCAGGGAATCTGTGGAGAGAGCAGAAGCAGAGCCATGAGCCTGAGGGACAGCCCTGTCCCCACCCCAGTGTCCCTGCAGCCACAGGACACCCAGCAGGGCAGGGCAGGAGAATTTGGGGAAGGGGGAGTGAAGGAGAGTCGGGAAATGGTGGCACAGTGGGGTGTGGGTTTGGGGGCACAGTGGGGTGTGGGGTTTGGGGGCACAGTGGGGTGTGGGGTTTGGGGGCACAGGGAATTCCTGATGGGAGCTGAGGAGGGCAAACACTTGGATACAGCTCAGAACTGGGGGGCACTTCCACTGGCCTCCTTGGGCTGAACCCCTGGATTTCAGGGATTCCTGACTGGCACAGGCTGAACCCCTGGATTTCAGGGATTCCCGACTGGCACAGGCTGAACCCCTGGATTTCAGGGATCCCTGAGTGACTGGCACAGGCTGAACCCCTGGATTTCAGGGATTCCTGAGTGACTGGCACAGGCTGAACCTCTGGATTTCAGGGATCCCTGAGTGACTGGCACAGGCTGAACCCCTGGATTTCAGGGATCCCTGAGTGACTGGCACAGGCTGAACCCCTGGATTTCAGGAATTCCTGAGTGGCACAGGCTGAACCCCTGGATTTCAGGGATTCCTGACTGGCACAGGCTGAACCCCTGGATTTCAGGGATCCCTGACTGGCACAGGCTGAACCCCTGGATTTCAGGGATCCCTGACTGGCACAGGCTGAACCCCTGGATTTCAGGGATTCCTGAGTGACTGGCACAGGCTGAACCCCTGGATTTCAGGGATTCCTCAGCAACTGGCACATGCTGCTCAGGGACTGGGATGGGTGAAATCCATGTGTGGGTGGCATTTGGGGACACACAATCATGGAATGGCTTGGGTGAGAAGGATTTTAAATCCCATCAGCCCCACCTCGTGCCATGGACAGGGACACCTCCCAGAGTCCCAGGTGGCTCCAGGGACACTCCCAAGTACCCGGGGGCAGCCACAGCTTCTCTGGGCACCCTGTGCCAGGGCCTCTCCACCCTCACAGGGAGGAATTCCTTCCCAAAATCCCACCCAAATCTCTCCTCTCCCATTGGGAAGCCATTCCCTGTGTCCTGTCCCTCCCTGGCAGGTGTGCCTGCATTCCCAGGTGTCACCAGGTGTCCCCTGCTGCTCTGCCACCTCCCACTGCAGTGCTGCTGCAGCAGCTGCTGTTTCCATGGCAACCCCTGGCAGGCAGCCACATCCCAGCCCTGCATCCCTGACAGCATCATCCCACACCCCACCCGCAGCCCGGGCTCCTCCTGCTGTCTGTCTGTCCCAACCCAGCGGCCAGGGAAGGGGCTGGAGCTCCAGGAGCAGCTGTGGGAGCTGGGAAAGGGGCTCAGCCTGGAGAAAAGGGGGATCAGGGGGAACTTTTGGCCCTCCAAAACTCCCTGGATTCTTGGAGCCAGGTGGGAGTTGGGATCTGCTCCCAGGGAACAGGGACAGGAGGAGAGGGAACGGCCTCAGGTTGAGCCAGGTTGGATAATTTTGGGAAAATTCCTTCTTGGAAAGGGCTGGATTTCAGGGATTCCTGAGTGACTGGCACAGGCTGAACCCCTGGATTTCAGGGATCCCTGACTGGCACAGGCTGAACCCCTCGATTTCAGGGACTCCTGAGAGACTGGCACAGGCTGAACCCCTGGATTTCAGGGATCCCTGACTGGCACAGGCTGAACCCCTGGATTTCAGGGATTCCTGACTGGCACAGGCTGAACCCCTGGATTTCAGGGATTCCTGAGTGACTGGCACAGGCTGAACCCCTGGATTTCAGGGATGCCTGACTGGCACAGGCTGAAGCCCTGGATTTCAGGGATCCCTGAGTGACTGGCACAGGATGAACCCCTGGATTTCAGGGATTCCTGACTGGCTGGCACAGGCTGAACCCCTGGATTTCAGGGATCCCTGAGTGACTGGCACAGGCTGAACCCCTGGATTTCAGGGATTCCTCAGCAACTGGCACAGGCTGAACCCCTGGATTTCAGGGATTCCTGACTGGCACAGGCTGAACCCCTGGATTTCAGGTATTCTTGACTGGCACAGGTTGAACCCCTGGATTTCAGGGATCCCCGACTGGCACAGGCTGAACCCCTGGATTTCAGGGATTCCTCAGCAACTGGCACATGCTGCTCAGGGACTGGGATGGGTGAAATCCATGTGTGGGTGGCATTTGGGGACACAGAATCATGGAATGGCTTAGGTGAGAAGGATTTTAAATCCCATCAGCCCCACCTTGTGCCATGGACAGGGACTGTCCCAGGTGGTCCCAGGTGGCTCCAGGGACACTCCCAAGTACCCAGGGGCAGCCACAGCTTCTCTGGGCACCCTGTGCCAGGCCCTGCCCACCCTCCCAGGGAGGAATTCCTTCCCAAAATCCCACCCAAATCTCTCCTTTGCCATTGGGAAGCCATTCCCTGTGTCCTGTCCCTCCCTGGCAGGTGTGCCTGCATTCCCAGGTGTCACCAGGTGTCCCCTGCTGCTCTGCCACCTCCCACTGCAGTGCTGCTGCAGCAGCTGCTGTTTCCATGGCAACCCCTGGCAGGCAGCCACATCCCAGCCCTGCATCCCTGACAGCATCATCCCACACCCCACCCGCAGCCCGGGCTCCTCCTGCTGTCTGTCTGTCCCAACCCAGCGGCCAGGGAAGGGTTTGGAGCTCCAGGAGCAGCTGGGGGAGCTGGGAAAGGGGCTCAGCCTGGAGAAAAGGGGGATCAGGGGGAACTTTTGGCCCTCCAAAACTCCCTGGATTCCTGGAGCCAGGTGGGAGTTGGGATCTGCTCCCAGGGAACAGGGACAGGAGGAGAGGGAACGGCCTCAGGCTGGGCCAGGTTGGATAATTTTGGGAAAATTCCTTCTTGGAAAGGGCTGGATTTCAGGGATTCCTGAGTGACTGGCACAGGCTGAACCCCTGGATTTCAGGGATTCCTGAGTGACTGGCACAGGCTGAACCCCTGGATTTCAGGGATTCCTGAGTGACTGGCACAGGCTGAACCCTTGGATTTCAGGGATCCCTGACTGGCACAGGCTGAACCCCTGGATTTCAGGGATCCCTGACTGGCACAGGCTGAACCCCTGGATTTCAGGGATCCCTGAGTGACTGGCACAGGCTGAACCCCTGGATTTCAGGGATTCCTGAGTGACTGGCACAGGCTGAACCCCTGGATTTCAGGGATCCCTGACTGGCACAGGCTGAACCCCCGGATTTCAGGGATCCCTGACTGGCACAACCTGAACCCCTGGATTTCAGAGATTCCTGACTGGCACAGGCTGAACCCCTGGATTTCAGTGATTCCTGAGTGACTGGCACAGGCTGAACCCCTGGATTTCAGGGATTCCTGACTGGCACAGGCTGAACCCCTGGATTTCAGGGATTCCTGACTGGCACAGCCCTGGCAGGGGTGGAGTGCCCATCCCTGGGGGATTCAGCAGCCCTGTGCATGTGGCACTTGGGGACACGGTCAGTGCTGGGAATTCAGGGCTGTCCGAGGGCTTTTCCAGCCTGAATTATCCCACGATTCCACTGCAGCATCCAAAGCAGAGAGCAAGGAAGGATCCACTCCAAAACAGAGAGCAAGGAACAGTCCATTCTGTTTTTCCCGACTAATTCTACCTCCTACTTCCTTGGAGAGGAGAAATCCCTCCCACAAGCGACACCCACCGCCCCCAGCCCACCCCGAGCCGCCAATCCCGGTGGCACAAACGCTTCCCACAGGGAGCTCCCGGCTTGGCACACGGAGCCGAGCCAGCAGCCAAGGCAGGAAGCTGGCAGAGCCCCCTCCGGCAGCTCCGGGATCCCGCAGCGCCCGGGGAAAACATTCCCGACAAAGCCGAGCCCACGGGGAGGGAGGGAAGCCCGGGTGGGATCAGAGCCAGGGACGGCGGGTGTGGGAAATGGGGGAGGAAAACTCAATCCCTGCCTTGGGAAATGGGGGAGGAACGCTCAATCCCTGCCCTGGGAAATGGGAGAGGAACGCTCAATCCCTGCCCTGGGAAATGGGGAAGGAACGCTCAATCCCTGCCCCGGGAAATGGGAGAGGAACGCTCAATCCCTGCCTTGGGAAATGGGGGAGGAACGCTCAGTCCCTGCCCCGGGAGGAACGCTCAGTCCCTGCCCCGGGAAATGAGGGAGGAACGCTCAATCCCTGCCCTGGGAAATGCGGGAGGAACGCTCAATCCCTGCCCTGGGAAATGGGGATGGAACGCTCAATCCCTGCCTTGGGAAATGGGGATGGAACGCTCAATCCCTGCCCTGGGAAATGGGAATGGAACGCTCAATCCGTGCCTTGGGAAATGGGGATGGAACGCTCAGTCCCTGCCCTGGGAAATGGGGATGGAACGCTCAATCCCTGCCCCGGGAAATGCGGGAGGAACGCTCAATCCCTGCCTTGGGAAATGCGGGAGGAACGCTCAATTCCTGACCCGGAAAATGCAGGAGGAACGCTCAATCCCTGCCCCGGGAAATGCGGGAGGAATGCTCAATCCCTGCCCTGGGAAATGCGGGAGGAACGCTCAATCCCTGCCCTGGGAAATGGGGGAGGAACGCTCAATCCCTGCCCCGGGAAATGGGGGAGGAACGCTCAATCCCTGCCTTGGGAAATGCGGGAGGAACGCTCAGTCCCTGGCCTGGGAAATGCGGGATG
This sequence comes from Melospiza georgiana, assembly GCF_028018845.1. Lineage (NCBI taxonomy): Eukaryota > Metazoa > Chordata > Aves > Passeriformes > Passerellidae > Melospiza > Melospiza georgiana. The sequence continues at coordinate 68,290,560 of NC_080434.1, forward strand.
AACGCTCAATCCGTGCCTTGGGAAATGGGGAAGGAACGCTCAATCCCTGCCCCGGGAAATGGGGAAGGAACGCTCAATCCTTGCCCCGGGAAATGGGGAAGGAACGCTCAATCCCTGCCCCGGGAAATGGGAGAGGAACGCTCAATCCCTGCCCCCAGGGAACGGGCACGGCAAAGGGATGGACACGGGGATGCTCCCGTTCCACTGGGATGGGCAATTCCACAGGCTCGGAGTGCTGCAGTGACCACGGGGAAATATTCCACGGTTTGCCCCTTCCTTCAGGATTTCCCACCTTTCCAGGAAGGATTCCCACCCTTCCAAGGGAGATTTCCCCTCTCTACAGGAAGGATTTCCCATCCCACCTGGGAAGGACTTCCCACTTCTGCAGGAGGGATTTCCCATCTCTCCAGAAAGGATTCCCAACCTCTCCAAGAGAGATTTCCCTTCTTTCTAGGCAGGATTTCCCATCCCACCTGGGAAGGATTTCCCACCTCTGCAGGAGGGATTCCCAATTTCTCCAGGAGGGATTCCCACCCCACCAAAGGAGATTTCCCATTTATTCAGGAAGAATTCCCACTCCTCCAAGAGAAATATCCCATTTCTCCAGGAAGGATTCCCAATCCCCCAAGAGAGATTTCCCATTTATTCAGGAAGGATTCCCAGTCCTCCAAAAGAAATTTCCCTTCTCTACAGGAAGAATTCCCACCCTTCCAAGGGAAATTTCCCATTTATTCAGGAAGGATTCCCACTCCTCTAAAAGAGATTTTTAATCTCCCCCAGGAAAGATTCCCAAACCCTCCAGGAGAGATTTCCTGTCTTTCCAGGAAGAATTCCCATCCTTCCAAGGGAGATTTCCCATCCCCTCCAAGAGAGATTTCCCTTCTCTACAGGAAAGATTTCCCATCCCACCTGGGAAAGATTTCCCATCTCTCTCCGGGAAGGATCCCCACTCCTCAAGAGAGATTTCTTGTCTTCCCAGTAAGGATTCCCAACCCCTCCAGGAGAAACTTCCTGTCTTTCCAGGAAGGATTCCCAACCCTCCAAGGGAAATTTTCAATCTCTCCAGGAAGAATTCCCACTCCTCCAAGGGAGATTTCCCTTCTATTCAGGAAGGATTCCCATTCCTCTAAAAGAGATTTTTAATCTCCCCCAGGAAAGATTCCCAAACCCTCCAGGAGAGATTTCCCCTTTCTACAGGAAGGATTTCCCATCTCACCTGGGAAGGATTTCCCACTTCTGCAGGAGGGATTCCCCATCTCTCCAGGAAGGATTCCCAACCTCTCCAGGAGAGATTTCTTGTCTTTCCAGGAAGGATTCCCACTCCTCCAAGGGAGATTTCCAATCTTTCCAGGAAGGATTCCCAACCCCTCCAAGAGAGATTTTCTTTCTCCCCAGGCAGACTTTCCCATCTCACCTGGGAAGGATTTCCCACCTCTGCAGGAGGGATTTCCAATCTCTCCAGGAAGGATTCCCAACCCCTCCAAAAGAAATTTCCCTTCTCTACAGGAAAGATTCCCACTCCTCCAATTTCCAAATCTCCAATGGGAGATTTCCAATCTTTCCAGGAAGGATTCCCACTCTTCCAAGAGAAATTTCCCATTTATTCAGGATGGATTCCCACTCATCCAAGGGAGATTTCCAATTTCTCCAGAAAGGATTTCCAGTCTCTCCAGGAAGGATTCCTACTCTTCCAAGAGAGATTTCCCATTTCTCCAGGAAGGATTCCCAATCTCTCCAGGAGAAATTTCCTGTCCTTCCAGGAAGGATTCCCACCCAACCAAAGGAGATTTCCAATCTTTCCAGGAAGGATTTCCTGTCTCTCCAGGAGGAATTCCCACTCCTCTTCTCTACAGGAAGGATTTCCCATCTCACCTGGGAAGGACTTCCCACCTCTGCAGGAGGGATTTCGAACCTCTCCAGGAAGGATTCCCACTCCTCCAAAAGAAATTTCCCTTCTCTACAGGAAAGATTCCCACTCCTCCAATTTCCAAATCTCCAATGGCAGATTTCCAATCTTTCCAGGAAGGATTCCCACTCTTCCAAGAGAGATTTCCCTTCTCTCCAGGAAGGATTCCCACTCCTCCAAGAGAAATTTCCCATTTTTTCAGGAAGTATTTCCCCACTTCCAGGAGGGATTTCACACTCCTCCAGGAGGGATTCCCCATCCCCTTCAGGAATAATTTCCCATCCCCTCCACCAAGGATTCCCCACCTCTCTGGGAAGGATTCCCCACCTCTCTGGGAAGGATTTCCCAGCTGATCATACCTCTCTTAGGGACCTTCATGGCAGCAGATTCTGGGGTTTCTGGCGATGTTGTGTCCGCTCCATCCTCAAACACCTGGATCTGTTAAAAACACAATGACAATCCTTGCCCAAAATTCCCAAACTGGGAGACCAGGGAAACAGATCCCTCTGGGAGTGGCTTCAGCAGAGCAGATCCCATGGTTTTCACACAGATTTTTAATTTTATCTTTCTGGCTTTGCCATCAGCCCTTCTGAAACAGCCACACACTCCTTATTTTCAGAGGGAACGTGGAATATTCACTCAGGCAATGAGGAAAGTCAAAGCTCTGGGTTTGACAGCCTGAAACATCCACAGCAGATTCAGGGATTTTTCTTTTGAACTATTTTTAGCTGCATTTTTGCTGGATAAACATGGAAAATGAGGTTGGGACGGATTAGATCCCTGAGAGAGAATCATCCCTGTGCCTCCGATCAGCACCCCCAAATTGTTGCTGCAGGAATTTGCCTTTTCCATCACACCTCCCACCTGTGAGCTCAGCTTAAAAATCAAAATAACCTGGGAAGCTGTCAGACAGGAACTCCATTTTGGGAAGGTTCCCGACACCAGGAATGATGAAATTTGAATTAAAAGCCACAAAGAGACCAAGGAGAAGATGATGCCAAGGAAATCATGACACCTGCAGCCATGCAGGGTGGGAATTCTGAGTGGTCTGGGGGTTTCCCAGCAGGAACAGCCCAGGAGGGAATTCCAGAGCTGCTGGAGAGGCTGGGGACAGGGACAGAGAGGGGCTGGATCTGGGGTGACACTGGGAAGTGCCACCACAGACTGGGCACACGGTGGCCATTGAGCTCCTCTGCCAAAGCAGCTCCAGGTGGTGCCAAAATTAGGGATTTAAAATCAGGGATTTCCACACACCAGGAAAGGAACAGCCGTGCTTGGAATTGCCAGCCTGGGTAGAATCAGGGAATCCTGGAATGGCTTTGGTGGGAAAGGACCTTAAATCCCACTCAGTGCCACCCTCAGGGACACCTCCCACTGTCCCAGGCTGCTCCAGCCCTATCCCTGTCCCTTGGACACTGCCAGGGATGGGGATGCACCCAGCCCCATCCAGAGCCTTGTGCCCAGCACCCTCTGCCCCTGCTCTGTCCATCTGTCCATCCATGAATCCATCCATCCATCCATGGATCCGTCCATCCATCCATCCATCCATCATCCATCCATGGATCCATCCATCCATCACCTGTAGAACCTCAAGATCTGTGCACAGGGTGAGACTCCACCTGGTTTTAAACACAAGTTAATGAAAATTATTTGGAGTTTGGAATTGATCTCCAATGTGTTTACCTGGAAGCAGATCCACCTGCTGCAGGTGCTAAATACAGAACAGCAGAATGGAACATCCGGGAATACAGCACAGTTATCATTGCAGAACCTCAAGATCTGTGCAGAGGGTGAGATTCCAACTGGTTTTAAACACTAATTAATTAATTAATTAAAATTCCTTGGATCTGCTTCCAGGCAAACATCTGAGATCCATCCCAAACTCCACCTGCTGCAGGTAACAAATACAGAGCAGCAGAATGGAACAACTGGGAATACAGCACAGTTGTCACTGCAGAACCTCAAGATCTGTGCAGAGAATGAGATTCCACCTGTAGAACCTCAAGATCTGTGCACAGGGTGAGATTCCCCCTGGTTTTAAACACAGTTTAATCAAAATTCCTGGATCAGCTTCCAGGTAAACATCTGAGATCCATCCCAAACTCCACCTGCTGCAGGTGGCAAATACAGAGCTGGACAGCAGAATGGAACAACTGAGGATTCACCACACTGCTTTCATTGCAGAACCTGTGCAGAGAATGAGATTCCACCTGCAGAACCTCAAGCTCTATGCAGAGAATGAGATCCCACCTGCAGAATCTCAAGCTCTATGCAGAGAATGAGATCCCATCTGCAGAACCTCAAGATCTATGCAGAGAATGAGATCCCACCTGCAGGACCTCAAGATCTCTGCAGAGGGTGAGATCCCACCTGCAGAACGTCAAGATCTATGCAGAAAAAGAGATTCCACCTGCAGAACCTCAAGGTCTATGCAGAAAATGAGATTCCACCTGCAGAAACTCAAGATCTATGCAGAAAAAGAGATTCCACCTGCAGAACCTCAAGATCTGTGCAGAGGGTGAGATCCCACCTGCAGAACCTCAAGATCTGTGCAGAGAATGAGATCCCACCTGCAGAACCTCAAGATCTGTGCACAGGGTGAGATCCCACCTAGATCTGGAGCGAGCTCTTCCCTCCCCTATGAGCGATGGAAAATCCCAAAATTCCCATTATTTACCCCCCACCCCACCACCCCAGGAGCCCAGAATCGTGGAATCCCACCCACCTGGGACTGCCTGACGAAGATGCCGTGGTTCTCCTCGCAGGTGAAGTACTTCCTGCCCTGCACTGTGCCATCATTCTTGCCCTTGGCCTCGTCCAGGATGACGCCGACCCACTTGCCGGTGGCGAACAGCGTGGCGCCCACGTAGGCCACGGTGCCCCGGTGGCCCTTGCCAATGACCTCCACGCGGGAGCCCACCTTGAGGGGCTTGCTGCTGCTGTCAGAGCTCATCCTGGCCGTGCTGGAGGCCTGGCAATGAGAAAAGAGACCCTCAGAAAGGTGGGGTGGACACAAGGGTGAGTGTCGGGATGGGTCACCTCTGTCCGGCCCTGCTCGCCTCCTCCAGCTTTTTATTTTGGGTGATTCCTTCTGCTCCCTTAACCATGCCTTAACCATGTTGCACCTTTTCCCATTTTATCAGCATTCCCTTGTGTTTCCAGGCTGGGAATGCTGTGCCCAGGAGCACACAGAGGTCACTGTCCCACCCCAGGAACACACAGAGGTCATTGTCCCATCTGGTGGCTCCCTTGTGTCCATATTGGGATGGTTCAGCTCCCTCCAGCCCCAGTCACCTCCTCCAGCCCTTTTTATTTTGGGTGATTCCTTCTCTCTCTTAACCAAGCATTAACCAGCTCATGCTCCATCTTCTCCCATTTTATCAGCATTCCCTTGGGTTTCCATCCTGAATATTCTGTGCCCAGGAGCACACAGAGGTCACTGTCCCACCCCAGGAACACACAGAGGTCACTGTCCCATCCCAGGAGCACACAGAGGTCACTGTCCCATCCCTTCACACTGCTAGGACCTGGTGGCTCCCCATGGTCCATATTGGGATGGTTCATGTCCCTCCAGCCCTTTTTATCTTGGGTGATTCCTTCTGCTCCCCAACAGCAGCCACAATCCATGGCAGTGGCTCACAAACCTGATTTAACCCCTTTTATAACATTTTTATGAACCTTGAGAGGAAAAAACCCACAAGAGCAGCACAGTCAGTCAGCCCTAACCAGCTCATGGTCCATCTTCTCCCATTTTATCAGCATTCCCTTGGGTTTCCATGCTGGGAATTCTGTGCCCAGGAGCACACAGAGGTCACTGTCCCATCCCAGGAGCACACAGAGGTCACTGTCCCGTCCCAGGAGCACACAGAGGTCACTGTCCCACCCCTTCACACTGCTGAGACCTGGTGGCCCCCATGGTCAATATTGGGATGGTTCATGTCCCTCCAGCCCTTTTTATCTTGGGTGATTCCTTCTGCTCCCCAACAGCAGCCACAATCCATGGCACAGCCACCAGCAACGGCTCACAAACCTGATTTATCACTTTATAATATTTTTATCAGCCTTGAGAGGAAAAAACCCACAAGAGCAGCACAGTCAGTCAGCCCTAACCAGCTCATGGTCCATCTTCTCCCACTTTATCAGCATTGCCATGGGAATTCTGTGTCCAGGAGCAGACAAGTTGTTGTCCCATCCCAGGAGCACACAGAGGTCACTGTCCCATCCCAGGAGCACACAGAGGTCACTGTCCCATCCCAGGAGCACACAGAGGTCACTGTCCCACCCCTTCACACTGCTGAGACCTGGTGGCCCCCATGGTCAATATTGGGATGGTTCCTGTCCCTCCAGCCCTTTTTATCTTGGGTGATTCCCTCTGCTCCCCAATAGGAGCCACAAACCATGGCAGTGGCTCACAAACCTGATTTAAACCCTTTTATAACATTTTTATGAACCTTGAGAGGAAAAAAACCACAAGAGCAGCAATCAGTCAGCCCTAACCAGCTCATGGTCCATCTTCTCCCATTTTATCAGCATTCCCTTGGGTTTCCAGGCTGGGAATTCTGTGCCCAGGAGCACACAGAGGTCACTGTCCCATCCCAGGAGCACACAGAGGTCACTGTCCCATCCCTTCACACTACTGGGACCTCCTCCAGCCCTTTTTATTTTGGGTGATTCCTTCTGCTCCCCAACAGCAGCCACAATCCATGGCAGTGGCTCACAAACCTGATTTAGCCCCTTTTATAACATTTTCATGAGCCTTGGAATCCTTGGTGGAATCCCCACCCCTGGAGGGATTTGAAACCTCAGCAATTCCACGATTCCATCGACGTTCCATCCATATTTGTGTTTCAGCAGGCACCAGGACACTCCAGGTGGGACATCCTGGGGTGCCCCTGGGTTCAGGTGGGGTTATCCAGGTGATCAATGCTCTTGGAGCAGCAGTGAGCTGATGGATGTGAGGAACTCCACGGCTACTGGAGACCCTCAGGATTATTGAAATCCCAGGGAAATTTGTTGGGATTCACCCGCAACACCTCCTGCTCTGCAATCAGCCTGAGCAAAACAGATTAATCACGGAATTCTGGAATGGTCTGGGTGGGAAGGGACCCTAAATCTCAATATTCCACCCCCTGCCATGGCAGGGACAGATTCCACCATCCCAGGGTGCTCCAAGCCCTGTCCAACCTGGCCTTGGGCACTGCCAGGGATCCAGGGGCAGCCCCAGCTGCTCTGGGCACCCTCAGAGGGAAGGATTCCTTCCCAAAATCCCAAAATCCCACCCAAATCTCCCCTTTTCCATTGGGAAGCCATTCCCTGTGTCCTGTCACTCCAGATCTTCTGGAGACCCTCAAATCCCTGATGGAAACCTTTCCATCCCCCTGCCTCTATCCCAGAGGGGACTCAGATGTTCCCTGTCCTGCTCAGCTCCATCCTCCCACTCATCCCAACCTCCCAGCAATCCCCAAAACGGGACCAGTTTGGCATTTCCCCCCTCCACGTGTCCCTGGTTCTGCTCATGGGGCAGAAATGTGGAATTTTGGTCGCTCTGGGCCTGGTTTCAGCCACAGAATCTGCTCTTTATCCCAGGAAAACAGAGCCTCTCTCAGCCTGCAGACAAATGTCAGCCACAGGGGTTTGGGAGAATCAGGGAATTCTCAGCCTGTGGAAGAACCCTGGGGGCTTTGGAAGCTTCTGGAATCCAAGCAAAGCACTGCCTTCCCCTGCACATCACTTCCCAAGGCTGGAATGCAGTGTGAACCCACCCAGTTTGGGGTTTGGGGACTAAAATCAGGGGTGTGGGTGCTCCCACGAGCCTGACTTCCAGGTTTTGTCCAAACACAACTGGCAGAAATCAACTACCATGAAATAATCTTAGATTAAGACCAAAAATCCATCAAACAGCAAAGAAACCCAACACCTCAAAAGAAAAATTGATGCTCCAAATATCTCCCAAAGTTCAGGCAGCAACATCCTGAGAGCACCTGGAAAATCATGTCCCAGGTGCTACAGAAAATGAGAGCAGAGCCCAAAGGAAAATCCCAAATCCCCAGGACGTGGGAATGTTCCTGGAGCAGGAGATTTTATCCATTTGCCACCTGCAGCCAGGTAAGGTCCCTTGGATGTGACACACTCCAAGCCTGGGGTACCTCTGGCCATTCCCTGTGTCCTGTCCCCCCAGCCTTGTCCCCAGTCCCTCTCCAGCTCTCCTGGAGCCCCTTCAGGCCCTGCAAGTTCTCCCTGGAGCTTCTTCTTCTCCAGGGGAACATTCCCAGCTCTCCCAGCTTGGCTCCAGAGCAAAAGAGCTCCAGAATCTTGGAATTATTTGGTTTGGAAGTGACCTTAAATCCCATCCCACCCTATCAGGTGTTCTAGGGACACCTCCCACTGTCCCAGGTGGCTCCAACCCCAGTGTCCAGCCTGGCCTTGGGCACTGCCAGGGATCCAGGGGCAGCCACAGCAAATCTGGGAATTCCAGCCCAGCCCCTGCCCACCCTCCCCACCAGGAATTCCTTGCCAAGATCCCAGCCCAATCTCCCCTTTCCCAGTGGGAGCCATTCCCTGGCTCCTGTCCCTGCAGGCCTTGTCCCCAGTCCCTCTGCAGCTCTCCTGGAGCCCCTCCAGGCACTCTGAGCATTCCCTGGAATTTTCCCTTCTCCAGGGGAACATTCCCAGCTCTCCCAAAAGAAAAGAGCTCCACAATCCTGGAATGGTTTGGGTTGGAAAAGACCTTAAATCCCAAAAATTCCCACCCCATCCATGGGCAGGGACGCCTCCCACTGTCCCAGGTGGATCCAGCCTGGCCTTGGGCACTGCCAGGGATCCAGGGGCAGCCACAGCAAGCCCGGCAATTCCAGCCCAGCCCCTGCCCACCCTCCCAGCCAGCAATTCCTTGCCAAGATCCCAGCCCAATCTCCCCTTTCCCAGTGGGAGCCATTCCCTGGCTCCTGTCCCTCCATTCCCTGTCCCCAGTCCCTCTCCAGCTCTCCTGGAGCCCCTCCAGGCCCTGGAAGTTCTCCCTGGAGCCTCCTCTTCTCCAGGTGGACATTCCCATCTCTCCCAGGCTGTCCCTGACAGACATTTGCCAACCAGCACCAATTTCATTGAACTTTTCCCGAGTTTTTCACACTTGGGAAAAGAAGGAGAGCCCAGAATGAATCTGTCCCACCCCATTCCACCCCTCAGGATCAGCCCCTGAGTCTCTTCTGTCTCCAATTCATCAGGAATTGGTCAGTGAGACACCTGGATGGATGAAATCCCTTTCTGGAATTGCCAAGAAGATTCAAACCAAGATCAATCCAGGATTTACAAGAGGATGAACTCTCCCAGCTGGGAGCAGGTGGGATGATGACAGACACACCCGTGGCTGTGGTGACAATCCCTGAGGGACACACCTGGGGACAGTCATTGTTGGGGACACCGTGGCACAGCCCAGAATTCCCAGGGCAGCTCCTCATGGATCCCCTGTGCCACACCAACATTCCCAGGGGAACTCCCTTGGGATACCCCAGTCCTGGGACACCAAAGGAAGAGGAGCAGAACTGTGGGAAGCCACAAGGGCTGAGGACAGTGACAGCCCTGTCACCCTCAGTGTGCAAGGGGACAAAGCTCCTAAATGCCAGGAAATGACAAATCCAGGGATTGCCAGTGAAGGCCAGCTGAGGAGATGCAGGTGGTGGGAACAGGACAACCAGGAATGCTGAAGCTCTGGAGCAGCCCAGGAGGAGCCTGGGCCACATCCCAGGGACACCAGGTGATGGACAAGCACGTGGCTGTGCTGCCACCACCACCAGAGACTGCTCCCCACAACTGGAACCACTCCCAAATCCAGCATTCCCCCCTTTTTGAGGCATGACAGACACCCACAGACTGTCTGCTCTGCTATGGGAAGGTCCTGGTGCCAGGGCAATGAAAATGGGATGAATTCCCAGTGATTTGGGAATTTTGGAGCTCCACCCAAACCTGAGGGCTCCAGGGTTCTGCTCCACCTCAGGAATACTCAGCGTTCCTCCAGGAGCTCCTCCCCCACTGCTGGAGCCTCAAACTGCCACTCAAAGCTCAGATCAAAAGTTTCAGGAGAATCCCCAGCAGCCAACTCTGCCAAGATCCAAATTCCAGGTGCTGGAATTTGGAAAGACTTGGGAAGAATTCCTGGTTTAATCCTGAAGATCCAAATTCCAGGTGCTGCCCACAAAGCTGGAATTTGGAAAGACTTGGGAAGAATTCTGGGTTTAATCCTGAAGATCCAAATTCCAGGTGCTGCCCACAAAGCTGGAATTTGGAAAGACTTGGGAAGAATTCCTGGTTTAATCCTGAAGATCCGAATTCCAGGTGCTGCCCACAAAGCTGGAATTTGGAAAGACTTGGGAAGAATTCCTGGTTTAATCCTGAAGATCTGAATTCCAGGTGCTGCCCACAAAGCTGGAATTTGGAAAGACTTGGGAAGAATTCCTGGTTTAATCCTGAAGATCTGATTTCCAGGTGCTGCCCACAAAGCTGGAAGAGGGAAAGACTTGGGAAGAATTCTGGGTTTAATCCTGAAGATCCAAATTCCAGGTGCTGCCCACAAAGCTGGAATTTGGAAAGACTTGGGAAGAATTCCTGGTTTAATCCTGAAGATCTGAATTCCAGGTGCTGCCCACAAAGCTGGAATTTGGAAAGACTTGGGAAGAATTCTGGGTTTAACCCTGAAGATCCAAATTCCAGGTGCTGCCCACAAAGCTGGAATTTGGAAAGACTTGGGAAGAATTCCTGGTTTAATCCTGGAGCTGCTGCCCTGGGACTGAGGGTGGCTGCCCTGGGTGACACCAGGATGTGGCACTGGCATGAAGTCATGGTGCCACTGGGTTCCAGGCTGCCGAACTGGGAGGTGTGGGTGTCCCAGGACACCAGGAGCAGTGTCCCCAAAACCCAGCGGGGACACGGCCAGGGTGGCCAGTGGCTCCAGCCCCAGGAAGGGCCAGCACAGCCGTGGCCTCTGCAGTGCCCATTCCAAAATCCATAGATTATCCAGGGATAATCCACTCACAGTGCTGCCCTGGGACCCCCAGGACCCCCAATCCTGCCACATCTCCCTCCATCAGCCCAGGCTGTTGTGACAGAGCTGTCACAGGATCCAGGCTGGAATTTCACCCCCTCCTCCTGCTCCCCTATGGAAAACAGGGAGCTTTGAGGGGCTCCAGCCCCCAAAATCCCATACAGATACACACTCAGACCCTGCTGGGGTGGGCAAAAAAGGCTCCAGGCTGGGAAGTTTTCCCTGCACAGCCAAATCCCTTCAGCCACAGCCCAAACCCCAGCGGCTCCAGGCCCGGTGGATCCCAGAGCAGGCAGGACCCGGTGCCCACCGAGGGTCTGCCCTGCCCAGCTCCACCCTTGCCAAGTTGGCACAGCCAGGCCCGAACGCTCCGGCGGGGCTCTGGGACACAATGTCACCGTGGTGGCCGCGCGGGGACACAGCGACAGGGACAGGAGCTCCCGGGAAAGGCCCGGCCGGGCCCGGGGGGGCCGCTGGCACCGCACAGCCCAGGGGGAGCTGCAATACGGAAAAAGCTGGAAGCGCTTGCCAGGCCCGCGGGAGGCAGCTCGGCACGGCCCGGAGGGAGGGAGGGAGGGCAGCAAAACACGCCGGGATCTTTGTGCTGAGCCGGGAGAAGGGGAAATAATTAATTAATTAATTAATGGCTGTAATGAATTGGGGTAATCACCCACACGAGCAGAGAACTCCGGCCCTGGCGCACGCCGGAGCATCCCCCTCCTTCCCGGCGTTATTGTGCCACATCCCGGGGATCCACAATCGAGAATCCCTTATAAACGCGGCTGTTTTGGCTGCGATCTGTCGCGACAGGAGCCAGCCCTCCCCCTTACCCGGCCGGACGCGTGCCGCCTGCCTTGGGCCATGCCGAGCGCTCCGGAGATCCCGATCAGCTCCCGCCGCTCACGGCCGCATCCAGCAGCATCCAGCGCCTTTTCCCGGTGTCCCGAGCGAGCCGAGCATCCCCCCGCACCTCCCGCGGGGCTCCGGGAGGGAGGGAAGGCAGGGAAAATCCCTTTTTAGGGCGAGGATGCTCCGGCAGGGAGGAGGATACAGAGAATTCCAGCGCTGCCGATGGAGCCACTCTGCGCCAGTGCCGCTCCAGACTTGTCACGGCGCCGCCGCCTCGCTGGGTCCTAACGCGCCCCGCCGCAACCGGGGCCGCTCCAGGCCTCGCCTCCGGTGGCACCGGGCGGGGACACCCCGGGTTCCTCCCGCTGTCACCCCCGCCAAGGTTTGTCCCGTTTGTTTTTCCATTAATGAAGGATTTTAGGTAAAAACAACGGGCGGGAGGAGCGGGGTTTGTCCCGAATCCCCCGCGGGGGCATGGAGCGCAAAGGGTTAACGGCGGGTTGGAATTGTCGCGGATTGTCCCGCTCCGGGCGGTGACAGGTGACAGCGCGTGTGTCCCATTGTTCGGGCGCAGCGACAGAGCCCAAATTCAGCGCCTCGGCCTCCTCTGGGCAACGCTCCCGGGGCCAATCGGGCTGCCCAGGGGATCTGGGAGCCACCGGGACTGGGCACCAAAAAGGGGATTTGGGAGCCAAAATTCCATCCCCGGGGACACTGCCCAGGGGATCTGGGAGCCACCAGGACTGGGCACTGCCCAGGGGATCTGGGAGCCACCAGGACTGGGCACTGCAGAGGGGATTTGGGAACCACCAGGACTGGTCACTGCAAAAGGGACTTGGGAGCCAAAATTCCATCCCCTGGAACACTGACCAGGGGACTTAGGAGCCAACAGGATGGGGCACTAACAAGGGGATTTGGGAGCCACCAGGACTGGCCACTAACGAAGAGAATTTGAGAGCCAGCAGCGCTGGCCACTGCAAAAGGGATTTTGGAGCCAAAATTCCATCCCCTGGAACACTGACCAGGGGATTTCGGAGCCACCAGGAATGGCTGCTGCTGAGAGGATTTGGGAGCAAACACAACTGGTCACCAAAAAGGGGATTTGAGAGCCAAAATTCCATCCCCTGGGGCACTGCTGAGGGGATTTGGGAGCCACCAGGGCTGGGCACTAACAAGGGGACTTGGGACCCACAAGCACTGGGCACTAACAAGGAGATTTGGGAGCCAACAGCACTGGGCACTGCTGAGAGGATTTGGGAGCTACCAGGGTTGGCTGCTGCCAAGGGGATTTAGGGGCCACCAGCACTGGCCACTGCCAAGGGGATTTGGGAGTTACCAGGACTGGGCACTGCCCAGGGGATTTGGAAGCCACCAGGACTGGTCACTTCAAAAGGGATTTGGGAGCCACAAGCACTGGGCACTGCTGAGGGGATTTGGGAGCCACCAGGAGTGGGCACTGCAGAGGGGATTTTGGAGCCAAAATTCCATCCCCTGGAACACTGACCAGAGGATTTAGGAGCCACCAGGAATGGCTGCTGCTGAGAGGATTTGGGAGCAAACACAACTGGTCACCAAAAAGGGGATTTGGGAGCCAAAATTCCATCCCCTGGAACACTGACCAGGGGACTTAGGAGCCACCAGGACTGGCCACTAACAAGGGGATTTAGGAGCCACCAGGACTGGGCACTGCTGAGAGGATTTGGGAGCCACCAGGGTTGGCTGCTGCCAAGGGGATTTGGAAGCCACCAGGACTGGCCACTGCAAAAGGGAATTTGGAGCCAAAATTCCATCCCCTGGAACACTGACCAGGGGATTTGGGAGCCACCAGGACTGGCCACTGCCGAGGGGATTTGGGAGCCATCAGGACTGGCCACTGCAAAAGAGATTTAGGAACCACCAGGACTGGCCACTGCAAAAGGGATTTTGGAGCCAAAATTCCATTCCCTGGAACACTGACCAGGGGATTTGGGAGCCACCAGGAGTGGGCACTAACAAGGGGAATTGGAGGCACCAAGACTGGCCACTAACGAGGGGATTTGGGAGCCATCAGGACTGGCCACTGCCAAGGGGATTTAGGGGCCACCAGCACTGGTCACTTCAAAAGCGATTTGGGAGCCACCAGGACTGGGCATTGCCAAGGGGATTTGGAAGCCACCAGGACTGGTCACCAAAAAGGGGATTTGAGAGCCAAAATTCCATCCCCTGGAACACTGACCAGGGGATTTGGGAGCCACCAGAAATGGACACTGCAAAGGGGATTTGGGAGTCACCAGGATAAAGAACTGGGACAAACCACACAAAAGGCAGCTGGAAATTGGGAATTTCTCCCTGGGAGCAGCAGGAACTCCAGCAGAGTCACCTCAGAGTCACCTCAGGCCACTGCAGCTCCAGCTGCCTCCCCTCTCCTGCTGCTCTAAATGCACAAAAATCCACACCAAATTCTCCAAAAAAGCTCCGCAGAGGATGAGCTCCTCAGCCTCAGATTCTAAAAAAAAGTTTAAAATATTTGCAAAATCTGAATTATTTTATCCACAGAAGGAGAAACCACCTCCTTGCTTCCCTGCCAGAACCTGGGAGCAAATGTCACCCGTGTCACCTACTTACAGAGCCGTGGAACGCTTTGGGTGGGAAGGGACCTCAAATCCCAAAAATTCCATTCCCCTGGGACACTGCCAGGGATCCAGGGGCAGCCCCAGCTCCCCTGGGCACCTGTGCCAGGGCTCAGCACCCTCACAGGGAAGGATTTCCTCCTAATTCCTAAACTTTGAAGGATTTCTGCTCTTCCTCTCCCCTGCAGGATCCTCCTGTGGGATCCTGGCAGATCCCAAAGGCAGCAGCAGAACAGGAGCCACACAAACACTTGCAGGGCGCTCCAAGGAGAGGCTGGAATGACAAGAGGGAACTCAAATTCCAAAAAAAAAAAACTTGAAGAGGAAACTCAAATTCCCAAAAGTTTGAAGAGGGAAATAAAATCTCAAAACGTTTGAGGAGGGAACTCAAACTGCAGAAAGTTTGAGGAGGGAACTCAAAATCCAAAGAGCTTAAAGAGGGAACTCAAATCCCAGAAAGCTTGAAGAGGGAATTCAAATCCCAGAAAGCCTGAAGAGGGAAATCAAATTCCAAAAAGCTTGAAAACTCAGATTCTGAAAGCTTGAAGAGGGAACTTAAAATTCTAGAAAGCTTGAAGAGAAAAAAAATTCTAGAAAACTTGAAGAGGGAATTTAAATTCCACAAAGCTTGAAGAGAAAACTCAAATTCCAGAGAGTTTGAAGAGGGAATTTAAATTCCAAAAATCTTGAAGAGGAAACTCAAATTCCAGAAAGCTTGAAGAGGGAAATAAAATCTCAAAACATTTGAGGAGGGAACTCAAACTCCAGAAAGTTTGAGGAGGGGACTTAAAGTCCAAAGATCTTAAAGAGGGAACTCAAATCCCAGAATGCTTGGAGAGGGAATTTAAATTCCAGAAAGCTTAAAGAAGGAAATCAAATTCCAGAAAGCCTGAAGAGAAAACTCAAATCCCAGAAAGATTGAAGAGGGAATTTAAATTCCAGAAAGACTGAAGAGAAAAAAAATCCAGAAAACTTGAAGAGGGAATTTAAATTCCACAAAGCTTGAAGAGGAAACTCAAATTCCAGAAAGTTTAGAGGGAATTCAAATTCCAGAAAGCTGAAGAGGACACTCAAATTCCAGAGAGTTTGAAGGGGGAATTTAAACTCCAAAAATCTTGAAGAGGGAAACTCAAATTCCAGAATGCTTGAAAAGGGAATTTAAATTCCACAAAGCTTGAAGAGAAAACTCAAATTCCAGAGAGTTTGAAGAGGAAACTCAAATTCCAGAAAGTTTAGAGGGAATTCAAATTCCAGAAAACTTGAAGAGAAAAAAATCCCAGAAAACTTGAAGAGGCAAACTCAAATTCCAAAAAGATTGAAGAGAAAACTCAAATTCAGAAAGCTTGAAGAGGGAAACTCAAATCCCAGAGAGCTGAAGAGGGAATTTAAATTCCACAAATCTTGAAGAGAAAACTCAAATTCCAGAAAGATTGAAGAGGAAACTCAAATTCCAGAAAACTTGAAGAGGGAATTTAAATTCCAGCAAGCTGGAAAGCTTAAATTCCAGAAATTTAAATTCCAGAAAGCTAAATTCCAGAAATAAATTTAAATTCCAGAAGGAAATCAAATTCCAGAAAGCCTGAAGAGAAAAAAAATCCAGAAAATTTGAAGAGAAAATTCAAATGCCAAAAAGCTTGAAGCGGGAACTCAAATTCCAGAAATATTGAAGAGAAAACTCAAATCCCAGAAAACTTGTAGAGGGAAAATCAAATTCCAAAAAGCCTGAAGAGGAAACTCAAATTCCAGAAAGCTTGGAGAGGGAATTTAAACCCCACAAAGTTTCCTCTAAGGGCAAGGAAAAGTAGGAAATTGCAGCCATGGAATTTCAGCAGGAATTCCCAATGCCACCCCCTCAGAAAATGGGAATTCCTCGCTGCCCTTCCCACAGAGCTCTGGGAACAGCAGGAAAACCCCAAAAGCAGGAAAATCCCAGATTTTGCTCCCAGGTGAAGCAGAAAAGTTGTTGTTAATTTAAAATAAAATTATGAATATCACACAGCTCCTGCTCCTCCTCAGTTGGAGTTTTCCACGTTAAACTGAAGCACAAGGAATTTTTTCCCCACACAAACACAATTTTATAGGATCACAGGATGGTCACAGGGACATCAAAGGCCACCAGTGCCACCCCACCATGGACAGGGACACCTCCCACTGTCCCACTGCTCCAAATCCCATAAAACCTGGCTTGGAACATTCCCAGGGGCTCCTCTGGGCACCCTGTGTTGGAAATCATGGAATTACTGAACAAAATCAGGGAATTCCATAAGCTGGAAAAGCCTTTTGGAGTTTCAGAAATCCCATTAATCCCATTTCTAAACGTCCCAGGCACCACTCCCCACCTCCTGCTTGGATTTGGGGTTGCAATGAAATCCTGAGGGGAAAAATCCTGAGCTGGGAAAAAACCCCAAAGGATCCTGAGCCTAAAGAAGGAGTTGAGGTGGGACAGGAGATTTGTGAGGGCCTGAAATTTGTTAAGGGCCTGACCTGTGTTGGAAATCATGGAATTACTGAACAAAATCATGGAATTCCATAAGCTGGAAAAGCCTTTTGGAGTCCCAGAAATCCCATTAATCCCATTTCTCAACATCCCAGGCACCACTCCCCACCCCTGCTTGGATTTGGGGTGGAAATGAAATCCTGAGGGGAAAAACCCCAAAGGATCCTGGGCTTAAAAAAGGAGCTGAGGTAGGACAGGAGATTTGTAAGGCCTGAGATTTGTTAAGGGCCTGACCTGTGTTGGAAATGATGGAATTACTGAACAAAAACATGGAATTCCATAAGCTGGAAAAGCCTTTTGGAGTCCCAGAAATCCCATTTCTCAACACAGCAAAGTCCCAGGCACCACTCCTCACCTCCTGCTTGGATTTGGGGGGGAAATGAAATCCTGAGGGGAAAAATCCTGAGCTGGGAAAAACCCCAAAGGATCCTGAGCCTAACGAAGGAGCTGAGGTGGGACAGGAGATTTGTGAGGGCCTGAGTTTAGGGAAAATGGGAAATTTTGGGAATTAAAGCTCTCAGGAACACCCCAACAACCCCAAGGCTGCTCCACCCTTGCCACAACCTTTGGGTTTGGGGTTAAAAGAGAGGGAAAATCCCAATTTGGCCCTAAACTCAGGCACTGCCATGTCAGGATGAGAAAGTGCCAGGATAAAGAAATCTTCCTGAGTCTGCAAAAAACTATTCCAGGGAAACACACCCAGATTAAATCTGATTTCAATTTCCTGCTGCCACCCATTGCACTGCCAGGGATTCCCAGTGCCACTCCCAGGGATTCCCAGTGCCACCCATGCCACTCCCAAGGATCTCTTGTGCCACTCTCAGGGACTCCCAGAAATTGGTGTTGAAATTCATTGAAATTCATTAAATTCACTGAAATTAATTGAAATTCACTGAAATTAATTGAAATTCATTGAAATTCATTAATAAGGAATTGGTGTTTAAATTCATTGAAATTCACTGAAATCCACTGAAATCTACTGAAATTCATTAATAAAAATTGGTGTTGAAATTCATTAAAACTCATTGAAATCTATTAATAAAAACTTCGTGTTTCAATTCACTGACCCATCAGATCTGTCTGTAAGAGTAAAAAGCTTCTTAAGATGGCATAAAAGAATAAAGTATAAAGAATGGAATAGTATAAAGTCCAAAGCTTCTTAATATAAAATAACAGAATAAAGTAATTAATCAATCTTCTAGAACCATCAAGCCAATACTAATTATTACCCAGCCAAAATAAAAACCATTCCAGCCAAAAAAAAAAACAATTTCATTTCCCTCTCATCCTATCCAGGCTCCACCCCGACCCCACCCTCCTGCTTTTCCTGATTTTCTCCTGATTTTCCCCAGTTTTTTCCCCGATTTTTTCATTATTTTTTTCCCAATTTCTTTCATGATTTTTTCCAGATTTTTCCTGATTTTACCCCGATTTTTCCTGATTTTTTTTCTCGATTTTTTAACAATTTTTCCCTATTTTTTCACTATTTTCCCCGATTTTTCCCGATTTCTTCACGATTTTTCCCTGATTTTCCCCATTTTTTTCACTATTTTTCCCACGATTTTTCCCTGATTTTCCCGATATTTTCACTAATTTTTTCCGATTTTTTCACTATTTTTTCCCAAATTTTTTCCCGATCTTCTTCCCCCGATTTTTTTCTCCGATTTTTTTCCCTGATCTTCCCCCGATTTTTTCCCAATTTTCTCCCGATTTTTTCCTTGATTTTTCCCCGATTTTCTCTGTTTTTTTTCACGATTTATCCCCGATTTTTTCCCCGATTTTTCTCCCTGATTTTCATGATTTTCCCCCGATTATTTCACGATTTTTCCCCCAATTTTCCCGATTTTTCCTGATTTTTTCACGATTTTTTTCCCCGAGTTTTTCCCCAATTTTTCCCCCCACCCCGATTTTCTTCGCCGATTTTCTTTCCCTGCTTTTTCTTTCCCGATTTTTTTTTCCGCCGATTTTCTTCCCCAATTTTCTTCCCCGATTTTTTCCAGATTTTCTTTCCCCGATTTTTTCTCTAATTTTTTGCTCCGATTTTCTTTCCCAATTTTCTTCCCCGATTTTTCCCTGATTTTTTCCCTGATTTTTCCCCGATTTTCCCCCCAATTTTTTCACTACTTTTTCCCCGATTTTCCCCAACTTTTCCCCTGATATTTTCCCGATTTCTTTCCCGATTTTCCCCTGTGGAGCTGCATGGGGCGCTAGGACCCACCCGGCGCTGCGGCTGCACCGCGGCACCACCGCAGCCCCCGCACCCTCCTCCTCCTCCTCCTGCTGCTCCTCCTTCCTCGTCTTCCTCCTCCTCCTGCTCCTCTTCCTCCTCCTTCCTCCTCCTCCTTCCTCCTTCTCCTCCACCTCCTCCTGCTCTTCCTTCTCCTTCCTCCTCTTCCTCCTGCTCCTTCCTCCTGGCTCCTTCCTCCTCCTCCTTCTCGTCCTCCTCCTCCTTCTCCTTCCTCCTTCTCGTCCTCCTCCTCCTCCTTCCTCCTCCACCTTCCTCCTGCTCCTTCCTCCTCTTCCTCCTTCCTCCTCCTCCCTCCTCCTACTCTTCCTTCTCCTTCCTCCTCCTCCTTCCTCCTCCTCCTCCTTCTCCTCGTCCTCCACCTTCTCCTTCCTCCTCCTCCTCCACCTTCTCCTTCCTCCTGCTCGTCCTCCTCCACCTTCCTCCTGCTCCTTTCTCCTCCTCCTCCTTCCTTCCTCCTCCTCCTCGTCCTCCTCCTCCTGCTCCTGATCCTCCTTCTCCTTCCCCATCTTCCTCCTCCACCTTCTCCTTCTCCTCCTCCTCTCTCCTCCTCCTCCCGGGATCGCTGCTCGGCCCCGCAGCCAGGCCGGACCCGCCGCAGGTCAGTGGGATCCCTCACGGGGTGAGCGGATTTAGGAGCTCGGGGGTCAGTGGGATCTCTCACGGGATGAGCGGATTTAGGAGCTCGGGGGTCAGTGGGATCTCTCACGGGATCAGTGGATTTGGGAGCTCGGGGATTCTCAGGAGTTTTTGGGGTGGTGGGAGGGAGCAGAAATGTCGGGGTTTGCAGCATCTCAAAGCCTCGGGTTTCAATTCCGAGGTTTCACCTTCATTCCCTGGTGCTTGAAGGGATTGCTGAGCTGGCTCTGCCCTCGGAGGGTTTTGGGGAATGAGGGCAGGGAGAGGGGGGAAAGCAGGGGGGGAGGCATTCCATAATCCATGGACCCAAATTCAGCAAAACTTCAATCCATCACAATCCCAATCCATAAAAAAAACCCCAATCCATCAAAAAAACCCAAATCCATCACAATCCAAATCCATCAAAAAAACCCCAATCCATCAAAATTCCAATCCATCAAA
This sequence comes from Melospiza georgiana, assembly GCF_028018845.1. Classification (NCBI taxonomy): domain Eukaryota; kingdom Metazoa; phylum Chordata; class Aves; order Passeriformes; family Passerellidae; genus Melospiza; species Melospiza georgiana. The sequence goes on from NC_080434.1 coordinate 68,310,780, forward strand.
ATCCCAAACCCCAATCCATCAAAACCCCAATCCATCAAAACTTTAATCCATCAAAATCCCAATCCATCAAAAAAACCCCAATCCATCAAAATTCCAATCCATCAAAACCCAAATCCATCCAAACTTCAATTCATCACAATCCCAATCCATCAAAAAAACCCAATCCATCAAAACTTCAATCCATCAAAACCCCAATCCATCAAAAAAACCCCAATCCATCAAAACCCAATTCCCTCAAAAAAAAAAAAAAAAAAAAAAACCCAACCCATCAAAACCTCAATTCATTAAAAAGCCCCATTCCCTTAAAAAACCCCAATGCATCACAATCCCAATCCATCAAAAAAACCCCAATCCATCAAAACCCCAATCCATGAAAAAAACCCAAATCCATCAAAACTTCAATCCATCAAAACCCCAATCCATCAAAACTTCAATTCATCACAATCCCAATCCATGAAAACTTCAATCCATCAAAATCCCAATCCATCAAAAAAACCCAAATCCATCAAAATTCCAATCCATCAAAACCCCAAACCCCAATCCATCAAAATTCCAATCCATCAAAACCCAAATCCATCCAAACTTCAATTCATCACAATCCCAATCCACCAAAAAAACCCAAATCCATCAAAACTTCAATCCATCAAAACCCCAAACCCCAATCCATCAAAACTTCAATCCATCAAAATCCCAATCCATGAAAAAAACCCAAATCCATCAAAACTTCAAACCATCAAAAAAACCCCAATCCATGAAAAAAACCCCAATCCATGAAAAAAACCCCAATCCATGAAAAAAACCCCAATCCATGAAAAAAACCCCAATCCATGAAAAAAACCCCAAACCCCAATCCATCAAAACCCCAAACCCCAATCCATCAAAATTTCAATCCATCAAAACCCCAATCCATGAAAAAACCCCATTCCATCAAAACTTCAATCCATCAAAATCTCAATCCATAAAAAAACCCAAATCCATCAAAATTCCAATCCATCAAAAACACCCCAAACCCAAATCCATCAAAACTTCAATCCATCAAAATCCCAATCCATGAAAAAAACCCAAATCCATCAAAACTTCAATCCATCAAAATCCCAATCCATCAAAAAAACCCAAATCCATCAAAACCCCAAACCCCAATCCATCAAAAAGCCCCAATCCCTCCTAAAAATCCCATTCTATCAAAACCCCAATCCCAGGAAAAAAAAAATCCCAATCCCTCAAAAAGCCCCAATCCATCAAAACCCCAATCCAGCCAAAAAAAAACCCCCAATTCATCAAAACCCCATTTCCTCCAAAAAAACCCATTCCTTCAAAACCCCAATTCCTCAAAAAACCCCAATCCATCAAAACCCCAATCCATGAAAACCCAAATCCCTCGAAGCCCCAAACTATCAAAACCCCATTCCCTCCTAAAAACCCCATTATTTCAAAACCCCGTTTCCTCAAAAAAACCCCCAATCAACCAAAACCCCAATCCCTCCAAAAAATCCCAATCCATCAAAACCCCATTTCCTCAAAAACCCCCAATCCATCAAAACCCCATTTCCTAAAAAAACCCCACTCCATCAAAACCCCAATCCCTCCCAAAAATCCCATTCCATCAAAACCCCAATCTCTGCAAAAAATCCCATTTCTTCCAAAAACTTCAATCCCTCAAAACCCCAATCCATAAAAACCCCATTCATAAAATCCCAATCTCTCAAAAAAAAACCCCATTTCATCAAAACCCAAATCCATCCAAACCCCAATCCCTCCTAAAAATCCCATTCTATCAAAACCCCATTTCCTCAAAAACCCCAATCCCTCAAAAAAAAAATTTCCTAAACAAAAAAAAAATCCTCAAAAACCCCAATCCCTTAAAAAAAACCTCGATCCCTCCAAAAAACCCCAAAAAATCCTGATCCTTCAAAAATAAAACCCACTTCCAGCCAAAAAACCCCAATCCAGAGAAAAAACCCCAATCCCTCCAAAAAACCCCAATACATCAAAACCCCAATCCCTCCTAAAAACCCCATTATTTCAAAACCCCATTCCCTCAAAAAAACCCCACTCATAAAACCCCAAATCCCTGCCCAAAATCCCATTCTATCAAAACCCCATTTCCTCAAAGAAACCCATTTCCTCAAAAACCCCAATCCCTCCAAAAAAAACCCATTTCATCCAAAAACCCCAATCCATCAAAACCCCATTTCCTTAAAAAAAACCCAATCCATCAAAACCCCATTTCTTCAAAAAACCCCAATCCTTTAAAACCCCATTTCTTTAAAAAACCCCATTACTTCCAAAAAAACCCAAATCCCTCAAAAAACCCCAAATCCCAGAAAAACAGGGCAGAGCTCTGCACCCCCAGGCCCTGCAGAACCTCCCTGAAATCCCATAAATCCCATAAATCCCATAAAATCCCTCATTTCCCCTTGAAATCCCCTAAAATCATCAATTTTGGTGCTTGATCCCAAAAGCTCCGAGTTTGGGAACGGAGGGAGCAAAAAGAAACCCCAAAATCCCAAAAAAAACCCCAAAAAATTCCAGGAATTCTTTGGGATTTTTGAAAACCCTACAAGAAAACCCCAAAAAACTGCTGGAAATTGGGTGGGGATTTGGGATTTCTCAGTGGGATTTGGGATTTCCTGAAGGGATTTGGGATTTCTCAGTGGGATTTGGGATTTCCTGAAGGGATTTGGGATTTCTCAGTGGGATTTGGGATTTCCCAGCAGGGATTTGGGATTTCTCAATGGAAATTTGGGATTTCCTGGTGGGATTTGGGATTTCTCAATGGGATTTGGGATTTCCCGGTGGGATTTGGGATTTCCCAGTGGGATTTGGGATTTCTCAGTGGGATTTGGGATTTCCCAGTGGAAATTTGGGATTTCTCAATGGAAATTTGGGATTTCCCGGTGGAATTTGGGATTTCTCAGTGGGATTTGGGATTTCCCAGTGGAAATTTGGGATTTCCCGGTGGGAATTTAGGATTTCATTATTGGCAATTAATTATGGGGTATTAATTAATGGGAATTGATTATTGGGAATTAATTAACGGGAATTCATTGTTTATATGGGGTTAATGAGGGCGGGGTCACACAAAATCCCAAAATCTCCTGGATTTTGAGTGGGAATTTCCCCATTGTCACCCTTAATGAGCTCCCCCTAATTAGCCCGGGTGTTAATTAGCTCCAGGCTGGGTCATTGCCACCTTGTCAATCCCAAACCTAAATCCCATCACTGACCCCTCACACAGAACCCAAACTGCCCTAAATGCCCCAAAAGAGCCCTAAACCCCCCACAAAATCCTTAAATTCCCCCCAAAAACAGCCCAAAATGCCCCTAAAATCCCCTAAATCCTCCCCAAACAGCCCTAAATGCCCTCAAAACACCCCAAGACCCCTAAATCTCCCTGCAGACCCTTCCACCACCCCAAACTACCCCTAGGAACCCCTAAATCCCTTTTCAAATGCCCCTAAATCCCCCCAAAACATCCCTAAATCACCTCCAAACAGCCCCGAATCCCCCCAAAACCCCTACAGACTCTCCCACAACCCCAAAAAGCCCCAAGCAACCCTAAATGGCTCAACACACCCCTAAATATTCTACAAACAGCCCTAAATGCCCCCCCAAAAAACCTAAATCCCTTTCAAATAGCCCTAAATGCCCTCAAACAGCCCTAAATCCCCACATTTATCCATATGGACCCTCCCAGAAACCCTAAATGCCCCTAAAAACATCTAAACCCCCCCAAAACAGCCCTAAATGACTCAACACGCCCCCAAAGACCCCCCCCAAGACACCCCCACACCCCATAAATCGCTCCCAGCCCCCAAATACCCCCAGATCCAACCACACAGCCCTAAATCGCCCCCACAACCGCGTCAGGATCCCCCAAAACCCTTTTAGAGCCCATAAACCCCAAATCTCTCGTGCATCCCTCAGAAAAACCCCATAAACCCCTCACAAATCTCTTATGCATCCCTCGGTACACCCCTAAACCTCCTCGAACGCCCTAAAATCCCCTAAAATCCCCTAAAATCCCCCTTAGCCACAGGCAGATCCTTTGAAGCCCCTCAGAGCCCCCCAATCCCCTCACGGACCCCCTCAGAGCCCTCACAACGAAGGACCCTCGACCTCGCGCCGCCACCGCCGCTCCTCCCTGCGTCTCTCCCGCCCCAAATCCGCATCCCCGCCATTCCCGGGAGCCCCCGACCCCCCTCAGGCCTTCCCCCGGTACCTCCGGCCCGGCCGCTCCCGGTACCGTCGACCCCGCCCGGTGACAAAGCCCCCGCGGGCTGCCCCTCGCTATGCCTGACTCATCGGGCACCCCCGCCCTGCCTGTATGGCCGCGCTGGGAGTCAGGCAGGGCTTTGGGCAGCCCGTGAGGGCAGTAAGGGCGGAAGGTAACAAAGCCCCCGCGGGCTGTCCCGCGCTATGCCTGACTCATCATGCCCCCCGCGCCCTGCCTGTATGGCCGCGCTGGGAGTCAGGCAGGGCATTGGGCAGCCCGTGAGGGCAGTAAAGGCGGAAGGGTCTTCACGCTTTGCGCATGCGCAGTGAGCAAAGTGAAGGCAGCGAAAGTGATGGCGGGGCCAGGCCCGGGGAGGAGGATGAGGAGGAAAAGGAGACGGAGGAGGAAGCAACGCGGCGGGACGGGATCGAGCGGCTCTCGGTGAGTGCTCCCGGGCTGGCGCGGCTCGCCCGCAGCAATGAGGGGGTGGAGGGAGGTGTTGCCATGGGAACGGCGTGGGTGTTCTTGGGGTTTGGTTGGGTTCTGGTCGCGGTTCTGATTGGGATTTTGGGGTTTGGGGAGGGGAGCGGGCAGAGGGGACCCCAAAGTGCGGGGGGGGGTCTCAAGGTCAGCGAGGGTCCCCAATGGAAGGGGCCGATGGAAGGGGGGAATTGCCTCCCTTGGGATTTCCCTGATGGACCCGATCCGGAACCTCCGGGAAGGGTTTGGGCCCGTCCCCGTGATCGCTCCCATCCCCGTGTCCCATCCCCGTGTCCCATCCCCGTGTCCCATCCCAATGTCCCATCCCCGTGTCCCATCCCAATGTCCCATCCCGTGTCCCATTCCTGGTGTCCCTTCCCCAATGTCCCATCCCAGTGTCCTATCCACGGTTTCCCATCCCGTGTCTCATCCCTACTGTCCCGTTCCCGGTGTCCCATTCCTGGTGTCCCATCCCAATGTCCCCTCCTGATGTTCCACCCCAGTGTCCCATAACCGCTGTCCCATCCCCGTGTCCCAGTCCCGGTGCCCTATCCCCATGTCCCATCCCGTGTCCCATCCCAATGTCCCCTTCTGGCGTCCCATTCCCAATGTCCCATCTCCTGTGTCCCATCCCCACTGTCCCATTCCCGGTGTCCCATCCCAGTGTCCCAACCCCAATGTCCCATCCCTGGTGTCCCATTCTAATGCCCCCTCCTGGTGTCCCATCCCCAGTGTCCCATCCCCAATGTCCCCTCCTGGTGTCCCATCCCCGCTGTCCCATCCCAATGTCCCTTCCCGGTGTCTCATTCCCTATGTCCCATTTCCAATTTCCCATCCCAATGTCCCGTTCTAATGTCCCCTCACGGTGTCCTATGCCCGGTGTTCCATTCCTGGTGCCCTATCCCCATGTCCCATCCCAATGTCCCCTCCTGGTGTCCCATCCTAATGTCCCATCCGCACTGTCCTGTTCCCGGTGTCCCAATGCCAATGTCCCATCCCTGGTGTCCCATCCTAATGTCCCCTCCTGCTGTCCTATCCCCACTGTCCCAACCCCAATGTCCCATCCTAATGCCCCCTTCTGTTGTCCCATTCTAATGTCCCCTCCCAGTGTCCCATCTCCTGTGTCCCCATCTCCTGTGTCCCTTCCCAATGTCCCATCCCCGCTATCTCATCCCAATGTCCCATCCTAATGTCCCATCCCTAGGATCCCATTCCCAGTGTCCCATTCCAGTGTCCCATTCCCAATGTCCCCTCCTGGTGTCCCATCCCCATTGTCCCATCCCCAATGTCCCATCCCCATTGTCCCATCCCCAATGTCCCCTCCCCAATGTCCCATTCCCAATGTCCCATCCCCAGTGTCCCATCCCCAGTGTCCCATTCCCAATGTCCCATCCCCATTGTCCCATGCCCATGTCCCATCCCCAATGTCCCATCCCCGGTGTCCCATCCCTGGTGTCCTATCCCCATGTCCCATCCCAATGTCCCCTCCTGGTGTCCCATTTCCAATATCCAATCCCATTGTCCCATCTTAATGTCCCCTCACAGTGTCCCATTCCCAATGTCCCATCTCCTGTGTCCCATTCCCAGTGTCCCATCCCCAATGTCCCCTCCTGGTGTCCCATTCTAATGTCCCATTCCCAATGTCCCATCCCCAATGTCCCTCACAGTGTCCCATCCCCAATGTCCCATTCCCAATGTCCCATCCCCAATGTCCCTCACAGTGTCCCATCCCCAATGTCCCATCCCCAATGTCCCATCCCCAATGTCCCTCACAGTGTCCCATCCCCAGTGTCCCATGCCCCATGTCCCGCAGCTGCCCGTGGCAGTTCCCATTGGACCTTGCCCCGGTGACAGTGACACGGCCCTGCCCTGGTGACAGTGACAGTGACAGTGACAGTGCCACAGCCCTGCCCTGGTCTCTCCCCGTGTCCCAGAGCTCTCTCCCTGTTCCTCAGCCGCTCCTGGAGGGGCTTTCCCCATTCCCGGGATCTCCTCCTGTCCCACCACCGGCTCCTTTCCCAGTACCTGAACTTTTCCCCCATTTCCCATTTTTTTTCCCCATTTCCCGGGGCTCTTTCCCCATTTCCCGGGGCTCTTTCCCCATTTCCCATTTTTTTTTCCAATTTCCCAGGGCTCTTTTCCCCATTTCCCTGTTTATTTTCCCCCCCTGTCCCAGGGATGTCCTGGTGGCACAGTGCCCACAGTGACTGTCCCTGTGCCCATGCTGGGATGTCTCAGCAGCGGGCAGTGCCCACAGTGACTGTCCCTGTGCCCATGCAGGGATGCCCCACTGGCGGGCAGTGCCCACGGTGATTGTCTCTGTCCCAGGGATGTCCTGGTGGCATGGTGCCCATGGTGGCTGTCCCTAACTGTCGCTGTGCCCTGCAGGGATGCCCCAGTGGCAGGCAGTGCCCACGCTGACCTCGCTGTGCCTGTCCCTGTGCCCTGCAGGGATGCCCCAGTGCCCACGGTGACTGTGCCTGTCCCTGTGCCCTGCAGGGATGCCCCAGCGGCGGGCAGTGCCCACGCTGACTGTGCCTGTCTCTGTGCCCTGCAGGGATGCCCCAGCGGCGGGCAGTGCCCACGCTGACCTCGCTGTGCCTGCAGAGCCTGGCACAGCACATGCAGAGCCTCTGGGCCAAGGACTACAGTGACAATTACCTGGACGAGTACCAGTTCCGCTTCCTCGTGGGGCCCTTCAACGACCTGGGTGAGCTCTGGGGGTGCCCCGTGGCACCGGGAGCCCCGTGGGGGGTGGCAGGGGGCGTCCCCATGCCCGGCTGACCCCGCTGTGCCCCCCAGACTGCGGGCTGGTGCAGGAGCTGCTGCGGCTGCTGGGCACGAGCCGGCGGCTGTCGAGGGCAGCGCTGCACCTGCTGCTGCTGCCACACCTGCGCCAGCTCAGCCTCACGGCCTGCCCGGGCCTGGCCAACAATGCCCTGGGGCACCTCATCGTGCTGCGCTGCCAGGTGGGCACGGGGCGGGGCTGGGAGAGAGGGCAGGGGGATGGGGGTGCCCATATTCTGTGGGGTAATGGGGTGACGGCACTCTGGGGAGCAGGGCTGAGGGGCAGGGGGAGTGGGGCTGCGTGTGACCCCCTCTAGGGGATACGGTGGCACGGGGGTGCCCATCCTTTGTAGGGCTGGGGGTGCCCACCTTCCATAGGGCAGGGGGATAGAGCTTGGGGTGGGTGCTCACTGTCCATGGGGGCAGGGGGTGACAGCACTCTGGGAGTGCCAAGGTGTGTGGGGCAGGGAGTGAGACTCTCTAAGGGGATGAGACAGTGGGAAAGGGGTGCCCATGCTTTGTAGGGCCGGGGATGCCCACCTTCCGTGGGGTAAGGGGGATAGAGCTTGGGGTGCCCACCATCCATGCGGCTGGGGGTGCCATCATCCCTGTGCCAAGGCGCTGGGACAGTGGGAGCACACAGTGCCTGCCCACCCTCTCCGAGTCTCGCCGGGGGTGAGGCTGGCACAGCGCGCCCTGCCCGCCCCTGAGGCTGTGCCCGTGTGCCCGCAGGGTCTGACGGTGCTGGATGTGGGCGGCTGCGGGCGCCTGTCCCCGGCCGTGCTGGTGGACGTGGCCGAGGGGCTGCCCCGCCTGCGCCGCCTGGGGCTGGCCCACACCCAGGCCAACCTGCAGGTGCTGTCGGCCGTGGGCTCCTGCTGCCGCCACCTGCGGGAGCTCGATGTCAGCGGCTGCAGGAAGGTGACCCCGCGCGCCCTGCGCCACCTGGGCTACGACCCCGCCGAGCGCAGCCCGGGCTGCCCCGCGCTCCGCGTGCTGCTGGCCCGCGACCTGGAGCACGCCGGCGACGGCGACGCGGCGGCTGCCGTGGCCTTCCTGCTGCTGGCGCTGCCGTGCCTGGAGGTGCTGGCACACGGTGCCCTGCAGGATGCCCTGTGCCTGCTGCGCTCGGGGCGGCTGGGTGGCACCGAGGACTCCGAGGGATTCCCCTCGCTGGAGGAGCTGGCGCGGAGCCGGGGGGCGGCGGGGGAGGGAGCCCCGCTCACGCTGCCCCTGCGGCAGCTGGAGGAGGTGCGGGAGGACGCCCTGAGCGCCGTGCACGCCGTGTGTCCCCAAGCCGAGGAGCTCAGCGTGTGGCTCGGGGACAATCCCGGCTCCTCGGGGCTCCGGGAGCTGCAGGGCTGGCGTTGCCTGTCCCGAGTGACTCTGGGCTGCTCCGGGCGGCACGGCCGGGCGCTGGCAGCGCTGCTGCCCCTGGCGCAGAGCCTGGGCACCCGCCTGCGCGCCCTGACCCTGCACGGCTTCACCTGCTGGGACCCTCTGTCGCTGCCCGCCCTCCTCGCCAGCTGCCCCGGCCTGCAGAGCTTCACCGCCGAGCTGGAGGCACCACCAGACCCCCACGCCCACCAGGAGCCCCCCGAGGAGGAGGAGGAGGAACCCCGTGCCCCACCACCGCGCTGGGCCACCGACCTGCTGCCCCGGGGGCTGCCCCGGCTCCAGAGCTTCACGCTGAGCCTGGCCGGGCCCCTTCCAGCCTCGCACGGGCCCGTGCTGAGCTCCACGCTGGCCTCGCTGCTCTGCGGGGCCCCCCAGCTGCAAACCCTGCGCCTGCTGGCGCTGCCCTTCCCGCTGGACTCGGTGCTGGAGCCGGCGCTGCCGGGGCTGCGGGAGCTGCGGGAGCTGTCGCTGGCCGGGAGCCGCGTGTGCCCGGGCACCGTGTGGCACCTGCTGGGCACCGAGGGGCCCCTGCGGCGCCTGGAGCTGGCGCGCTGCCCCGACATCCACCGGCGCGACTACGACGGCTTCCTGCACCAGGTGAGGAGGCAGCGCCTGGAGCTGGACATCACCTGGGAGTAGCGACGGGGTTTTTAATAAAAGTGTCGCTGTCACAGCTGGACAGCGCCGCGTTGTCCCCTCGGCAGCACAGGGCGAGCAGAGCAGCAGTGTCCCTGTGCTCCCGTTGAGGGGTGACATCCCAGCGGCTCAGCCCCGCTCTGCGAGCCCTGTCAGCCGCTCCCATGCCTCCCCAAGCTTCCATGTCCCCATTCCCATGCTGAGAGGTGACATCCCAGCGGCTCAGCCCTGCTCTGTGAGCCCTGTCAGCCGCTCCGATGCCTCCCAGAGCTTCCGAGCCAGGGCAGCGTCGCGGGCCAGCTCCGAGGGCAGTGCCAGCCGGCAGCTGCTGTCGAAATATTTCCCGCTGATGCCCTCGGCTTCCTCCGAGACGGAGCAGAAAATGGTGCTGGCAGCGCCCTGCTCGGGTGACTGTGGGGAAATGGGGGTGAGGAGGGGGCTGGCACCACCCTGCCACCCACCCTGCTGGCCCCGGGATGGGCAGGACCGGCCCCACTCACCTTCATGAAGGGCCGGAGGAGGGCGAAGAGCGCCCGCACGGGCCGGCTGAAGTGGCGCATGATGCTGGTGCTCACCACGCCCGGGCTCAGCGCGTTGGCCGTCACCCCTGCCAGGCCACACTGTCAGCAAAGTGGCACCCCAGGGACCCCAAATCCCACCATACCCAGGCTCAGCACATTGGCTGTCACCCCTGCCAGGCCACACCATCAGCAGGGTGGCACCCCAGTGTCCCAGACCCACCACACCTGAGCTCAGCGCATTGGCTGTCACCCTTGCCAGGTCACACCATCAGCAGGGTGGCACCTCAGGGACCCCAAATCCCACCATACCCAGGCTCAGTGCGTTGGCTGTCACCCCTGCCAGGTCACACTGTCAGCAGGGTGGCACCCCAGAGACCCCAAACCCCTCAGGAAGCAACGGGAGCAGCCCCCAGCCTGAACTCCCACCCTTGGGGCATCCCAGCGAGTCTCTCAGAACCCCCAGCTCTGCCGGCAGCCCCTGAGATCTGGCACAAGGTGGCACAGCCCAGCACCCACCTGTGCCCTGCAGGCGCCGTGCCAGCTCGGCGGTGAAGAGCACGTTCATCAGCTTGGTGCTGTTGTAGGCGGCGTCGTGCCCGCCCGGGCGCCGCTGCCCCGTCAGGTACCCGCTGTCGGCCGTGCCCACGCTGTGCCGGAACGACGACACGTTCACCACCCGGGCGGGCGCCGAGGCCTTCAGCAGCTCTGCGCCAAGCAGGGGTTGGTGTTGTGGTGCCACGCCGTGGTTTGCATCAATACCCCTGATAATCCCCTGCCAGGTGTGCCAGTCTCCTCTCCTGACCCCTCCCAGCACTGTCTGTCAGTCCTGGCATTCCAGAAGAGAATTGGCAGAATTCAAAAGATGCCTCCAGCCCTGGGGGGCATTGGGCCATCCAGGTGTCCTTTGTCCCTTGAGAGCTCCTTCTGTGTACCTGGTTGGTGGCTCCTACCCTTTCCCTCCTCCCCTCCCTCGGGTAAAAGAGCAGCCACGTGTTTTGGGGAGTTCTGTTGGAGGAGTTGTTGGATTCAGAGGCCTGTGGGCCAGAATAAAGCTCTGGATCCAAACCCTCCATCAGAACAGACTCCTTTCCTTCACCATCACCTAAAGCTTCTCTGGCAGAGGGAAACCTGAGGAGCAGATCCTCTGTGAGAGGAAGCTCCATCCCACCACCACCAGAGCCCTGGCATGTCTGGACTTCTCTCCACGTGCCCAGCTCCAACTTCCAGCCAGCCAAAAGTGTCTCTGGGGTGAAACACCACACACCCAGCCAGCCAAAAGTGTCTCTGGGGTGAAACACCACACATCCAGCTGGCCAAAAGTGGCTCTGGGGTGAAACATCACACATCCAGCCAGCCAAAAGCGTCTCTGGGGTGAAACACCACACATCCAGGCAGCCAAAAGCGTCTCTGGGGTGAAACATCACACATCCAGCTGGCCAAAAGTGGCTGTGGGGTGAAACACCACACATCCCACAGCCAAAAGTGTCTCTGGGGTGAAACACCACACATCCAGGCAGCCAAAAGCGTCTCTGGGGTGAAACACCACACATCCCACAGCCAAAAGTGGCTCTGGGGTGAAACACCACACACCCAGCCAGCCAAAAGTGTCTGTGGGGTGAAACACCACACATCCAGCTGGCCAAAATGTCTCTGGGGTGAAACACCACACATCCCACAGCCAAAAGTGTCTGTGGGGTGAAACACCACACATCCAGCCAGCCAAAAGTGTCTCTGGGGTGAAACACCACACATCCAGCCGGCCAAAAGTGTCTCTGGGGTGAAACACCACACATCCAGCCAGCCAAAAGTGTCTCTGGGGTGAAACACCACACATCCAGCTGGCCAAAAGCGTCTCTGGGGTGAAACACCACACATCCCACAGCCAAAAGTGTGTCTGGGGTGAAACACCACACATCCAGGCAGCCAAAAGCGTCTCTGGGGTGAAACACCACACATCCCACAGCCAAAAGTGGCTCTGGGGTGAAACACCACACACCCAGCCAGCCAAAAGTGTCTCTAGGGTGAAACACCACACATCCAGCTGGCCAAAAGTGTCTCTGGGGTGAAACACCACACATTCCACAGCCAAAAGTGTCTCTGGGATGAAACACCACACATCCCACAGCCAAAAGTGTCTCTGGGGGGAAACACCACACATCCCACAGCCAAAAGTGTCTGTGGGGTGAAACACCACACACCCAGCCAGCCCAAAGTGTCTCTGGGGTGAAACACCACACATCCAGCTGGCCAAAAGTGTCTCTGGCTGAAACACCACACATCCAGCTGGCCAAAAGTGGCTGTGGGGTGAAACACCACACATCCCACAGCCAAAAGCCTCTCTGGGGTGAAACACCACACATCCAGCCGGCCAAAAGTGGCTGTGGGGTGAAACACCACACATCCCACAGCCAAAAGCGTCTCTGGGGTGAAACACCACACATCCAGCTGGCCAAAAGTGCTCTGGGGTGAAACACCACACATCCAGCTGGCCAAAAGTGGCTGTGAGGTGAAACACCACACATCCAGCTGGCCAAAAGCATCTCTGGGGTGAAACACCACACATCCAGCTGGCCAAAAGTGTCTCTGGGGTGAAACACCACACACCCAGCTGGCCAAAAGAGTCTGTGGGGTGAAACACCACACATCCCACAGCCAAAAGTGTCTGTGGGGTTAAACACCACACATCCAGCTGGCCAAAAGTGGCTGTGGGGTGAAACACCACACACCCAGCTGGCCAAAAGAGTCTGTGGGGTGAAACACCACACATCCCACAGCCAAAAGTGCTCTGGGGTGAAACACCACACACCCAGCTGGCCAAAAGCATCTCTGGGGTGAAACACCACACATCCAGCTGGCCAAAAGCATCTCTGGGGTGAAACACCACACACCCAGCTGGCCAAAAGTGTCTCTGGGCTGAAACACCACACACCCAGCCAGCCAAAAGTGTCTGTGGGGTGAAACACCACACATCCCACAGCCAAAAGTCTGTCTGGGGTGAAACACCACACACCCAGCTGGCCAAAAGTGCTCTGGGATGAAACACCACACATCCAGCTGGCCAAAAGTGGCTGTGAGGTGAAACACCACACATCCAGCTGGCCAAAAGCATCTCTGGGGTGAAACACCACACATCCAGCTGGCCAAAATGTCTCTGGGGTGAAACACCACACATCCAGCTGGCCAAAATGTCTCTGGGCTGAAACACCACACACTCCACAGCCAAAAGTGTCTCTGGGGTGAAACACCACAGTGCCGCTATTTGGTTCGTGCCAGACAATCCAAGGCACATCCCTCCAACTATATTGGTAATTATACCAATAATGACCAATTATTAATTGGTAATTATACCAATGCGGAGTCCCCAGAGCCCCCCTGACTCCCCCAAGCCCTGCACTCACCCAGGAGCAGGTTGGTGAGCAGGAAGTGGCCCAGGTAGTTGGTGGCAAAGGTTTGCTCCAGTCCTTCGGACGTGATGGCGAAGGGCAGCCCTGAAAGGAGGGTGGGTGAGGAAACCCAGGGCACTGGGAATATTTAATATTTCTGTGTCTGCTCTGGGGTGCCCTGACCCCAGGGCAGCACTGACTCCGACCCTCATTCATGGAGAAAGTTTCTCAGACTCCAGAATAGACTGGAATCCACAAAAGTGTGAAATAGATTATAGGGAGGAGTGTAGGTGTATCACTGGGTGAGAAATTTGGGGGTTGGGATTTTTAGTGTGTGGTGGATGGAAGCAAGATGGAGGGCACAGGGTGTCATCCTGGGTTTCTTCTTCATGCTGCTTCTTCCTCCTTCTTCTTCTTCTTGAGTTTGGGTGGCATTTTGTGATTGGGCAGAAAAGTCCATGTTGGGATCAGCTATTGGGTTAAAAGGGAAAATAATCCAGGTGTCAGCTCTTAATTGGATAATTTAGTCTTAAAGGACCTTGTAACAGGAGATTGTTGGCCATGTTGTGCCTTCTAATGAAAAACTGCCCAATTCACAGTAGTGAGATTGTTTTACTGATAAGAAATAATAAACACCTGAGTCTGAACACAGAATCACAGAATGATGAGGTTGGAAGAGACCTCTCAGATCATCCAGTCCAACCCATGCCCTCACAGCTCACCCAGACTACAGCACCAAGTGCCATGGCCAGGCTTTTTTAAACACATCCAGAGATGGTGATTCCACCACCTCCCTGGGAAGAGCATTTCAGTGCTTTATTATTATTTTGGTGAAAAATTTGTTCCTAATATCCAACCTATCCCTTCCCTGATGTAGCTTGAGGCTGTGTCCTCTGGTTCTGTCAGAGACCGACCCCAGCTGTCCAAACCTCCCTTCAGGAAAGTGTAGAGAGCAATAAGGGCATCCCTGAGCCTCCTCTTCTCCAGGCTGAACAGCCCCAGTTCCTTCAAATGTTCCTCACAGGGTTTGTGTTCCAATCCTCTCACCAGCCTTGTGTTTGAGCATCTCAAACTGAAGGGACAAAACTGGACACAGCACTCAAGGTGTGCCCTCACCAGTGCCCAGGAAAAGGGCAGAATGACCTCCCTGTTTCTGCTGGGCACAGAACTATTCAAGGCAGAATGACCTCCCTGCTCCTGCTGGCCACACAATTCCTCAGGGGCAGAATGACCTCCCTGCTCCTGCTGGGCACAGAACTATTCAAGGCAAGAATGACCTCCCTGCTCCTGCTGGCCACACAATTCCTCATGGGCAGAATGAGCTCCCTGCTCCTGGTGGCCCCACCATTCCTCAGGGCCAGAATGACCTCCCTGTTCCTGCTGGGCACACAATTCCTCATGGGCAGAATGACCTCCCTGGTCCTGGTGGCCCCACCATTCTACAAGGGCAGAATGACCTCCCTGCTCCTACTGGGCACAGAATTCCTCAGGGGCAGAATGATCTCCCTGCTCCTGCTGGGCACAGAATTATTCAAGGCAGAATGACCTCCCTGCTCCTGCTGGGCACACCATTCCTCAGGGCCAGAATGACCTCCCTGCTCCTGCTGGGCACACAATTCCTCAGGGGCAGAATGACCTCCCTGCTCCTGCTGGGCACAGAATTATTCAAGGCAGAATGACCTCCCTGGTCCTGCTGGCCACACCATTCTTCAAGGCAGAATGACCTCCCTGCTCCTGCTGGGCACAGAATTCCTCAGGGGCAGAATGACCTCCCTGTTCCTGGTGGCCCCACCATTCTTCATGGGCAGAATGACCTCCCTGGTCCTGCTGGGCACACAATTCCTCATGGGCAGAATGACCTCCCTGCTCCTGCTGGGCACACCATTCTACAAGGGCAGAATGACCTCCCTGGTCCTGGTGGCCCCACCATTCTACAAGGGCAGAATGAGCTCCCTGCTCCTACTGGGCACAGAATTCCTCAGGGGCAGAATGATCTCCCTGCTCCTGCTGGGCACAGAATTATTCAAGGCAGAATGACCTCCCTGCTCCTGCTGGGCACACCATTCCTCAGGGCCAGAATGACCTCCCTGCTCCTGCTGGGCACACAATTCCTCAGGGGCAGAATGACCTCCCTGCTCCTGCTGGGCACAGAATTATTCAAGGCAGAATGACCTCCCTGGTCCTGCTGGCCACACCATTCTTCAAGGCAGAATGACCTCCCTGCTCCTGCTGGGCACAGAATTCCTCAGGGGCAGAATGACCTCCCTGTTCCTGGTGGCCCCACCATTCTTCATGGGCAGAATGACCTCCCTGCTCCTGCTGGGCACACCATTCTACAAGGGCAGAATGACCTCCCTGTTCCTGCTGGGCACACCATTCTACAAGGGCAGAATGACCTCCCTGTTCCTGCTGGCCCCACCATTCCTGACCCAGCCCAGGAGCCATTTGCCTTCTTGGCCCCCAGCACACATTTCTGCCTCATGTTCAACCAGCTGTGGACCAGCACCCCCAGGTGCCTTTCTGCCTGAACACCGTCCCCAGTTTGTAACACTGTAGGGGATTTTTGTGCCCAAAATGTAGAATTCTCAGTCAGACTCATTAAACTCCATGCTGCTGCACTCTGCCCATCCATCCAACCCATCTGAGTCTCTGCAGAGCCCTCCTTCCTTCCAACACCAGCTCCCAGCTTAGAATTACCGTCTGAAACACCTTCAGTGCAGACAGACAAACGGACAGCTGGTGCCCCCATAGTGGGGCAGCGCCGTGGGCATCGGGACGGGGCTCTGCGCCCCTGGAGGGTTTTGCCCGGTTGGCACCTACCGGTGACTCCGGCGTTGTTGACCAGCACGTCCAGGCGCGGCTCCTCCCGCAGCACGGCGGCGGCGAAGGCTCGCACCGAGGACATGCAGCCGGTGTCCAGCAGCCTCAGCAGCACCGCCGGGTTCCCGGTGGCCGCCCGGATCTCCCGCACGGCCTCCTGGCCCCGCTCCGGGCTCCGGCACGCCAGGATGGTGCGGGCATTGCGGCGGGCCAGCTCCATGGCCACGCGCTTGCCGATGCCTGCAGGACATGGGGAGGGTGTGGAGGATGCCAGCCGCGTCCCGTTGGTCCTTTGGGGTCGGTGTCCCCGGGTTTAGGCAGTGCCTGGCACAGCCAAAACCGCCCAGCAGGGAATGGAGGGCGCTGGGGAGGGGATGGAGCCCAGCTCGTGTGGGGTCACTCTGTCCCTAAATGTGTGTGGACATCCCAACCCCAGCCTGGGGGTCCCAGCAGCGGAACAGAGGTGGGAGCAGTGACCCCACCCCTGGTGTGACATGGTGGCCGTGGTGGCCTTGTCCGTCGGTCATTGACAGTCCCGAGCGAAGGAAGGTGAGCAGGGGGCACCAGGAGCACACTGTGAGTGCCCAGGGGTGGCCACCAGCTTCTTCTGCAGCCAAAGCAGGGACTGGGGTCCTGGGCTGGCCAAGGGACACCCGTGTCCCCTGCAGGTCACCCCGCAGCCATCACGCCGCCTCCCACACGCGTGTCCCCGCCGTCCCTCCCTGCTCACCGCTGTTGGCTCCGGTGACAATCACTGTCTTGCCCGTCAGGTCGGCGGGACACTTGCGGGGGTCCCAGGGGCTCCTGCGGGTGGCCCGGAGCAGCAGGGCCAGCAGCAGGAGCAGCAGGAGCCACCACGGGGGGCTCAGAGCCCCCAGCAGCTCCATGGCCGGGAACGGGGTGGCGCTGGGGACAGAGGTCACAGCGGGACCTTTGCCCGGCAGGTGGCACGGCACGGCACGGCACGGCACGGCACGGGTCCCTCTGCTCCGGGAGGGAGCCGAGAGGGGACAGCAGAGTGGCTGGAGCAGGCAGGAGGGTGAGACACGTGTCCCCCGTGCCACCCCACTGTCCCCAGGGCCACCCTGTCAGGAAATTACACCTCATTTATTCCTTTTAACAACCTGTGGTGTTGTAAAAACACCTGGGCTTTGCTTTCCTCCACCAACAGTTTCTGCCAGGCTGGACCCGACACGTTCCTACGGTGCTGAGTAACACGGGAGGAACGTTCCTCTGTCGTGTTGAGTAACGCGGGAGGAATTGTACCAGCGCAAAAATGGGGTCACGAATAGGATGGGTGATTTGGGGGTTCCCTGTTATGTAGGGCCGCCAGATTGAACCCTCGATGAGCGCTCATTTAAGTGGTGAACGCGCTCTGGCGCTAATTAGGAACTGAAAGCCACGCCCACATAATTATCTCTGCTAATGAGGAGCGGAAATCCGCGCCTGAGGCCTCGCCTGGTGCCGAACAGGAATAGCAAACCCCGGGGGGCGTGGCACATCATGCTAATGAGCTGAAACCACGCCCACGAATATGCTAATGAGGGTCTCTATGGATGCCACTCGGGGGACAGGTAAAGCTCCCCGTGTCACATCGCTGTCCTCGGTGCCACCTCAGCGTCCCCAGGGCTGTTGGCCCGCGCCGCCTCGGACTCTCTGCAGGAGGGGCGATGTCCCCCGATGTCCCCTTCGGGCAGTGCGGGGACACTCCAGGGCTGGAGCAGGTCCCTGTGGGGTGGGGACAATCCCAGCGAGGGACCCCGAGCTCCCGGGAATGCAGAGGAGGCTCCGGGCACCCTCTGCCCGCCCCGTCCCCGTTCCCCAGGACGGGATGTCGCCGGCCAAAGCCATACGTGTCACCGTGTCACATCGCCCATTTGGGGACAAAGGGGCTGCGGGGACTCGCCAAGTGCAGGTGGCACCGTCATCTCCGCAAAACTCATTCCAGTGGATTTTTTATTTACTTCTGAGAAAAAGACCCCCGATCTCCGGGAGGGTCCCCCGAGGCCGCAGCCTGTTCCAGCCACTGCACCGGCGACACCCGGGGTGACACGGACCCCCCCAGGGCGGGACCGGGCGCCGGGAGGAGCGGCCCCGGGGGCCGCTCCGTTTCCAGCGGGCTGTCCTGCCACTCCTCCGCCTCTCTGTACTCCGAGAGCCGGCACTCCGGGTAGGGCAGGATGGGCTTCAGGTCCTTCTCCGCCCTCCTCAGCGCCTCGTCCCCCTGCTCGTCCCCGGCGTGCCCCGCCAGAGCCGGCCCGCGGCGCTCGCAGTGTCCCCAGCGCACGGTGACACCGGGGGCCAGGCGCACCGAGGCCAGCCAGGGGTCGCAGAGCTGCGGCTCGGCCCTGGCGGCGCGGGCCGTGCCCGGGATCACCTGCACGAGGGATCCCGGCAGCGGTAACCGGCTCCGGGACGCTCCCAAGCGCGGCCGCTCGGCCTCGGTGCTCACGTCCAGCACCTTGACCTCGGGCAGCACCCAGCGGGAGGCGCCGCGCCGGGCACCGAGCCGGGGCACGCCGGGGCTGCGGGAGGGGCGCCGCGGGGGCACGGACGCCGCGCTGGAGCGGGAGGATGATGATGGTGGTGGCGGTGCTGCCTCTTGCTCGCGGGGCTCCGGTGCTGCCGGTGCTGCGGGTTCCGGGGGCGCGGCCGGCGGCGGAACCGGGGGAGGGGGCGCGACCGGACGGGGAACCGGGGGTGGCGGCGCGACCGGCGGGGCCGCCCGGGGCTGCGGGGGCCGGCAGGGTTGGCGGCGCCTCCCGGGGGACCGGGAGCGGCGGCGGCCGCGCTCGCGGGGCTGCGGAGCCCTGGGCGGCTTCGGGCGGGGCGGCGGTCGCGGACCGGGAGGCTGAACGGGAGCGGCGGCGGAGCGGGACTGGAACGGCGGGCAGAGGGACCCGGTGTGGGTGCGCGGTCATCCCGGTGTGGGTGACACCGCTGGGGCTCAGCCCGAGGGGTCTCGGAGAGGGGGAATCGGGGCACGTCTCACCTGGCCCGGGGACAGAGGGACACCCACGGCGGTGTCGCGACCGACGGGACCTTTGGCTGTCACCGGGAGAGCCCCGGACGGGACCGGACCGCAGGGCCGAGGGGAATCCACGGCGGGAGCAGCACCGGGAGCCTCACCGGGCCCCACGGGCGGACTTTGAGCCTCTTCTGCCTCGGAGAGCTCCTCGGACGAGAGCTGGACAGAGGGGACAGACGGGACAGAGGGGACAGAGGGGACAGAGGGGACAGAGGGGACAGAGGGGACGGGTGCGGTGACACCGCCATCCCGCGGCCCGGGCGGCCTCCGGGGCTCGGGGACCCTCTCACCTCTTCCGAGGCCGGAGACGCCTCGGCGACGGCGACAACGCCCGGTGTCCACGAGTCCCAAACGCCGGCCGGGGGCTCCGCGTCCTCCTTCCAGGCCCCGTCCCGCTCGGGCTCCGGGTCCCCCTCGGGCTCGGGGACTTTGTCATCGCGCACCAGGAAGCGCCACTCGGCCACGAACAGGATGGCATCCCGCGCCCGCGCCACCGCGAACGGCACCCGCTGGGCACGGGGACACGGCGCTGAGAGCCCGCCCGCGGCCCCGGCCCCCCGAAACCCCCGAATCACGGCGGGGAGG
Organism: Melospiza georgiana; assembly: GCF_028018845.1. Lineage (NCBI taxonomy): Eukaryota > Metazoa > Chordata > Aves > Passeriformes > Passerellidae > Melospiza > Melospiza georgiana. Next base: position 68,330,634 of record NC_080434.1, read on the forward strand.
GGTCCCTCACCTGCCGGGCCACGGCCGCCAGCGCCACCTCGGCCAGGACGCGCTGCAGGAGCTCGTCCAGGAGCGGCTCCACGTCCAGCGGCTCCGGCGGCTCCGGGGACGGGCTGGGCTGCGGCGAGGGGCGGCCCGAGCCCCGCGGGGAGCCCCGCCGGGACGGCCGCGCCCGGGGCTTGTCCTGCTTCGATCGGGCCCCGGCGCCGCGGGACTTCCCCTTCTGTGCGGGGACAGAGGCACCGAGAGATGCTGTGTGCCCCGGGAGCGGCCCGGTGTGTCCCAGTGCGGCCCGGTGTGTCCCGGGAGCGGCCCGGTGTGTCCCAATATGGACCGGTGTGCCCCGGGAGCGGCCCGGTGTGTCCCAGTATGGACCAGAGTGTTCCAGTATGGACTGGTGTGTCCCAGTACGGACCGGTGTGTCCCAGTACGGCCTGGTGTCTCCCAGTATGGACCAGTGTGCCCCGGGAGCGGCCCGGTGTGTCCCAGTACGGACCAGTGTGTCCCAGTATGGATCGGTGTGTCCCAGTATGGACTAGTACACTGTCATGCAGCCCAGTGCACCCCAGTATGGACCAGTGTGTCCCAGTATGGACCGGTGTGTCCCAGTATGGACCGGTGTGTCCCGGGAGCGGCCCGGTGTGTCCCAGTGCGGACCAGTGTGCCCCGGGAGCGGCCTGGTGTGTCCCGGGAGCGGCCCGGTGTGTCCCAGTATGGACCAGAGTGTCCCAGTACGGCCCGGTGTCTCCCAGTACGGACCGGTGTGCCCCAGGAGCGGCCCGGTGTGCCCCAGTATGGACTGGTGTGTCCCAGTACGGACCGGTGTGCCCCGGGAGCGGCCCGGTGTGTCCCAGTATGGACCAGAGTGTTCCAGTATGGACCGGTGTGTCCCAGTATGGACCAGAGTGTCCCAGTGCGGACCGGTGTGTCCCAGTGCAGCCCGGTGTGCCCCGGGAGTGGCCCGGTGTGTCCCAGTATGGACCGGTGTGTCCCAGTATGGACCGGTGTGTCCCAGTATGGACCAGTACACTGCCACACAGCCCAGCATGGCCCCTCAGCTCATCCCAGTACATCCCAGTATAGCTCAATACATCCCAGCCCACCTCAGCATGGCTTCCCAGTACATCCCAGCTCATCCCAGTACATCCCAGTACACTCCAGTATAGCCCAGTCCCTCCCAGTCCCTCCCAGTCCATCCCAGTTCCCCCCAGTCCCTCCCAGTCCATCCCAGGCCATCCCAGTCCATCCCAGTCCCACCTCCGCCATCTCCGCCCCTTTGGCGTCCTGGGCTCCACGGCAACGCGACGTAATCACCGTGCGCCGGTTGCCTTTACGTCATCACGCCGCGACGCGTCTCCATGGCGGCGGCAAGCACCGGGTGAGCGGGGGGGGGGGCGGGAACGGCGGGGAACCGGGGGGGACTGAGGGGAAACCGAGAGGGAACCGGGGGGAACTGAGGGGAAACCGGGAGGGAACCGGGGGGGACTGAGGGGAAACCGGGAGGGAACCGGGGGGGACTGAGGGGAAACTGGGAGGGAACTGGGGGGGACTGAGAGGGAACGGGGGGGGGCTGAGGGGAACCGGGGGGGACTGAGGGGAAACCGGGAGGGAACCGGGGGGGACTGAGGGAAAACCGGGAGGGAACCGGGGGGGACTGAGAGGGAACGGGGGGGGCTGAGGGGAAACCGGGAGGGAACCGGGGGGGACTGAGAGGGAACGGGGGGGGACTGAGAGGGAACCGGGGGGGTCTGAGGGGAACGGGGGGAACTGAGGGGAACCGGGGACATTGAGGAGGACGGGGGGCGCTAGAGGGGAACAGGCGGGCACTGAGGGGAAACCGGGGGGAACCGGGGGGCACTGAGGGGAAACGGGAGGGGACCGGGGGGCGCTGACATTGAGGGGAACGGGGAGAACCGGGGGGCACTGAGGGGGGGCAGGGGCACTGAGGGGATCGGGGGGCGCTGAGAGGAACCGGGGGAGAACCAGGGTCACTGAGGGGGGACGGGGGGGGCTGAGGGGAACCGGGGACATTGAGGGGGAACGGGGGGCACTGAGGGGAACGGGGGGAGAACCGGGGGGCACTGAGGGGAACCGGGAGCACTGAGGGGAAACCGGGGAAGAACCAGGGGCACTGAGGGGGCTCGGGGGCACTGAGGGGAACCGGGGACATTGAGGGGGAACGGGGGGCGCTGAGGGGAACGGGGAGAACCGGGGGGCACTGAGGGGAACGGGGGGCACTGAGGGGAACGGGGAGAACCGGGGGGCACTGAGGGGAACGGGGGGCGCTGAGGGGAACGGGGGGAGAACCGGGGGGCACTGAAGGGGAACGGGGAGAACCGGGGGGCACTGAGGGGAACCGGGAGAACCGGAGGGCACTGAGGGGAACCGGGAGCACTGAGGGGAAACCGGGAGAGAACCGGAGGCACTGAGGGCGCTCGGGGGCACTGAGGGGAACCGGGGGGCACTGAGGGAGAACCGGGGGGCACTGAGGGGAACAGGGAGAACTGGGGGGCACTGAGGGGAACCGGGGGCGGGACGAGCAGGGCGTGGGGCTCGGGGAGGGCTCGGGGAGGGCTCGGGGGGTCCGTGAGGTGGGGCTGGGCTGGGGTCCCTGGCACAGGAGATCGGGCCGGGGGTTGTGGGGGGCGCTGGGAGGGGAGAGGAGTGGATCTGCCCCCAGAGTCCTGGATCTGCCCCTCTCCTCCCCTTGATCTGCCCCCTGCCCCCTGGATCTGCCCTCAAACCCCTGGATCTGCCCCCCCTCCCCTGGATCTACCCCCAGACCCTGGAGCTCCACAGACCCCGGAGCTCCACAGACCCCCTGGGAGCTGTCCCCCACTCTCCCGGATCTACCCCCAGCCCCCTGGATCTTCCCCCTGCTCCTCTGGACCTACCCCCAGCCCCCCTAGATATACCCCCAGCCCCCCTGGATTTGCCCCTCTCTCCCTTTGATCTGTCCCTCCCCTGCCCTGAACCTACCCCCAGCCCCCCCATCCTGGAGCTCCCCACACCCCCTTGGATCTGCCCCCGGCCCCCCCAGATCTGCCCCTCCCCATCTGGACCCATCCCCAGCCCCACACCAGCCCCTCCTGAATCCTCCCCGTTCCCTCCCCACCCCTCAGATCCGCTCCGGCCCCCCCTGGCGGTGCCCCCTGGTGCCCCCCGGTGCCCGTTTGTGAAGGTCTGCCCGAAATGAACGGGTGATGAATGATTTTTGGGTGCAAAAATAACCAACAAAAGGCACAGGGGTTTTGCAGTAACAAATCAACAAGGTGCAGTTTTATTGATTATAACCACAGCTAAATATGCGTTTGGTGAAGGGATCCGGGGAAGAGAAGGGTAGGACAAGGAGAAAAAAGGGAGGAAAGGAGGTCAGGGAATGGGGTGTAGCTACCAAAACGTGATGTCTTCGGGGTCCCACCACCAAAACTCGCTGGTACATGTCTTGGGGAGTACTCAAAGGGCAGTTGGACCGAACCCCAATATTTATACTGTTCTTGGTTGGGGGAAGGTGGCTGAAATTAGGTTTCCATGGCGGGGAGAAGAGTAGGAACAGGAGGGAGGGGTGAGACAGTTCCATTGTTTTCATGGCCGAATGCTCACAGGTAAGGAGGTTGCCATGGGGGTGTCAATAGGGTGCCAGAGGGGTTCTTGGTTCCTTGATGAGGGCATTCTCATCTCTGTTGGTCCATCACGGTGGTTGAAGACAGGCAAGAGGGGTCTTCTCATGGAGCGGGGGGGAGCCACCCCAGAGCTCAGTCCAGCCAGTTCAAGGGTTTGGAAGAAAGTCCACATCCATTGTCCAGAAAAGGGCAGCATGTCCCCTTCGAGTGTTCTGCAGACACCACCTGTGAACACTCTAGAGAAGCAGGAGACTTCCTTTCCTGTTGCTTTCTGATGCAAGGCCAGGCGACCTGGTTCTGAGGAAATGGCACGGCGACCCAAACTCTCCAGGGTCACTCGGGCCAAGAACACACACAGACACCAGTATGGCGGACGGTTCAAGGCTTTTATTGTCTTGTCTCGTCGGGTTTTATACTGGGAAAGTTTTTTCTCTACGTCAGGGGGTCTTACCTTACTGTAATTGGTTAGTAAGGAGTCGGAAGTTACTAATGTTAGGGGGGACTACATTCTTGGGTGATCCTTTATCACTAGGCGTTAGGGGGAGAGGAATCCTGCTGCTTTCCGTGACATTGCGACATTTTCCGAGCGCCCAACCCTATCTACTACAGGAAAGTTTCTTCTCTGCGTCAGGGGGACTTACTTTACTGTAATTGGTTAGTAAGGAGTCAAAAGTTACTAATGTTAGGCGGGACTACATTCCTGGGTGATCCTTTATCACTAGGTGTTAGGGGGAGAGGAATTCTACTGCTGGGGAGAGGAATTCTACTGCTTTCCGTGACATTGCGAGATTTTCCGAGCGCCCAACCCTATCTACTACAGGAAAGTTTTTTCTCTACATCAGGGGGTCTTACCTTACTGTAATTGGTTAGTAAGGAGTAGAAGATTACTAATGTTAGGGGTGACAACATCCTTGGGTGATCCTTTATCACTAGGCGTTAGGGGGAGAGGAATTCTACTGCTTTCTGTGACATTGCGAGATTTTCCGAGCGCCTGACCCTATCTACTACAGGAAAGTTTTTTCTCTACGTCAGGGGGTCTTACCTTACTGTAATTGGTTAGTAAGGAGTCGAAAGTTACTAATGTTAGGGGGGACTGCATTCTTGGGTGATCCTTTATCACTGGGCGTTAGGGGGAGAGGAATTCTACTGCTTTCTGTGACATTGCGAGATTTTCCGAGCGCCCAACCCTATCTACTACAGGAAAGTTTTTTCTCTATGTCAGGGGGACTTACTTTACTGTAATTGGTTAGTAAGGAGTCAAAAGTTACTAATGTTAGGGGGGACAACATCCTTGGGTGATCCTTTATCACTAGGAGTTAGGGGGAGAGGAATTCTAATGCTTTCCGTGATATCGCCAGATTTTCCAAGCGCCCGACTCCATCTACTACACTTTCCCAACCGGCTCAGCAGCTTTAACCCTTCGGCAGTTATTGGAAAAAAGGCTCCCAGTATTCCCAGTTAGATTGTGCCTGGGCCAGTCTGACCCTCGCTGCCAGGCCAAAGGCAGCAACTGTGGTGTATCACCCCAGAGATACCTTGGCTTGCTGGTGGTTGCAGCTGGGCACTGAACAAGTCCAGGCTTGTTAGGAACCCCGCTTACCTCAGGAGGAATGGCTTCAGGCGATGGTGAAGAGAAAAAGGAGAGGATTCTGCTGGAGGGTTTAATGTCCAGAGGTTTATTCCATGGTTACAGAGGTCTGAACGTGAGGAACTGCTCCAACAGAACAACCGGCCACATGGTCTGATCACCTTTTTAAGCTCAGGGACAGGGGGAGGGGAGGTACAGGTGAGCCACCAACCAGGTGAGAGGGGCAGGGTCTCAGGGGAAGATGACACCCAGAAAGGCCAATGACCCCTGGGCATAGGGGCACCCTTTGAACTTGACCAACCACAGCTGGAATGTTGAGCCTGATTGACAGGACTCACTCAGCAAGGGGGAAGGGAGAGAGGCACAGGCACACCTGGGGGAATGACCTGGAAGGCCAAAATGGGGCATTACAGCACACCACAACAGGCAGTCTTTTCTCATGACAATTATGAGGCAAAAACATGAAGGATTTTCACATGGACTTGTACCCCGTGCCCGCTGTGTGCCCGCAGGCCGTACCGGCGGGAGCGCAGCCTGGCAGGTGAGCCACCAACCAGGTGAGAGGGGCAGGGTCTCAGGGGAAGATGACACCCAGACAGGCCAATGACCTCTGGGCATAGGGGCACCCTTTGAACTTGACCAACCACAGCTGGAATGTTCAGCCTGATTGACAGGGCTCACTCAGCGAGGGGGAAGGGAGAGAGGCACAGGCACACCTGGGGGAATGACCTGGAAGGCCAAAATGGGGCATTACAGCACACCACAACAGGCAGTCTTTTCTCATGACAATTGTGAGGCAAGAAACGAAGGATTTTCAGATGGACTTGTACCCCGTGCCCGCTGTGTGCCCGCAGGCCGTACCGGCGGGAGCGCAGCCTGGCACTGCGCAGCAGCAGCTCCGCCCTGTACAACAACCTGGCCGTGCTGTGCCCGCCCGGCCGCGGCCCCGCCTTCGGCGCCGTGCACGGCTCCAGCCTCAGCCTGCTGGGCACCGAGGGGCACCCGCGGCAGCTGCAGGCGCGGGGAGGGGGCTCTGCCCTCAGCACCCCCCTGCTGACACAGGTGAGGCGCGGGGACAGCCCGGGCTGGGTGCTGATGGCAGCGGGCAGGGGGTGGCACCTGGGTCTGGCACCGCCTGGCACTGGGGAGGGGGCGTGGCACAGCCGGGGGGAGGTCGTGTCATAGCCCTGGCACTGAGTGGGGGTCGTGTCACAGCCCTGGCACTGAAATGGGGGTGGGGGGGGGTCGTGTCACAGCCCTGGCACCTCCCTCGCACTGGGGAGGGGTTGTGGCACAGCCCTGGCGCTGGGGAGGGGTCGTGTCACAGCCTTGGCACCTCCCTGGCACTGAGTGGGGGTCGTGTCACAGCCCTGGCACCTCCTGGCATTGGGTGGGGGTTGTGTCACAGCCCTGGCACCCCCTGGCACCTTCCTGGCACTGGGTTGGGGTCGTGTCACAGCCCTGGCACCTGCTGGCACTGAGGAGGGGTCGTGTCACAGCCCTGGCACCTCCCTGGCACCTCCCTGGCACCTCCCTGGCACTGGGTTGGGGCCGTGTCACAGCCCTGACACCCCCTGGCACTGAGGAGGGGCCATGTCACAGCCCTGGCACTGGGTGGGGGCCGTGTCACAGCCCTGGCACTGGTTTGGGGTGTGGGGTGTTCAGGATCCTGGGGGGCTCCGAGTGTGGGCAGGGGAGGGGAAGGAGCCCCCTGAGGGGTCTGGGGGGATTTGGGGGGTCCTTGAGGGCACAGGGATTGACCTGGGGGGCACCAAACACACCTGGGGGAGGGGCTGGGGGCTCCAGGAGGAGACTGGGGGGGCTCCTGTTTCAGGAGGGGTTTGGGGGGCTCCAGGAGGAGATTGGGGGGGCTCCTGTTTCAGGAGGGGTCTGGGGGGCTCCAGGAGGAGATTTGGGGGTTCCTGTTCTCGGGGCAGGAATTTGGGGTTCTGGAGGAGCATTTGAGAGGTTTCAGGCCGGGATTTTGGGGGGTTCTCCGGGGGAAGACCCCCAGGAGGTGGGGTTGGAGGACAGCGGGGTCCCTCAGTGTCCCCAGGGGAGGACAGGGGGGTCTGTCAATGTCCCCATGAGGGAACAGGGGGGTCCCTCAGTGTCCCCAGGGGAGGACAGGGGGTCCCTCAGTGTCCCCTCTGTGTCCCCACAGGCTGCATGGTGCGAGCTGCCATCGCGGGTGCTGCTGGTGCTCACGTCCCAGCGTGGGGTGCAGGTGAGGCCTGGGGGTGCTGGGGGGTCCTGGGGGGCACTGGGGGGGTCCTGGGTGTCCCCCTGTCCCCCCAGAGTGTCCCAGCTGTCCCTCCATGGCAGATGTACGACGCTGATGGCTCCACCATGGTGTTCTGGCACGCCCTGGATGTCCCAGAGCTCCCAGCAGGTGAATCCCCCCGAGCCCCCAGCCCTGGCCAGGCCACCTCTGACCCTGTCCCCAAGTGCCACCTGCCCAGGGCTGGGAGTCCCCCAGGGATGGCACTGCAGCCGTGCCAGGGTGGGAATTCCAGCCCTTCCTAGGAGGGAATTTTACCAATGTCCAACCTAAACCTCCCCTGGCACAGCTTGGGGCTGTTCCCTGTCACCCTGTCCCTGTTCCCTGTCACCCTGTCCCTGTTCCCTGTCACCCTGTCCCTGTTCCCTCTCACCCTCTCCCTGTTCCTCTCACCCTGTCCCTGTTCCCTGTCACCCTGTCCCTGTTCCCTGTCACCCTGTCCCTGTTCCCTCTCACCCTCTCCCTGTTCCTCTCACCCTGTCCCTGTTCCCTGTCACCCTGTCCCTGTTCCCTGTCACCCTGTCCCTGTCCCCTCTCACCCTGTCCCTGTTCCCTGTCACCCTGTCCCTGTCCCCTCTCACCCTGTCCCTGTTCCCTGTCACCCTGTCCCCTCTCACCCTGTCCCCTCTCACCCTGTCCCTGCTCCCTGTCACCCTGTCCCTGTCCCTCTCACCCTGTCCCTGTCCCCTCTCACCCTGTCCCTGCTCCCTCTCACCCTGTCCCTGTCCCTCTCACCCTGTCCCTGTCCCCTCTCACCCTGTCCCTGTTCCCTGTCACCCTGTCCCTGTTCCCTCTCACCCTGTCCCTGTTCCCTCTCACCCTGTCCCTGTCCCCTCTCACCCTGTCCCTGTTCCCTGTGTCCCCTCCTGGCAGGAGTTGTGCAGAGCCACAAGGCCCCCATTTGTCCAACCCTTCTGTCAAACCCTAAAACTTTTCTCCAAATCCATTTCCCACAGGCCCCGATCCCCCTTTGCTCCAGGCCGAGCCCCTTCCCCACCTCCTGCACACCAACACCTCAAAATCTTCTTGTGACAGAGCCAAAAATGTGCCAGGACTGGGGTGTGACCCCCAATCCCTGTCCCACAGTGACACAAACCTGTTCCCATCCCCAGTCTCTGTCCCAGGGTGACACAAACCTGTTCCCATCCCCAGTCCCTGTCCCAGGGTGACACAAACCTGTTCCTTGTCCCAGGGTGACACAAACCTGTTCCCATCCCCAATTCCTGTCCCAAACCTGTTCCCTGCCCCAATCCCTGTCCCACAGTGGCACAAACCTGTTCCCATCCCCAATTCCTGTCCCAAACCTGTCCCAGGGTGACACAAACCTGTTCCCATCCCCAGTTCATGTCCCAGGGTGACACAAACCTGTTCCCATCCCCAGTTCCTGTCCCAAACCTGTTCCCTGTCCCACAGTGACACAAACCTGTTCCCATCCCCAGTGCCTGTCCCAGGGTGACACAAACCTGTTCCCTGCCCCAATCCCTGTCCCAGGGTGACACAAACCTGTTCCCTGCCCCAATTCCTGTCCCAAACCTGTTCCCATCCCCAGTTCCTGTCCCAAACCTGTTCCCATCCCCAATTCCTGTCCCAAAGCTGTCCCAGGGTGACACAAACCTGTTCCCATCCCCAGTCCCTGTCCCAGGGTGACACAAACCTGTTCCCATCCCCAATTCCTGTCCCAAACCTGTCCCAGGGTGACACAAACCTGTTCCCATCCCCAGTCCCTGTCCCAGGGTGACACAAACCTGTTCCCTGCCCCAATCCCTGTCCCACAGTGACACAAACCTGTTCCCATCCCCAATTCCTGTCCCAAACCTGTTCCCATCCCCAGTCCCTGTCCCACAGTGACACAAACCTGTTCCCATCCCCAATTCCTGTCCCAAACCTGTTCCCTTTCCCAGAATGACACAAACCCGTTCCCTTCCCAATTCCTATCCCAAACCTGTTCCCATCCCCAATCCCTGTCCCAGGGTGACACAAACCTGTTCCTTTCCCCAATTCCTGTCCCACAGTGACACAAACCTGTTCCCTGCCCCAATCCCTGTCCCAGAATGACACAAACCTGTTCCCTTCCCAATTCCTGTCCCAAACCTGTCCCTGGGTGACACAAACCTGTTCCTTTCCCCAGTTCCTGTCCCAAACCTGTTCCCATCCCCAATCCCTGTCCCAGGGTGACACAAACCTGTTCCCTGCCCCAGTTCCTGTCCCACAGTGACACAAACCTTTCCTTTCCCTTCCAGCACATTCCGTGTTTGCCCGAGGCATCGCCGCTGCCGGCGGCCGCTTCGTCTGCGTGGGTGAGCCCAGGTGTGGGCAGGGGGGTGGCCCTGGGCTGGCCCAGCCCCTGCTGACCCCCCTGAGCCCACAGGGACATCCTTTGGGGCCGTGCTGGTGTTTGACATCCCCCCTAAAGGGACCAACGTGACGCTGAGCGAGGTCCTGGAGCAGCACCGGGATCCCATCACCGACATGGCGGCCGAGCAGGGCCAGGCCCCGGTAAGGGGGGACAGGGGGACCCTGAATCTCATCAGGGACATCTTCCACTGTCCCAGGTGGCTCCAAGCTGGTCTTGGACACTTCCAGGGATCCAGGGGCAGCCACACCCTCACAGGGAAGGATTTCTTCCCTAAATCCCACCCAAATCTCCACTTCTCCTGTGGGAAGCCATTCCCTGTGTCCCATCACCCCATCCTTTGTCCCAAATTCCTCCCATCTCTCCTGCAGCCTCCTGGAAGCTCCCAGGGCAGGTCCCTGCAGACTCCCCAGGCACTTTCCTCCCACTCAGCACTTTCCCTGATGAGTCACTGAACTTTCCTTGCTCTGGGATCCCCAAGGAATTCATCCCCCAGATGCCATTCCCGAGCTGCAGTGTCACCATGGGGACACGGAGCTCTTGTGTCACCTCCCACTGCCACCCCGGGCTTTGCTCCCAGGCTTCCCAGGACTGCACTGGGGCATTCCCAGGGCCGGGAATCCTCACAGAGGGAGGGAGGGGTGCCCTGATCCTTCCTCAGAATCCACCCTGGCCTGGCAGCCTGGGCAGGGCCGGGCGAGTCCCAGCCCATCAGCTCTTCAGGAGCTGTCCCAGCTTGTCCTGGTGCCCGTGGGACAGTGCCATCCCCAAGCGGGGACACCGCCCGGTGTCCCTGAGCCGCCTGTCCCCACAGGACGGCGCGGGGGACCTGGTGACAGCCGATGACTCGGGGACGCTGTGCCTGTGGAGCAGCGGGGAGGAGTTCGCGCTGCTGGGGAAGATCCCGGGCTCCGGGTGAGCGCCGGGGGTGCCGCGGGGTGTCGGACACGGGGCGGGGACAGCCCTGCGGTGGTGACACCGGCCCCGTGTGCAGCTGCACGTGCTCCTCGGTGGCGCTGTGGAACGGGATCGTGGCCGCGGGCTACGGGAACGGGCAGATCCGGCTGTGGGAGGCGGGCTCGGGGCGGATCCGCGCCCAGCTCAGCGCACACGCCCGCTGGATCTACGCCATCGACCTGGCACCGCTCACCGGCAAGGTACGGGGGGACGGGCACAGCTGGGGGCACAGCTGGGGGCACCCAAAGCATCCCATGCTGGCATCCTGCCCAATATCCCAGCCTGCATCCCACACCGACATCCGCCTGGCATTCCAACCTGAAATCCCAACCTGACATCCCACCTTGAATTCCATCCTGAAATCCCAACCTGGCATTCCAACCTGAAATTCCAATCAGGCATCCCACTTTGAATTCCATCCTGAAATCCCAACCTGAAATCCCAACCTGGCATTCCAACCTGAAATTCCAATCAGGCATCCCACTTTGAATTCCATCCTGAAATCCCAACCTGAAATCCTAACCTGGCATTCCAACCTGAAATTCCAGCCTGGCATCCCACCCTGACATCCCACCTGGCATTCCTACCTGAAATCCCAACCTTTCATCCCACCTTGAATTCCAGTCTGAAATCCCAACCTGCATCCCACCCCAACATCCACCTGGCATTCCAACCTGGCATTCCAATCTGAAATTCCAACCTGGCATCCCACCTTGAATTCCATCCTGAAATCCCAACCTGGCATTCCAACGTGAAATCCCATCCCAACATGCCAACTGGCATTCCAACCAGAAATCCCAGTTTGGAATTCCATCCTGAAATCCCAACCTGACCTCCCACCTGCCATTCCAACCTGAAATCCCAACCTGGCATCCCAGGTGGATTCCTGTCCCAGAGTGACAAGAATTCCAACCTGAAATTCCAACCTGGCATCCCAGGTGGATTCCTGTCCCAGAGTGACAAGAATTCCAACCTGAAATTCCAACCTGGCATCCCAGGTGGATTCCTGTCCCAGAGTGACAAGAATTCCAACCTGACATCTCAACCTGGCATCCCACTCCGCATCCCACCTGGCATCCCAACCTCAAATCCCACCCTGCCAGTGGCGCTGCCACCTCCGTGGTGTCCCCACTGTCCCCCTGCTCCCCTGGCAGCTGCTCTCGGGTGCAGAGGATTCCTTTGTCCACGTCTGGAAGCTCAGCAGGGACCCGGACAGCGATGACATCGAGGTCAGCCCGGGCTTGGGACAGGGACAGGGGACAGGGATGTGGCCCTTGGAGCTGTGGCCATCCTCGGGATCCGCTGCCCCCGCAGGTGCAGCACTGCCACGCCGAGTGTGTGACGGACACTCAGGTGTGCGGCGCCCGCTTCTGTGACCCTGCTGGGGACACCTTCGCTGTCACCGGCTACGACCTGAGCGAGATCCTGTGCTACGGCCCCGCCTGAGCCGGGACAACGGGAACGCCGGGAACGCCGGGAATGCCGGGACAATCCACCGGGAATGCCGGGACAATCCACCGTGGGTGAGGGCTGAGCACAGACCCCCCCCTGCAGCCCCGGCCGGGATCCCCCCCGTGCCCCCCGAAACTCTCCCGAGGGCCGGGAGCGGCTCCCGCAGCCCCGAGGGGATCCTCGCATGGCTCCCACCGGTCCCGAGGGGATCCTCGCATGGCTCCCACCGGCCCCGGGATCCTCCTGTAGCTCCCACCGGCCCCGGGATCCTCGCATGGCTCCCACCGGCCCCGGGATCCTCCCGTGGCTCCCACCGGCCCCGAGGGGACCCTCGCATGGCTCCCACCGGCCCCAGGACCCTCCCGTGGCTCCCACCAGCCCCGGGATCCTCGCATGGCTCCCGCAGCCCCGAGGGGATCCTCGCATGGCTCCCACCGGCCCCGGGATCCTCGCACGGCTCCCACCGGCCCCGGGATCCTCCTGTGGCTCCCACCGGTCCCGGGATCCTCGCATGGCTCCCACCGGCCCCGGGATCCTCGCGTGGCTCCCACCGGCCCCGGGACCCTCGCATGGCTCCCAGCGGCCCCGGGACCCTCCCGTGGCTCCCGCCCTTCCCGGAGGGCGGCGTGGCTGGGAACGGAGCCGGCTCAGACGGGAGGATCCCGGCAAACCTGTGCTGCCTGCTGCTCCTGCCCCCAGAGCCCAGCCCGGTGTGCGGCATCTGCCGGGCACAGCTCCTGGGGAGGGCACAAAATGGGGGACACAACCCATGGGGACACGGGGGACATGGGGCATCGTGCATCCCAACCCCCCCAGGATCCCAAAGCCCCGTGGGATGCTGCGGTCCCATGGCAGCTGGCCAGATGTTTGCGATGTTTCCAGCTGTGCTGCGGGGCTGGAAGGAGCAGCAGCAGCTGCAGCGGGACCCCAGAGACAGCCCCAGGTCCCCCCCCCGATGTCCCCGAGCCCCCCACGGGAGCTGAGGTGACCCCGGGCTCTGCTCACAGGGAGGGGGAAATGGGGGGCTCAGGCCCTGAGCTGGGGGGAACCCCCCGAACCCCTCCCCACCCCTCCTGTCGGGGGGTCTCCCCCACCCATAAATGATCCCCCCACCCTTTATGTCCCACTCGTGTCCCCCCAATGTGTGGGTCAGGTCCCCCCATTTTCTGTTCTCCCCACAATAAATCCACCCCAGTGAACCCCCCCCGTGTCACTCCTTCCTGGGGGGCTCAGCCGGGTTTGGGGGGGCTCAGCAGAGTTTGGGGGGGCCCAGCAGAGTTTGGGGGGCCCAGCAGAGTTTGGGGGGCTCAGCAGGGTTTGGGGGAACCCAGCAGGGTTTGGGGGGGCTCAGCAGGGTTTGGGGGGGCCCAGCAGGGTTTGGGGGAACCCAGCAGGGTTTGGGGGGGCTCAGCAGGTTTGGGGGGTCCAGCAGAGTTTGGGGGTGCCCAGCAGAGCCCGGCTCCGTTACAAAAAGCTTTATTAAAGGTTAAAACAGCCGCTGCTGAGGTGGGGGGGCCCCGCTCCGGGCCGGGTGGGACCCCGAGGCCGGGGGGGGGGGGGGGCCCCGCTGTGCTCCTGGGGTAAAAAAGTGTAAAAACGGTAAAAGGGTTGTGCAGTTCAGCCGGGGGGAGGGGACAGCGACAATGCCACACCCCCGCGACAGGGACAATGATCCCTCCCCCGTCCAAGGCACAGAGATGAGCCGGGGGCTCTGCAGCCACACAAGCACCCAGGGACCCCTCCCCGCGCCCACCCACCCACCCACCCACCCGCCCGCCCTGCTCACAGCTTGGACCCCCCCGTGAAGACGGGGGGAAAATACAGCACCAGAGAGCCCTACGGGGGTGGGGACCCCCCAGAAATGAAAGGGGGAGCGGCAGAGCCCCCGCTGCCCGCGCGCCCCCAGCCCCAAACACTGCTCGGTCAGAGGTAGCACCAGCCATGGGGAGGGGGCCCTGCCGGGGCAGGGGGCTCAGCACGGCCCCCCCAACCCTCACCGGGGAAAGGCACGGTGGCACCGGGGGGCTGCGAGCCGGCAGAGCCTGTAAACAGCCGGGGACGGGGGGGTAAACAAGCCCTTGGGGACCCCCACCCCGGCCCAGCCCCCTGGTCAGTGCTCTGGGGGGGGTCCCAGGGCTGAGAGCCACAGCCTGGGCTGGGGGGGTCCTGGGCCAACCCCTCTGTTCAGTGTGGGGTCCCTGGGAATGAGGGTGGGGGTCCTGAGCCCCTCAGCCCAGCACAGGGACCCCCAGCCCTTCATGGGAGCCCAGGGCCCTCAGCACAGGGACCCCCAGCCCTGCACAGGGACCCCCAGCCCTTCATGGGACCCCTGGCCCAGCACAGGGACCCCCAGCCCTTCATGGGAGCCCAGGGCCCTCAGCACAGGGACCCCCAGCCCTGCACAGGGACCCCCAGCCCAGCATAGGGACCCCCGGCCCTGCATGGGAGCCCCCCAGCCCTTTATAAAAGCCCCAGGCCCAAGCCCCTCACTCCACACAGGGACCCCCAGCCCAGCTGAGCCCCCCAAGTCAAGTGTGGGGGTCTCAGGACCTGACCCCCCAGCCCATCCAAGCCCCCCAGCCCCGAGCCCCCCACTCACCACAGGGACCCCCAGCCCAGCTGAGCCCCCTCACCCTGCACGGGGAGCCCGGGGCTGAACCCCCTGCTCAGCCCAGGGGCTGCCAGCCCTGCCGAGCCCCCCAGCCCCACACGGGGGTGCCCTCCCCGAGCCCCCCCGCTCAGGACACGGGCGGTGAGGGTCTCCAGAAGCACCACTTGCTGCGGGGGTGCTGCTTGCGCTGCAGCTGCTCCTCGCGCTCCCGCTCCTTCTTGGAGCGCAGGTACAGATCCTCCTCCTTCAGGTACCACACCGGCGGCCAGCGGTGCCGCTCGAAGTGAGCCTGGTTCTCTGCGGGGACACCGCGGGGCTCAGGGCACGGCTGGGGAACCCTGCCCTCCCCGTGGTGCCCCCCATCCATCCATCCATCCATCATCCATCCATCCATCCATCCATCCATCATCCATCCCCATCCATCCATCCATCCATCATCCATCCATCATCCATCCATCCATCCATCCATCCATCCATCCATCATCCATCCATCATCCATCCATCCATCCATCCATCCATCCATCCATCATCCATCCATCATCCATCCATCCATCCATCATCCATCCATCATCCATCCATCCATCCATCCATCCATCCATCCATCATCCATCCCCATCCATCCATCCATCCATCATCCATCCATCATCCATCCATCCATCCATCCATCCATCCATCCATCCATCCATCCATCCATCATCCATCCATCCATCCATCCATCCATCCATCCATCATCCATCCATCATCCATCCATCCATCATCCATCCATCCATGGATCCATCATCCATCATCCATCCATCCATCCATCCATCCATCATCCATCCATCCATCCATCCATCCATCATCCATCCATCCTTCCATCCATCCATCCATCCATCCATCATCCATCCATCCATCCATCCTTCCATCCATCCATCCATCATCCATCCATCCATCCATCCATCCATCCTTCCATCCATCCATCATCCATCCATCATCCATCCATCCTTCCATCCATCCATCATCCATCCATCATCCATCCATCCTTCCATCCATCATCCATCCATCCATCCATCCATCCATCCATCCATCCATCCATCATCCATCCATCCTTCCATCCATCCATCCTTCCATCCATCCATCATCCATCCATCATCCATCCATCCATCCATCCATCATCCATCCATCTATCATCCATCCCTGCATCCATCCTTCCATCCATCCATCATCCATCCATCCATCCATCCATCCATCCATCATCCATCCATCCATCCATCCATCATCCATCCATCATCCATCCATCCATCATCCATCATCCATCATCCATCATCCATCCATCATCCATCCATCCATCCATCCATCCATCCATCCATCCATCATCCATCATCCATCCATCCATCCATCCATCATCCATCCATCCATCATCCATCATCCATCCATCCATCCATCCATCCTTCCATCCATCCATCATCCATCCATCATCCATCCATCCATCCATCCATCCATCATCCATCCATCCATCATCCATCCATCCATCCATCCATCCATCCATCCATCCATCATCCATCCATTCATCCATCATCCATCATCCATCCATCATCCATCCATCCATCCATCATCCATCCATCATCCATCCATCCATCATCCATCCATCATCCATCCATCATCCATCCATCCATCATCCATCCATCCATCATCCATCCATCCATCATCCATCCATCCATCCATCATCCATCCATCCATCCATCATCCATCCATCATCCATCCATCCATCCATCCTTCCATCCATCATCCATCCATCCATCCATCCATCATCCATCCATCCATCATCCCTCCATCCCTCCATCCATCCATCATCCATCCATCCATGCATCATCCATCCATCCATCCATCCATCCATCCATCCATCCATCCATCCATCATCCATCCATCATCCATCCATCCATCCATCCATCATCCATCCATCCATCCATCCATCCATCCATCCATCCATCCATCCATCATCCATCCATCCATCCATCCATCCATCCATCCATCCATCCATCCATCATCCATCCATCATCCATCCATCCATCCATCATGCATCCATCCATCCATCCATCATCCATCCATCCATCCATCCATCCATCCAATCCATCCATACCTGGGGACATGAACTTCATCTCGCGGGGGAAGCGGCGGCACACGCGGTTGTAGTTGGTGCAGATGTAGTGCAGGCACCACGCCGCCAGCTGCCGGGCGTTGTGGAACTGGGGAGGGATTTGGGGGGGTCACCCCATCACTTGGGAATCTCTGTGTCCCCCCTCGGGGGTCTCCGTGCCCCCCAGCCCCCCCATACCTGCGTCATCTCCAGGTAGATGATGACCTGCTCGTCGATCTCCACGCGCTGCATGAAGGCTCGCAGCAGCTCATCCACGGCGTATTGCTCTGGGAAAAGGGGGGAAATGGGGGTTCAGGGGGGGTCACACAGCGGGGACGGAGCCCCCCCGGGCCCCCCCGCGCTTACATAAGAACAGCGAGCGACACACGGGGACGATCGATGATCGATCCGTCCCCGCGGCGGCAGCGGGGCACTGGTGACGTCAGGGACCGGGGGATACCGGGGGGGGGCTCACCGGTGAGCGCCTGCAGCCGCGGCAGGCACAGCCGGTCCGTGAGGATCAGCAGCTCCATGGCGTCCAGGTCGGGCGTGGGGGTGAAGACCCCGGTGTAGAGGAAGTCGAGGACGGCGCGGAGGCAGGCGCAGTTGGTGCCAGGCAGGGACACCTGTGGGATTGGGGGCAGCTCAGAGACACCCCCAAAGGGGGCTGGGGGAAAGGGGGACCCTCCTGGCAGTGCCTGAGCTGGCACAGCACCCCCAGCCCTGGAATAGCCCCCACATCCCAGCACAGTAGGAAGAAGTAGGATACGCGTGTCCCTGAGCCAGGGGCTCTGAGCAGCCCCCTGAGCCCAACCCAAATGCCCCCCCTGACCCCCGGAGCCACAGGTGCCCCCCGGTGCCCACCTCGCTGGCGTAGCTCTCGCGGAAGCCCCCCCGGAACATGGCCCTCATCCAGTCACAGCCGGCGATGAGCAGTGGCTTGTGCGCCGGCACCGCGCCGTCATCCACCAGGAACACCACGTCTGGGGACAGGGACAGCTCAGGGGGGACACAGCCACCCCCCAGGTATCCCTTGTGCCCCCCAGCCCAGGGACAGCCACCCCTGGGACACTACAGATCAGGGACAGCCACCCCTGGGACACGGCAGATCAGGGACAGCCACCCCTGGGACACTACAGATCAGGGACAGCCACCCCGGGACACGGCAGATCAGGGACAGCCACCCCTGGGACACGGCAGATCAGGGACAGCCACCCTTGGGACACGGCAGACCAGGGACAGCCACCCCGGGACACGGCAGACCAGGGACAGCCACCCCGGGACACGGCAGATCAGGGACGGCCACCCCTGGGACACGGCAGATCAGGGACGGCCACTCATTGACCGCCACTGTCAAGGGGTCAAGAACCCCTTGGACACCCCTTCCATGGGGACACCACTGCCTTGGGGACAACCATCCCTTGGACACCCCTTCCTTGGGGACAGCCACCCCTCAGACACCACTGCCTTGGGGAAAAGAAACTCCTTGACACCCCTTCCATGACAACACCACTGCTTTGGGGACAAAAATCTCTTGGACATCCCTTCCATGGGGACATAGTCACCCCTTGACCGCCACTGCCTTGGGGACAAGAATCCCTTGGACATCCCTTCCATGGGGACACCACTGCCTTGGGGACAAGAATCCCTTGGGCACCTTTCCATGGGGACACCACTGCCTTGGGGACAAGCACCCCTTGGACATCCCTTCCATGGGGACACATCTTCCATGGGGACACCACTGCCTTGGGGACAAGAATCCCTTGGGCACCTTTCCAGGGGACACCACTGCCCTGGGGACAAGAATCCCTTGGGCACCTTTCCATGGGGACACCACTGCCCTGGGGACAAGCAGCCCTTGGCCACCACCCAGAACTGTCACTCCGCCCCAGCAGCACCTCCATGACTGACCAGGGCAGGACCCCAGACTCCAAAGACCTCAGAGGTGGAAGGGTCTCAGGCTGACCATATCCCCGTGACCCCACTGTCACCACGAGAAGGTGACACCATCTCGGAGGTGACGGTGGTGACCCTCCTGTCCCCACACGCCCCACCCCACCCCTATACCTGCAAAGACCCCCTTGGCCAGGCACTCCTTGACGCGGTTGGCGCGGCGCACGTGGAAGGCCTTGGTGATCTCCTGGTTCATGAAGCTCTCCTGGTTGAGCTCGTTGGCCACCATCATGCGCAGGTCGAACACCTCCAGCAGCTCAGCCACGGCCCCCACCTGCCTCAGGTCCCCGTGGGGCCTCTCCAGCTCGCCCGTGTACAGGTACTCCAGCACGGCGCGCAGCGGCTCCGGCCGCACGCCCCGGTCCATTGCCACCACCGCCATGCGCCGCTCCCGCCCCGCCACCGGGTCGGCCACCGCCTCCCAGCGCAGGCTCAGGAAGCCGCGGCCCCACGAGGACAGGTCACGGCCGTCCCCGTCCCCCTGGCCGGGCGGCTCCTCCAGCGTGAAGAGGTCGTAGAAGCGGGAGCAGGCGGTGGCCAGGTAGACGCGGTGGGCGAAGACGCGGTGGCCGCCCTGCAGCTGGAAGACGACGTCGGCGCAGAGCGGGGCCTGGAACAGCGCGGCCGGGCCCCCCCCCAGCCCCGGGGGGGCGTCGGGCACCTGGATGAGGGGCGGGGGGGGCTTGGGGGGCAGGAAGGGCGCCTGCAGCAGCGGCCGCTGCATCTTGCGCAGGTGGGACTTCCAGAACTGCAGGTGGCGGCGGGACACGAGCGCGGCGCGGATGGCGTTGTCGAACACGTCCTTGACGCCGAACTGGGCCACCACGCTGGTCTCGTAGTAGGGCACCCCCAGCTCCTGGGCCACCTCGTGGCCCCGCTCCGGTGGCAGGATGTCCGAGGGCTTGATGGGCCTGGGGGGGCACGGACAGGGCGAGGGCTGAGAGGGTGTCCAGGGCAGCCCCTGCTCGTTCCAAGGGTGCTGGGAGGTCTCATGGCCATGCCCGGGGGTGCTGGGAGGGTGGCCCCTCATTGTGGGGGTGCCAGGGGGGCCTCCCAAGCCAGGAGTGCTGAGCAGGGCACGGATTCCACCCCACAAGTGCTGACCCACAGGATGGGGGAGGTGACACACCCTAACACGGTGGTGACAAAACTGGGGGTGCCCATAGTGGCTCAGGGAGGGGTCCCCACTCAATGGCGACACTCGGAGGTGTCCCTGTCCCCGTGGGACGCTCTGGGGGCTCACTTGGCCAGCGGCCGGCGCGCGCGGTTGACGGCGTCCAGGTCGGCGTAGCGCAGGTCCAGCTGGCAGCCCACCAGCACGATGGGGGTGCGCGGGCAGAAGTGCTTGATCTCGGGGTACCACATGCTCTTCACGTGCCGCAGCGAGTTGGGGTTCGCCAGCGAGAAGCAGAGCACCACCACGTCCGACCTGCGCGGCGGGGGAGGGCAGCGCTGTCCCGGTGCCACCCGGCGTCCCCAAACGCGTCCCCAAACACACCCAGATCAGGCGGCACTCGGGTGGCAGCCCCGCCTCGGGTCATTGTCCCCAGCCTGGGACCCCCCCAGGACCCCCTGAGAGCCCCCCAGCCACGGGAACCCCACAGATCCCCGCGGCCTCTGGGAGCCCCCTGACAGTGACAGGGGACAGGAGGGACCCCACGGGACCTGGCTTTGTGTCACCACTGCCACGGGCTGCCCCAGCTCGGGTGGGCACCGTGGTGGTCCTGAGCCAGGGGGGGGTCCCACGGGGGGGTGTTTGGGTGGGTGCCAGCCCCAGCACCGGGGACATTCCACGCCCGCTGTCCCCAATCCCGCCCCGCGCCCACTGTGGGGCGGCCACTGCCATGCCAGGGAGTGAGAGGTGCCAGGGGACCTGGGGGGGTGCCAGGGGACATGAAGGGGTGCCAGGGGACATGAAGGGGTGCCAGGGGACATAAAGGGGTGCCGGGGGACATGGGGGGCTGTGCCAGGACACACAGGGGGTGCCAGTACCCCCAAGTCCCCGCAGCAGCCGCGTGGCCCCGGGCCCGGGTTGTTTTTAGTCCGAGCCGGGACGGGACGGGACGTGACCGGGAGGCGCCGCTGGAGCCGGGCCCGTGTCCCAGACCAAGATAGCCGCCACCGGCCCCCCCGGGGCCCTCCGCCAGCCCCGGGGCCACCGCGAGCGGCGGGGACAGGGCCCCCCCAGCGCCGCCGTGCCGCGGGGAGATTAGCGGAGCCGCGGGGCTGGCGCGGGGCGGCCGCGATAAGAGAGCCCGGACGTGCCAGCGGCCACGGGCACCGGCTGCTTACAACCGGGGGACACCGGAGATCTGGGGGGGCCCCTCGTGCTGCCAGCCCAGCGCCCCCACAAAGGATTCCGGCAGCACAAGAGCCCCCCTGGAGCCGCCCCCCACGCACAGCTCCGGAGGGTCCCTGCTCGGGGCGGGGGGTTCGGGGGGGCACTGTTGGGGTCGCGGTGGCCCCAAAGGTGTCCCCAAAGCGGGGGGATGGGGTTTGGGGTGCCAGAGCTGCTCCCCGGGGGCTGGCAGGAGCCCAAGGGGCTCCTTTGGCTCCGGGCATCCCGGGATGGGCAGGGCTTGCGCTCGGGGGCTGGGGTGGGGGCTGGGCTGCCGGTGACAGCAGCCGGGCTGCCGGTGACCGGAGCCGGGGTGCCGGTGGGGGTCTCGGGGTGTCGGTGGCGGGAGGGGGTGGGGTTCCGGCGGCGGGTCGCCGTCCCACCTGCCATAGGCGAAGCGCCGGTCCTTATGGTGGTCCCCAAAGGTGTCCCAGAGGCGCAGGGAGACGCTGACCTCGTCCACCACATCCCGGGAGCGCTCCAGCACCTGTCGGCACCGGGAACGGCACCGGGAACGGCACCGGGAACGGCACCATCACCCACCGCCCTGCCCGGAACCATGAGGGACCACCCCGCTGTGCCCTCGCTGCCCCCTCCCGGTTCCCCGCTCGGTGTCCCTCGCGGTACCGGCTGCTCCCCGGTGCTCGGTACCCCCTGTTGCTCCCCCCCCGCCCCCCTGCCCCGCCGTGCCCGGCGATGCCCGGTGTCCCCGGGAACGCCCCTCCCGCCGTTCCCCCGCTCGCTCGGTGCCCGGCGGTGCCCGGCGGTGCCCGGCGGTGCCCTCACCTCCTGGCAGACGCGGTACTGGTCGATGGCCCACACGGTGGGCACGTGTGTGGCCAGCAGCCGGTACTGGCTCAGCGTGGCGTTGCAGGCGCGGGCGCAGATCAGCCGCGTCTTGCCCACGGCGTTGTCGCCAACCACGACGCACTTGATGGTCTCGACGTTGGGCCGCTCGTAATCCACGTCGGGGTCCATGGGGGCGCGGGGGGCCCCGGGCAGCGGAGCGGCCCCGCTCAGCGCCCCCCGCCCGGCCCCGGCCCGTTACCGACCCCCGCCCCGCCCGCCCCGCCCCACCCCGCCTGGCAGCCAATCAGCGCGCGCCTCCGCGGCACGCCCCGCCCCGCCTCGCCCCGCCCCGCCAATCCCGCGCGGCGCCGCCCGCCTGGCCACGCCCCCCGCGGCCCCGCCCCGCGCGCGGACAAAGGAGCGCCGCCAGGGGGCGCCGCAACGCCACGTGACGGGTCAGCCCCGGGGCCACGCCCACACCCGCGACCGAGGCCACGCCCACTGGGCGGGGTCATTGGATACGCCCCCGTGAGAGACCACGCCCACATAGGCGGGGGGCGGGGTCGCGACAGCCGCGATAGCAGCGACAGCAGCGACAGCAGCGACAGCAGTGACACCAGTGACAGCAGCGGCATCAGTGACAGCAGTGACACCAGTGACAGCAGCGGGACACACCAGTGAAACCGGTGACAGCAGTAACCCCAGTGACACCAGTTAAACCAGTGACACCAGTACAACCAGCGCTACCGGTTACACCAGCCGGAGCAGTGACGTCACTGACAGCAGTGACAGCAGTGACAGCAGTGACACCGGTGACAATAGCAGGACACCCAAGGGAAGCCGGTGACAGCAGTAACCCCAGTGACACCAGTTAAACCAGTGACGCCAGTTAAACCAGCAATACCGGTTACACCAGCCGAAGCAGTGACAGCAATGACAGCAGTGACAGCAGTGACACCAGGGACACCAGGGACACCAGGGACACACCAGTAAAACCGGTGACAGCGGTAATGCCAGTGGCACCAGTCAAACCAGTGATACCAGTTAAACCAGCAATACCGGTTACACCAGTCTAAGCGGTGACGTCACTGATAGCAATGACAGCAGTGACAGCAATGACAGCAGTGACAGCACTGACAGCACTGACACCGGTGACAGCAGCGGGACACACCTGTGAAACCGATGACAGCGGCAGCCCCAGTGACACCAGTTAAACCAGTGACACCAGTAAAACCAGCACTACCGCTTACACCAGCCGAAGCACTGACGTCACTGACAGCAGTGACAGTAGTGACAGCAGTGACACCAGTGACACCAGTGACACCAGTGGTGCCAGCAAAACCAGCAAAACCAGTGACACCAGTAAGAGTGACACCAGTAGAAGGTAACACTGGTGACACCAGCAACACCAGTGACACCAGTAATGCCAGTCACACCAGTGACACCCGTGACGCCAGTAATGCCAGTGCCAGCAGTGACCCCCGATGACAGGGGGTGACACGGCTTGCCGCACTGGGCTGGGCGTGTCCCCGGGCCCACGATCCCATTTTCCAGCATTTTTCTCCTCCCCGGGGATTTGGGATTTTCCAGCCGCGGTGCCCAAATAAGGGAACGGGGAGAGGCTTTGGGACAGGAGCCCTGTGGGGCCGGGCCGGGCCAGACTCTGGGCTGGGAATGTCCCCAAGACGCCCCCGCCACCCCCTTCATGGTCGAGGGGGACCCGGGGACTCCCCCAGCCCCAAAATCCCATTTCCTGGCGTAAAAAGGGAATGGGGGAGAGGCTACAGGGGGGACAGTTTGGGGACCCTGGTGGTGGGATGGGATCCTGGCACTGCAGCCACATTCCAGCGCTAGAGCCGGGCACACGGCCCAGCCTGGGGCCCTGGGACCTGCCCCACGTCCTGCTGTGACATCCGTGTCCTGCTGTGGGATCCTGGGACCTCCACTGGCGTTCCAGAGTGGGATCCTGGAGCCTGCGTCCATGTCCTGAAATGGGAATCTGGCACAGCACTCTCATCCTGCTGCAGCACCCTCATCCCAGTACGGCACCTTCACCCCAGTACGGGACCCCCATCCTGGTATGGGAACCTCATCCCGGTACAGGGGCCCTCATACAGGGACCCTCATCCCAGTACAGGGACCCTCATCCTGGTATAGGGACCCCCATACTGATACGGGACCCTCATCCCAGTGTGGGACCTTCATCCCTGTACAGGGACCCCCATCCCAGTACAGGGCCCTCACCCTGGTACAGGGTCCTCATCCCAGTATGGAACCCCCATCCCTGTACAGGATCCTAATCCCAGTGCAGGGACTCTCATACAGGGACCCCCATCACAGTAAAGGACCCCCATACAGGGACCCCCATCCCAGTACAGGACCCCCATCCCAGTACAGGACCCCCATCCCAGTACATCACCCTCATCCCAGTACAGGGACCCTCATACAAGGACGCTCATCCCAGTATGGAACCCCCATCCCAGTACAGGATCCTCATCCCAGTATGGGACCCCCATCCCAGTACAGGATCCTCATCCCAGTATACAGGGACCCTCATACAGGGCCCCCCATCCCAGTACAGGGACCCCCATTCTGGTACAGGACCCCCATGCAGGGACCCCCATCCCAGTACAGGGATTCTCATCCCAGTATGGGACCCTCATCCAAGGACAGGACCCAGGCCTGGTACAGGACCCCCATCCTGCTACAGGACCCCCATCCCAGTACAGGGACCCCCCATCCCAGTACAGGGACTCTCATCCCAGTATGGGACCCTCATCCAAGGACAGGACCCAGGCCTGGTACAGGACCCCCATCCTGCTACAGGACCCCCATCCCAGTACAGGGACCCCCATCCCAGTGCAGGGACCCCCATCCCAGTACAGGGACCCTCATACAGGGAACCCCATCCCGGTATGGGACCCTCATCCCAGAACAGGACCCCCATACTGATATGGGACCCCCATCCCAGTACAGGACCCTCATACAGGGACCCCCATCCTGGTACGGGACCCCCATCCCGGTTTCGGACCCCCATCCCAGTACAGGGCCCCCATCCTGGCACAGGACCCTCACCCTGGTACCGAGACCCCCATCCCGCTACGGGACCCTCATCCCGGTACCGGACCCCTGTCCCGGTACAAGATCCCCATCCCAGTTCGGGACCCTCATCCCGGTACCGGACCCCGTCCCAGTGCGGGACTCGGGCCCGTTCCCAGCGCTCCCAGCGCCGCCCGTCCCGTGCCGCGCCGGTGCCTCCCGGCCGCTCCCGCCCCCGCCCCGCCCGGTGCCGCCCGTGGGCGGCGGAAAGCGCCGGGGGGGTGGCGGGGGAGGGAGGGAGGAGCGGGCGCAGGGCGGCGGCGGCGGCGGCCCCGGGATCGGGATCGGCCCCGGGATCGGGATGGCGGGGCCGGGGCTGGAGCGGTACCGGCTGGCGCTGCTGGCGGCGCGGGAGGACGTGGGGAACCCCCGGGCTGGCACCGACTGGTGAGAACGGGACACCGGGAGAGGGAACGGGAGCCGGGAATGGAGACCGGGAAAGGGGACGGAAGGGAGGACCGGGAACAGCGAACCGGGAATGAGGAGCCGGCACAGGGAACCGGGAATGGAAACGGGAACGGAAGAGGGGACCGAGGCTGGGAACGGGCACTGGGACGGGCACCAGAGACAGGACCGGGAACGGGAGCAGGAACGGGCACCGGCACGGGCCGGGCCGTCGGGGGCGGGCTGAGAGGCACCGGTACCGGTACCGGCACCGGGAAGGGGCTCCGGGGGGCACCGGGCTCTGGGCCAGGGGGTGCCGGTCCGCGGGGGGTCCCGGAACTGAGCCCTGCGCGCTGGGAACCGGGAGCCCCAGCCGGTCTCGCCCCGTCCCGCCCGCTCCCTCCCGGTGCCGCCGGGCTGGGAGCGGCGCCGCCGCCCGGGGCCGGGGCAGGACGGGCCCGGGGGGGCTGCGGGAGCGGGGAGCGCCCCGGGTTGTGCGGAAAGGGGGGCTCTGCCCGGCTGTACCGGGGGGCGCGGGTGCCGGGACGGTACCGGGCTGGGGGTCCCGGTGCCGGTGCCGCGGGGCCGGTGTCCCCCAAAACCCCCATCCCAGGGTGGGGAGCGGCGGCACCGGGGCTCACCGGGCTCGCAGCCCCGCGGCGTCACGGGAGCGCCCGTGCCCGCGGCCGGGCGGGCATTGCCCTCTGCCCCCGGAGCGCCGCTGGAGCCGCTCCAGCGCCGGCTCCTCCCGGCCGCGTGCCGGGCTCGGTCCCGCCATGTGGCGCCGCAGCCTGTCGCGACATGCCGTGACACGCGTGACGTGCCCTGCATGCTCCACGCGCGCTGCCGGAGCCGTGCCCAGCCCCGCACCGGAGCCACGCGGGAACAAAGAGCGGCAGAGCCGCCGGGAATGCCCGGGACGGGGGGGACGGTCCCGCCGGGATGGGGCCCCCCGAGCGCTGCCCGGGCCGGCCGGGGGTCCCGGCACCGCCGCACCGGGTGGGGGGGGTCGCTGTTGGGGGGGGCTGTGCCGCTCCGGCGCTTCCCACGTTCCCATTGTCCCGGGGGCGGATGCTGCCGGCGGCACTTCCATGAATTCATCCCGAGCTGGTGGCACGGGGCAGCGCGTGGGGTGCCCAAGGCTGGCAGGTCACCCCACTTCATGTGACACCCGCTGTGACCCCCCCACCCCGACCCCCACCCCGACCCCCACCCTGAGCCCCACCCTGAGCCCTCTCTCCCCCCAGGGCCGTTTTTGGCTATGAGAAGCACCACGACCTCAAGCTCCTGGATTCCGGAGGTACCGCGAGCGACGCTGCCGGGAAATATTGGGGGGGGGGGTCCCCCGAGTTTCCCTGCACCCCCTCTGACCCCCCCTCTTTACAGCCGGGGGGCCGGATGAGCTCGCTGGAAAATTCTCCGTGGGCAGCATCATGTACGGGCTGTGCCGGGTCCCCGATCCCGGCTCGGGCACCCCCAGAATCGTCCTGATCAGCTGGGTGAGTGTTGGGGGGCAGCTCGGGGGGACCCTCGGCCGGGACCCCCCCGGGCTGAGCCCTCCCCGTGGTGCCAGGTGGGCGAAAAGGCGCCGGAATCGCAGCGGGCAGCGTGCGCCGGGCACCTGCCGGCCATCCGCAGCTTCTTCAGGGTGAGTGGGGGGCACGGAGCCCTCGGGGGGTCCCCGGGGCCACCCCAAGTTCCCCATCCTGCCCCCCCCATCCCGCCTGCCCGACCTTTGCCTGTGCCCGGGCGCATTCCTGGCGCTGCTGACTCAGCCGCGCTTTCCCAGTGCTCCCAGTCTTGGCCGCCGCGCCGGGGCTGCGGTTGGGATCCCTGCCCCCCCCTCCCGGTCCCGTCCTCACGGGGGGGTCCCGTCCCGCCCCCCCCCCCCCATCCCCCGGAACCGCTTCCGCTGCTCTGCCCGGCTCCGGGATCTGGATCCGGCCCCACATCTGGATCCGGCCCCACATCTGGATCCCGTCCCGCATTTAACACGTCCGTGGGAATCGTGCCGAGATTCCCCGGGGGAGGGAGGGCCGTGGGAGGGGTGGCACTGTCCCATCGCGTCCCGTGCCGGCGGCAGGAGGCCACGGCCGTGATCAGCGCCCGGCGGCCCGAGGAGGTGACGCTGGAGGGGCTGCGCCGAGTGCTGGCACAGCTGGCGCCCCCCGCCCCTCGCCCGCCCAGGAGGACCCCCCAGGACCCCCCCGAGCTGGTGGTGAGTGGGGGGCGATGTCCCTGCGGGGCTTCCCGGGGTTCCCTGGGGGTGTTGGGGGGTTCTGGGGGTCCCACCCTGCCCCCCCTGTGCTCCCCAGGGCACCAACTACCGCAAGACCAACCCGGCGCTGGAGCTGCAGCGCACCCAGCGCGATTCCTTCTGGGAGCAGGCGGAGGTGAGCGCTGGGGGCTGGGGGGTCCCCCGGTGTCCCGGGGATGGGGTCACGGCTGCGGCCTCAGGGCAGAGCCCGCGGGTCCCGGTGCCGAGATTGGTGGGGGTCCCGGTGCCGGAGTGGGGTGCAGCGGGGTCCCGGTGTCTGTGGGGGTCCTGGTGCCGGTGTGGGGTGCAGCGGGGTCCCGGTTCCGGTCCAGGGGTGCAGCGGGGTCCCGGTGTCTGTGGGGGTCCCGGGGCCGGTGTGGGATGCAGCGGGGTCCCGGTTCCGGTCCAGGGGTCTGTGGGGTCCCGGTGCTGACGCTGCAGGGTCCCACTGCCCATGGGGTGGGGGTCTCAGTCCCAGTGCCGAGCCCCGGGGGCTTCTGGTGCGGCGGTCGGTGGGGTCCCGGTCCCGGCGCCGGTGCCGAGGCTGGCAGAGCCCCGGTGTGAAGTGTGGCGAGGTCCCGGTCCTGGTCCCGGTCCTGGTCCCGGTCCCGGTGCCGGTCCCGGTGCTGAAGGCAGCGGGATCCCAGCGCCGCTCCTGGTACCGGGGCGGGCGAGTTCCCGGTGCAGCCGCCGGTGCCGGTTCCCGGCGCGGATCCCGGCGCTGATCCCGGTGCGTGCGCAGCGCGAGGAGCAGCAGCGGAAGGAGCAGGAGAAGCAGCGGGAGCGGGAGCAGCGGCGGCGCTGGGAGCGGGAGCGCATGGAGGAGGAGCGGCTGCAGGCGGCGGAGCGGGAGCGGCGGCTGCAGGAGCGGGAGCGGCTCATCGAGGAGCGGCGGTGAGGGGCAGCGCTGGCCGCCATCCCCGTCCCGGCCCCGTGTCCCCATCCCCGTCCCAGCCCCGTGTGCCCATCCCTGTCCCAGCCCCGTGTCCCCATCCCTGTCCCAGCCCCGTGTCCCCATCCCCGTCCCAGCCCCGTGTCCCCATTTCTGTCCCAGCCCCGTGTCCTCGTCCCTGTCCCATGTCCCACCTCCGTGCTCCCATCTCTGTCCCACCTCCGTGTCCCCGTCCCTGTCCCAGCCCCGTGCCCCCATCCCTGTCCCAGCCCCATGTCCCCCATCCCTGTCCCAGCCCCATGTCCCCATCCCTGTCCCAGCCCCGTGTCCCCCATCCCTGTCCCATCCCCGTGTCCCCAACCACATATCCCACTGGTGTTTCCCATCTATGTCCCATCCTGTCCCCTGTCCCATTCCCACATCCCGCTGGTGTTTCCCATCTTGTCCCATGCCCCACCCCCGTGTCCCCATACCTGTCCCACCCCCGTGTCCTCATCCCTGTATCCCACTGGTGTTTCCCATTCTGTCCCATCCTGTCCCATGTCCCATTCCCATGTCCCTGTCCCCATATCCTGCTGGTGTTTCCCGGCCTGTCCCATGTCCCATCCTCGTGTCCCCATCTCCACATCCCGCTGGTGTTTCCCATCTGTGTCCCATGTCCCACCTCCGTGCCCCCATCCCTGTCCCATCCCCATGTCCCCATCTCCACATCCCGCTGGTGTTCCCCATCTGTGTCCCATGTCCCATCCCTGTGTCCCCATCCCCATGTCCCCATCCCCACATCCCACTGGTATTTCTGTGTCCCATCTGTCCCATGTCCCATTCCCATGTCCCCATCCCTGTCCCATCCCCGTGTCCTCATCCCTGTATCCCACTGGTGTTTCCCATTCTGTCCCATCCATGTCCCATTCCCATGTCCCTGTCCCCATATCCTGCTGGTGTTTCCCAGCCTGTCCCACGTCCCATCCTCGTGTCCCCATCCCCACATCCCACTGGTGTTCCCCATCTGTGTCCCATGTCCCACCCCCGTGTCCCCATCCCTGTGTCCCCGTCCCCATGTCCCCATCCCCACATCCCGCTGGTGTTTCTGTGTCCCATCCTGTCCCATGTCCCATTCCCATGTCCCCATCCCTGTCCCATCCCTGTGTCCCCATCCCCGTGTCCCCATCCCCATATCCCACTGGTATTTCTGTGTCCCATCCTGTCCCATGTCCCATTCCCATGTCCCCATCCCTGTATCCCACTGGTATTTCTGTGTCCCATCCTGTCCCATGTCCCATTCCCATGTCCCTGTCCCCATATCCCACTGGTATTTCTGTGTCCCATCCGTGTCCCATGTCCCATTCCCATGTCCCTGTCCCCATATCCTGCTGGTGTTTCCCAGCCTGTCCCACATCCCATCCTCGTGTCCCCATCCCCACATCCCGCTGGTGTTCCCCATCTGTGTCCCATGTCCCACCCCTGTGCCCCCATCCCCATATCCCCATATCCCGCTGGCGTTTCCCATCTGTGTCCCATCCTGTCACATGTCCCACCCCCGTGTCCCCTCCGTGTCCCCTCGGTGACGCCCCGGTGCGGCCCCGCAGGCAGGAGCAGGCGCGGCTGGACGCGGAGGAGCGCAGGAAGGAGCAGGAGCGATGGGTGAGCGGGAAGGGAGCGGGAATGGGGGGCTCGGGGAGATTGGGGGGGTCTCAGGGGGATCGAGGGGATCTCGGGGTGATCGGGGGGGTCTGTCCGGGGGGCTCCATCCCACCAGGATCCAGGGCGTTCATCCCGGGCAGTCTGGGCTTCATCCCGGGGGGTTTCAGGGGGTGCATCCCGGGAGGGCAATCCCGGGGGGGTCAGGGAGTTCTGGGCGTCTGTCCTGGGGGATCACGGGGGTCCATCCCGGGGGATCGCGGGGGTCCATCCCGGGGGATCGCGGGGGTCCATCCCGGGGGATCACGGGGGTCCATCCCGGGGGATCGCGGGGGTCCATCCCGGGTAATCCGGGGGATCCATCCCGGGGGATCAGGGGGGTCCATCCCGGGGGATCAGGGGGATCCATCCCGGGGGATCACGGGGGTCCATCCTGGGGGATCAGGGGGGTCCATCCCGGGGGATCAGGGGGATCCATCCCGGGGGATCACGGGGGTCCATCCCGGGGGATCAGGGGGATCCATCCCGGGGGATCAGGGGGATCCATCCCGGGGGATCACGGGGGTCCATCCCGGGGGATCAGCGCGGTCCATCCCGGGGGATCCAGGGGATCCATCCCGGGGGATCACGGGGGATCCATCCCGGGGGATCAGCACGGTCCATCCCGGGGGATCTGAAGGGGTTCATCCAAGGGGTCTGGGGGCTCCATCCTGGGGAAACCAGGGGATTCATCCTGGGGGATCCGGAGTGCCCATCCTGTGGGATCTGAAGGGGTTGATCCCAGGGGATCCTGGGGGTCCATCCTGGAAGATCTGGGGGGTCCATCCCGAGGGATCTGAAGGGGTTCAACCCAGGGGATCCAGGGGGTTCATCCCGAGGAATCTGAAGGGGTTCATCCCGGGGGATCCGGGGTGTCCATCCCGGGGGATCTGAAGAGGTTCACGCTGGGGGGCTCATCCTGGGGGATCCCTCACCCCAGGGAATCTGGGGTTCATCCCAGGGGATCTGAGGGGTCCATCCCAGGGGATCAGGGGGCTCCATCCTGCGGGATCGAGCGCGTCCATCCCAAGGGATTCAGAAGATTTGTTGCAGGGGGATGCTGGGGAGGTGTGAGGGCTCTGCCCAGGGCACCCAAGGCTCCATCCCGAGGGATCCGGGCTCCATCCCGAGAGATCCGGGCTCCATCCCGAGGGATCCGGGCTCCATCCCGGGGGATCCAGGCTCCATCCCGAGGGATCCAGGCTCCATCCCGAGGGATCCAGGCTCCATCCCGGGGGATCCGGGCTCCATCCCGAGGGATCCAGGCTCCATCCCGGGGGATCCTGGCTCCATCCCGGGGGATCCGGGCTCCATCCCGAGGGGTGCAGTCTCCATCCCGAGGGATCCGGGCTCCATCCCGGGGGATCCTGGCTCCATCCCGGGGGATCCCTCAGCGTCCCTATCGCTCCCGCAGGAGCAGCAGCAGCGGGAGCAGGAGGCGGCCGAGCGGGAGCGCGGGGGTCGCACCGGGCTCAGCGGGACGGCGGCCGTGAGTGCCGGGACCGGGTCCCTCCCATCCCCGGGGCTCACGGGGGCTCTGGCAGTGCCGTGGTGCCCCACGGTGCCCGTGGCCGCCCCGCTGAGCCCCGGTCCCGCAGGAAGCCGCCATCCTGGTGTCCCAGCGCACCCAGAACCCCCGGGAATTCTTCCGCCAGCGGGAGCGCTCGGGGTCCACGTGCACATCGCCGTCCCCGCTGGCCGGCAGCGCCCCCGGTAGGTGCCGTGGGGGGCACGGGGGGCACGGGGGGCTCCGGGGGTCCCCGCTGAGCCCTCGCCCCCGCCAGGTGCCCGCCGGCCGTTCCTGCGGTACCAGCGCAGCCTGACGGAATCCGCCTTCATCTTCCGCCGGCCGGAGCCCCCCCAGAGCCCCCCTGGCCGGGGGACTCCGCCCGCCAGCCCCCGCCGGCCGCCGCCGCCTCTGCCCCCCGCCAGCCCCGCGGGGACAGCGACAGCCCAGGGCGCCACCAGCGGGACCCCCGCCAGCCCCATGGGGACAGCGACAGCCCAGGGTGCCACCAGAGGGACCCCCGCCAGCCCCATGGGGAGGGGCACTCCAGGGACGCCCCCCAGCCCTGTGGGGACAGGGACCCCTCAATGTGTCACCCTGGGGAGCCCCGTCAGCCCTGTGGGGACAGGGAGCCCCCATGCCACCAGTCCTATGGGGACAGGGACCCCTCAATGTGTCACTCTGGTGACCCCCGTCAGTCCTATGGGGACAGGGACCCCCCAATGTGGCGCCCTGGGGACGCCCCCCAGCCCAGCCCGAGCAGGGTCCCCCCATGCCGCCAGCCCCTTGGGGACAGGGACCCCCCAAAGTGCCACCACCGGGACTCTCCACACCCCCCTGGGCACAGGGACCCCTCTCTCTGCCCCCCCAGGGAGCCCCCCCAGCCCCGTGGTGACGGCCACCCCCCAAAGTGCCACCACCGGGACCCCCTCCAGCCCCATGGGGACGGGGCCCCCTCCCTCCGACACTCTGGGGACCCCCGATTTTGTCACCACCAGCTCAGGGTCCCCCCAGGCCGTGTCTGGGTCCCCTCCCAGCCCCCCCCGCTCGGGGGTCCCCCCTGGGCCGGGGTCTCCTGAAAGCGCTTGTGGGGTGCAGCCCCTCCCTCCTTGCAGCGCTCCGGGTTTGGGGTGTCCCCCCAGCCCCCCCCGGGATGTGCAGGGCCCCCCCCCGGACAGCCCCCCCCTGCCCAGCCCCCCAGCATGGGAATCCCTGGGGCCGCTGCTCGAGGGGGTCCCCAGCCCGCGGGAGGGGTCCCCAAAACCCCCAGAACCCCCGGGCGGGCCCCCCCGGCCGCTGCAGGACCCGCAGGATTTGGGGCGCAATGGAATCGGGGGGCACGAGTGGGGGGGGCGCTGGGAAGCCCCCTGGGAGCCGGGACCCCCCCCGGGACAGGTACGGGGAGAGGCTGGGGGAGATGGGGGGCTCAGATGGGGGCTGGGGGTGAAGGGGAGCTGGGGAAAAGTGGGGGACCGAGATGGGGGGCTTGGTTCTGTGGGGCTGGGGGTGATGGGGGGCCGAGATGGGGGTTTGGGTGGGGATGTGGGGCTGGAGGAAATGGGGGGGCTCAGATGGGGGTCTGAGGGAAAAGTGCAGGGCTGAGATGGGGGGCTGGGGGTCCTGTGGGGCTGGGGAAATGTGGGGGGCTGGGAGTGATGTGGGGCTGGGGAAATGTGGGGGGCTGAGATGGGGAGGCTGAGGTTCTGTGGGGCTGGGGGTGATGGGGATTTGGGTTTCTGGGGGGCTGGGGGCGATGGGGGTCTGGAGGAAATGGGGGAGCTCAGATGGGGGTCTGAGGGAAAAGTGCGGGGCTGAGATGGGGAGCTGGGGGCAATGTGTGGGGCTGGGGAAATGTGGGGGGCTGGGAGTGATGGGGGTCTGGGGGAAATGTGGGGGGCTGGGGGTGATGAGGGGCTGGGGGCTGGGGTTCTGTGGGGCTGGGGGTGATGGGGATTTGGGTTTCTGGGAGGCTGGGGGTGATGGGGTGGCTGAAATGGAGGCTGGAGTTCTGTGGGTCTGGGGGAAATGTGGGGGGCTGAGACGGGGGACTAGGGTATTATGGGGATGGGGGTGATGGGGGTTTGGGGTTCTGTGGGGCTGGGGGTGTTGGGGGGCTGGGGAAATGTGTGCGAGCCGAGATGGAGTCTGGGTTTCTGTGGGGCTGGGGGCGATGGGGGGCTCGGAGGCTGCAGGTTTTGGGGTTGGGGGACCCCTGGCTGTGGGTCGGGGGGGGAACCCCGGGATCCTGGGGGATGTTCTGGGGGCTGGGATGGGACAGGAGCGGGAATGGGGTGGGGGGGGGCAGGATGGGGGGTGGGGGGGACAGGATGGGGGGTGGGGGGGCAGGTTGGGGGGCAGGGTGGGGTCCAGGGTGGGGGGGACAGGATGGGGTGCAGGGTGGGGTTCAGGGTGGGGTCCCCTGTGTGTGGGGGGCGGGCCCATGGGGGGGTGCAGAGCCCCCTCAGCCCCTCCCACTCTGCGCAGGGGGAGGAGCCCGGCGAGAGCCTCGTCCTGCACAAAGCCACGCCAGGTACCCCGAAACCACCCCCGGACACCCCCCAAATTTACCCCAAACCCCCCAAATCCATCTCACCGCCGCTCTCCCCGCAGGCTTCGCGCTGCTGCTGGCCCGGGACGCCCCCCACCCACCGCTTTTGGGGGGCTCCAACCCCCCCAACGAGGACGAGGACCTCTCCCCCCACGCTGTGTAATTGAGGGGGGCTCAGCACCTCCTTCTGGGGTGGGGGGGTCCCCCCTATGGCACCACAGCACATCCCCTTCCCCTCACCCCCCAGCACAGCCCCCACCCCCCACTGCACCCCAAAAGAGCAGCTTGGGGAGGGGGCAGCACCCCAAACCCCCCTCCCCCCACATGGGCACAGGGACCCCCACTCCCCCTCCCCACCCAAAATCACACACAGCAGCTGTTAAATAAATTTTAATGCAAATTATTAGTGAATATTATTAATTGTGGGGGGCCCTGCTGGGGGGGCTCTGTGTCCCCCCCACACCCCGGGTTAGAGGTGAGGAAAGCAGAGCTGGGGGGGGCTCTGTGTGTCCCCCACCCCGGGTTAGACCCTGAGCACCCACCCTGCGGTGGGGGGGGTCCCCAGCACCCACCTTTGTGTGTGGGGGGGGGGAAGGAAACCACCCCCCCCTTTTTGGAGTTTAGCCCTGAGCCCCCCCAGCATGGGGAGGGCAGAAATTCCAGTTTCTCCCCAAAAACAGAAGCAGGGAGCCCCCAGCACCCCCAAACCCCCTTTGGGGGGGGGTCCATCCCTCTGTTACCCCCCCAAAAGTGCTTGGGGGGGGGTCACACCCGGGACTGGAGGGCTCTGGGGGGGTCGCGCTGGGGGGGCCCCGGGCTGCTGCTGCCGCTGCTGGAGGAGCTGGAGTGGGGCGGTTTTGGGGGGCCCCCCCGGCCCTTGAGGGTGCCGAGCCGGGCGTCCAGGGACAGGGTTCGGGGGCGGCCCCGGCGGGGGGGGCTGGGGCTGCGCAGGGGGGGCCCCTCGAACAGCGAGAGCCACGGGGGGGGGCCCGGAGCGCGGGGAGCCCCCCCGTGCCCCGCCAGGATCTCGGTGACGGCCGCGATGTCATCCGAGGGGTCAATAGCTGGGGGGGCGGGGAAAAGGGGGGGGTCACAGGCAGCCCTGGACCCCCCCCAAATATCCCCGTACTCCCCCGTGGGGCTGGGGGGGGGGTTTGGGTGTCCCTTTGTGCCCCCCCTGTCCCCAGGGCTGTGCTGGGGGGGCTGTGGCAGCGCGGGGGGGCTGTTGGGGATCCCCTCATTGCAGTGTCCCCTTTATCATGGCAGTGTTAATAAACTCCACCCTCTATCACATTCTACATCCCGTCCCTACGTCCCATTTCCCTATGTCCCATTTCTCTATTCCATCCTTATATCCAATTTCTCTATCCCATCCCTATAACCCATTTCCCTATGTCCCATTTCCTTATATCCCATTTCCCTATATCCCATTCCTCTATCCCATTTCCTATATCCCATTTCTCGATCCCATCCCTATATCCTATTTCCCTATATCCCATTTCTCTATATCCCATTTCTCTACCCCATCCCTATATCCCATCCCTATATCCCATTTCCCCATATCCCAATTTCCCTATATCCTATCTCTATATCCCATTTCCCTACATCCCATTTCCCTATATCCCGTTTCCCTTTATCCCCTTTCCCTATATCCCATTTCCCTCTATCCCATTTCCCTCTATCCCATTTCCCTCTATCCCATTTCCCTTTATCCCATTTCCCTATCGTGTTTCCCTATATCCCACCCCTCTATCCCATTCCCCTCTGTCCCATTTCCCTCTATCCCATTCCCCTCTATCCCATTTCCCTTTATCCCATTTCCCTTTATCCCATTTCCCTATCGTGTTTCCCTATATCCCACCCCTCTATCCCATTTCTCTATCCCATTTCCCTCTGTCCCATTTCCCTCTATCCCATTCCCGTCTATCCCATTCCCCTCTATCCCATTCCCGTCTATCCCATTTCCCTCTATCCCATTTCCCTCTGTCCCATTTCCCTCTGTCCCATTTCCCTATATCCCATTTCTCTATCCCATCCCTCTATCCCATCCCTATATCCCATTTCCCTCTATCCCATTTCTCTATCCCATCCCTCTATCCCATCCCTATATCCCATTTCCCTCTGTCCCATTTCCCTATATCCCATCCCTCTGTCCCATTTCCCTCTATCCCATTTCCCTCTATCCCATTTCTCTATCCCATTTCTCTATCCCATTTCTCTATCCCATCCCTCTATCCCATTTCCCTCTATCCCATTTCCCTCTATCCCATTTCCCTCTGTCCCATTTCCCTCTATCCCATTTCCCTATATCCCATTTCCCTCTCTCCCATTTCCCTCTGTCCCATTTCCCTCTGTCCCATTTCCCTCTGTCCCCTCTCTGTGGCACTGCGGGGGGCTGTCGGGGGTCCCCCCGTGTCCCCCCCGTCACCTGTCGCTGTAGTAGGAGCTGAGCAGAGCCCGGATCTCGGCTGACACATTCTCCTGCAGCAGCAGCCCCTCGGCCGGGGGGGGCCCGGGGGGACCCGGCGGGGCTGGGGGCGCCCCAGGGAGGGGGGACAGCGGCAGAAAGGGGGGACAGAAAGGAGAGGGGGACAGAAAAGGGGGGACAGCGAGAAGAGCAGCGTTAGGGAGCGAGCAGAGAGCAGAGAGGGGAGACAGAGCAGAGCCCCCGCCCCGATGGCCCCACTCACCCGTCTGGTGGTACAGGGAGCCCTGGGGGGGCAGCGGGGCCGGGGGGCGGCGCGGGGGGGGC
The DNA here is from genome assembly GCF_028018845.1 of Melospiza georgiana. NCBI lineage: Eukaryota > Metazoa > Chordata > Aves > Passeriformes > Passerellidae > Melospiza > Melospiza georgiana. Next base: position 68,367,811 of record NC_080434.1, read on the forward strand.
TCCTCGATCCGCATCAGCTCCTCACAGCACTGCTTCCACTGGGCTGGGGACAGCGGGGACAGCGGGACAATGGGCGGGGACAGAGAGCCCCGGCAGCCAGGAGATTCGGGCTGGGGGCTGCAGGGGGGGGGGATTGAAGGGGATGGGGTCTGCAGGGGATGGGGTCAGCCTGGGATGGGGTCTGCAGGGCATGGGGGTCCTGTTGGATGGGGTCTGCAGGGGATGGGGTCTGCAGGACATGGGGTCTGCAGGGCATGGGGGTCCTCTTCGATGGGGTCTGCAGGGGATGGGGTCAGCCTGGTGTGGGGCCAGCCTGGTGTGGGGCCAGCCTGGGATGGGGTCAACAGGGCATAGGGGTCCTGTTCGATGGGGTCAGCCTGGTGTGGGGTCTGCAGGGCATGGGGGTCTTGTTGGATGGGGTCTGCAGGGGATGGGAATTGCAGGGGATGGGGGTCCCATTGGACTGGGGTCCCATTGGATTGGGGTCCCATTGGATTGGGGTTCCATTGGATGGGGGTCCCATTGGATGGGGGTCCCATTGGATTAGGGTCCCATTGGATTGGGGTCCCATTGGGTGGGGGTCCCATTGGATTGGGGTTCCATTGGATGGGGGTCCCATTGGATTGGGGTCCCATTGGATGGGGGTCCCATTGGATTGGGGTTCCGTTGGATGGGGGTCCCATTGGATTGGGGTTCCGTTGGATGGGGGTCCCATTGGATTGGGGTTCCATTGGATGGGGGTCCCATTGGATTGGGGTTCCGTTGGATGGGGGTCCCATTGGATTGGGGTTCCCATTGGATTGGGGTCCCATTGGATGGGGGTCCCATTGGGTGGGGGTCCCATTGGATTGGGGTTCCATTGGATTGGGGTTCCATTGGATGGGGCTCCCATTGGATTGGGGTCCCATTGGATTTGGGTTCCATTGGATTGGGGTCCCATTGGATTGGGGTTCCACTGGATTGGGATCCCATTGGATGGGGTCTGCATGGGACAGGGTCCCACTGGGATGGGGTCTGCAGGAGGATGGGGTCCCCCTGGAATGGGGACTGCCTGGGATGGGGGTCCCATTGGATGGGGGTCCCATTGGATGGGGTCAGCCTGGGATGGGGTCTGCAGGGAAATGGGGGTCCCATTGGATGTTGGGGTCCTGTTGGATGGGGGTCCCACTGCATGCAGTCAGTCTGGGATGGGGTCTCACAGGAATGGGGGTGCTCTCAGGACTGGTGTCCCACTGGGTTGGGGGTCCTGGGGTGATGGAGTTCCCATAAGGATGGTTTGGAGTGGGGGTCCCCAAGGGGGTCCTGCTCTTGTGCCTTCCCATCTGTGTCCCACCCCATTGTTGTTGCCCCCCATGTCACTGTCCCCATCTCTGTCCCTGTCCCTGTCCTGTTCCCAGCCTTGTCCTCATCCCCACTTCTCTGGGTCCCACAGGGTTAGGAGTCCTGGGGTGATGGAGCCCTCACAGGGATGGTCAGGGGTCCTGCCAGGGTGGGGGTCCCACAGGGATCAGGGGGTCCCACTAGGTTTGGGGTCCTTTAACAACACTGGGACAGGGTCCCACAAGGGTTTGTAGGGTCCCACAGGGATGTGTGGGGTCCCACACGGATGGGAGGGTCCCAGAGGGGATGTGTAGGGTCCTACAGGGATGTGGAGGGTCCCACAGGGGTTTTGTAGGGTCCTACAGGGATGTGGAGGGCCCTCAGGGATCTGTAGCATCCCACAGTGATGTGGAGGGTCCCACAGGGGTTTTGTAGGGTCCCACAGGGATATTTAGGGTCCCACAGGGCTAGGAGGGTCCCACAGAGATTGTGTAGGGTCCCAGAGGGCTGGGAGGGCCCCACAGGGATTTGGAGAGTCCCACAAGGCTGTGTAGGGTCCCACAGGGATGTGTGGGGTCCCACAGGGATGTTTAGGGTCCCACAGGGATGTGTAGGGTCCCACAGGGATGTGTGGGGTCCTACAGGGATGTTTAGGGTCCCACAAGGCTGTGTAGGGTCCCACAGGGATGTGTGGGGTCCCACAGGGATGTGTAGGGTCCCACAGGGATGTGGAGGGTCCCACTGGGATGTGTGGGGTCCCACAGGGATGTTTAGGGTCCCACAGGGATGGGAGGGTCCCACAGAGATTGTGTAAGGTCCCAGAGGGCTGGAGGGCCCCACAGGGATTTGGAGGGTCCCACAAGGCTGTGTAGGGTCCACTGGGATGTGTGGGGTCCTACAGGGATGTTTAGGGTCCCACTGGGATGTGTGGGGTCCCACAGGGATGTTTAGGGTCCCACAAGGCTGTGTAGGGTCCCACAGGGATGTTTAGGGTCCCACAAGGCTGTGTAGGGTCCCACAGGTCAGGGGGGGATCCCACATGTCAGGGGGGTCCCGGGGGCTCACCCAGGTCGCAGAGGTGCTGTCCCCAGGCCTGCAGCCAGCGCTGAGCCTCGGCCGTGCTCTCGGCCAGCAGCCCGTGTGTCACCTCCTCCCCGCCCAGGCGGTTGGTGACGGCCACCCCGGGGGGCTGCCCCCGACCCCCTGCCTGCAGCGCCCGCACCCGCGTGTCCTGGGGCACACACAGGGCTGGGGGGCACGGAGACCAGGGACACCCAGAGAGCCCACCCAGAGACACCCAGAGAGACCCCAGAGAGCCCAGAGACACCCAGAGACACCCCCAGAGAGCCCCAGAGACCCCCAGAGAGCCCAGAGACACCCAGAGAGACCCCAGAGAGCCCCAGGTAGCCCAGAGACCCCCAGAGAGACCCCAAGAGAGCCTAGAGAGCCCCAGAGAGCCCAGAGACCCCCAGAGAGCCCCAGAGACACCCAGAGAGCCCAGAGACACCACAGACCCCCAGAACATCCCAGAGAGCCCCAGAGACACCCCCAGAGAGCCCAGAGAGCCCCAGAGACACCCAGAGACCCCCAAAGACACCCAGAGACACCCAGAGACCCCCAAAGACACCCAGAGACACCCAGAGAGCCCCAGAGACACCCCAGCCCGCAGAGACCCCAGAACATCCCAGAGAGCCCCGAGCTCCCCATAAACCCCAAAGCTCCCATAGACCCCAGAATATCCCATAGACCCCACAGACCCCCATAGACCCCACAGACCCCCACAGACCCCACAGACCCCCACAGACCCCACAGCTCCCATAGATCCCACAGACCCCCATAGACCCCACAGACCCCCATGGACCCCACAGCCCTCATAGACCCCACAGCTCCCATAGACCCCACAGCCCTCATAGACCCCACAGCTCCCATAGACCCCACAGCCCTCATAGACCCCACAGCCCCCATAGACCCCACAGCTCCCATAGACCCCACAGCCCCCATAGACCCCAGAACATCCCATAGACCCCACAGCCCCCATAGATCCCAGAGCTCCCCATAGACCCCACAGACCCCCATAGACCCCACAGACCCCCATGGACCCTACAGCTCCCATAGATCCCACAGCCCTCATAGACCCCACAGACCCCCATAGACCCCACAGACCCCCACAGACCCCACAGCCCTCATAGACCCCACAGCTCCCATAGATCCCACAGCTCCCATAGATACCACAGCCCTCATATACCCCACAGACCCCCATAGATCCCACAGACCCCATAGACCCCACAGACCCCCATAGACCCCACAGCTCCCATAGATCCCACAGCTCCCATAGATCCCACAGCTCCCATAGACCCCAGAACATCCCATAGACCCCACAGCCCTCATAGACCCCACAGACCCCCATGGACCCCACAGCTCCCATAGACCCCACAGACCCCCACAGACCCCCATGGACCCCACAGCTCCCATAGACCCCACAGCTCCCATAGACCCCACAGACCCCCATAGACCCCACAGACCCCCACAGACCCCCATGGACCCCACAGCTCCCATAGACCCCACAGCTCCCATAGACCCCACAGCTCCCATAGACCCCACAGACCCCCATAGACCCCACAGCTCCCATAGATCCCACAGACCCCACAGACCCCCATAGACCCCACAGCTCCCATAGATCCCACAGACCCCACAGCCCCCATAGACCCCACAGACCCCCATAGACCCCACAGACCCCCATAGATCCCACAGCTCCCATAGATCCCAGAGCTCCCCATAGACCCAGAATGCCCCAGAACACCCCACAGACCCTACAGACCCCACAGCCCCCAGAACACCCCACAGCCCCCACAGCCCCCAGAACACCCCACAGCCCCCGCAGACCCCAGAGCTCCCCATAAACCTCAAACCACCCTGGCCCCTCACACTGCCCCTTTCTCCCCATAACCCCCACCTCTCCATGACCCCTCCATTCCCCCCAACCCCGCACTCCCCGTGCCCCCCAGACCCCACCGGCCCCCCCAGTGTCCCCTGCGTCCCCAGAGTGTCCCTGTGTACCTTGGTGACAGCGATGGTCAGCGTGGGCTCCTGCCCTGCCTCAGCCTCGCTGGCGCTGCCGTAGCAGAGCAGCCCCGGGCCCCGCAGGACACAGAACAGGGGGGTCCCGCCAGGGCCCTCGGCCCCTGGAGCCTGCCCGAGACCCCCGGGGACGTGAGTGCACACGGGGGGCACCACAGCACCGGTGTGACCCCATACAGCACCCACGGGGGGCACCACAGCACCGGTGTGACCCCATACAGCACCCACGGGGGGCACCACAGCACCGGTGTGACCCCATACAGCACCCACGGGGGGCACCACAGCACCGGTGTGACCCCATACAGCACCCACGGGGGGCACCACAGCACCAGTGTGACCCCATACAGCACCCACGGGGGGCACCACAGCTCCAGTGTGACCCCATACAGCACCCACGGGGGGCACCACAGCTCCAGTGTCCCCCTCATTCAGCACCCACGGGTGGCACATTCCCTGTATCCCATTTTTCTACCTCATTTCTCAATCCCATTCTTTTATCCCATTTCCCTATATCCTAGTCCTCTATCCCATTTCTCTATCCCATCCCTGTATCTCATTTCTCTATATAGTATTTGTCTATCCCATTTCCCTATAGCTCATTTTCTTATATCCCATTCCTCTATCCCATTCCTCTATCCATTTCCTCTATCCCATTCCCATGTCCCATCCCTATATCCCCATTTTTCTGTCCCATTTCCCTATGTCCCATTCCTCTATCCCATTTCTTGATCCCATCCCTATGTCCCATTTCCCTGTTTCCCATTTCCCTATATCCCATTTCCCTATATCCCATCTCTACCCCATTTCCCTATATCCCATCTTTCTATCCCATCCTTATATCCCATTTCCCTCTATCCCATTTCTTGATCCCATTCCTCTATCCCATTTCCCTATATCCCAGTCCTCTATCCCATTTCTCTATCCCATCCCTGTATCTCATTTCTCTATATCGTATTTGTCTATCCCATTTCCCTATATCTCATTTTCTTATATCCCATTCCTCTATCCCTTTCCTCTATCCCATTCCTCTATCCCATTCCTCTATCCTATCCCTATATCCCATTTTTCTATCCCATTTCCCTATGTCCCATTCCTCTATCCCATTTCTTGATCCCATCCCTATGTCCCATTTCCCTGTTTCCCATTTCCCTATATCCCATCTCTACCCCATTTCCCTATATCCCATCTTTCTATCCCATCCTTATATCCCATTTCCCTATATCCCAGTCCTCTATCCCATCCTTATATCCCATTTCCCTCTATCCCATTTCTTGATCCCATTTCTCTATCCCATTTCCCTCTATCCCATTTCTTGATCCCATTTCTCTATATCCCATTTCTTGATCCCATTTCTCTATCCCATTTCCCTATATCCCAGTCCTCTATCCCATTTCTCTATCTCATTTCTCACTCCCATCCCTATACTCCGTTTCCCTATATCCCATTTCTCTATACCCCATTTGTCTGTCCCATTTCCTTCCATCCCATTTCTCCTATATCCCATTCCCTTCTATCCCATTTCTACATCCCATTTTTCTATCCCATCCCCATATCCCATTTCCCTCAATCCCATCCCCATATCCCATTTCCTTCAATCCCATTTCTCCATCCCATTCCCTCCCCTGCAGTTGCAGGGTCCCCTTTATCGTGGCAGTGTTAATAAACCCCACCCCTCTATCCCATCCCTCTGTCCCATTCCCGGTGCCATTCCCGGTGCTCTCCCGGTGCCACTCCCACTCCCGGTGCCCCTCCCTGTGTCCCTCCCGATGCCTCTCCCCCGGTGCCATTCCCGGCGCCATTCCCGGCGCCCCGCCCGATGCCCCTCCCGGTGCATTCCCGATGCCCCTCCCGGTGCCAATTCCGATGCCCTCACCCCCCCCCCCCCCCGGTGCCCCTCCCGGTGCATTCCCGATGCCATTCCCGGTGTGGCCGCTGTCGCTGTCGCTGACCTGCAGCCGCAGTGTCCCTGTCGCCGCGGGGGTGTCCATGCAGCTGGGCCGGGCCGCCAGGCGGCAACACACGCGGCCATAGAGGGGCACCCAGCAGGGGCTCTGCTCTGCGGGGACACGGGGACAGCGGGGACATGGGGGGACATGGAGGGACAGCGGGGACATGGGGGGACATGGAGGGACAGGGGGGACATGGAGGGACACCCAAACCCACCCAGCAGGGGCTCTGCTCTGCGGGGACACGGGGACAGCGGGGACATGGGGGGACATGGAGGGACAGGGGGGACATGGAGGGACATGGAGGGACCCCCACACCCACCCAGCAGGGCTCTGCTCTGGGGGGACACGGGGACAGCGGGGACATGGGGGGACATGGAGGGACACCCAAACCCACCCAGGAAGAGCTCAGCTCTGGGGGGACACGGGGACAGCGGGGACATGGGGGGACATGGGGGGACATGGAGGTGGATATAGGGACAGCGGGGATATGGAGGGACATGGAGGGACACCCACACCCACCCAGCAGGGGCTCAGCTCTGGGGGGACACGGGGACAGGGGGGACATGGAGGGACCCCCAAATTCCCCCAGCGGGGCTCTGCTTTGGGGGGACATGGGGACACTGACCCCAAACCCCCCAACAGGGATCAGCTCTGAGGGGACACAGGGACATGGAGGGACATGGAGGGACATGGAGGGACCCCACACTGTCCCCAAACCCTCCAGCAGGGCTCTGCTTTGGAGGGACACAGGGGGGACATGAAGGGACCCCACACTGTCCCCAACCCCCCCAGCAGGGCTCTGCTCTTCCTTGGGGGGACACGGGGGGGACACTGATCCCAAAACCCCGATGCTCTGGGACTCCTGAATCTCTTGGGGCCTGACAGGGACCCCCAAACCCCAAAAGGATCCCAGACCCCCCCTTCTCGTGCCAGGACCCCCCTGTCTCCCACGTACCGAGACCCCAAATCCACCCTCACCCCTGCAGGACCCCAAAATCCCAGACCCCCCAACTCCTCCCCGCCTGCTCCAGCCCCATTGCCCTGGTTTGGGGTGTGTGGGGAGTTTTGGGGTGTTACAGTGTGGGTGGGAAGTTTGTGCCATCGTACATGTGGGGAATTTTGGGGTGTCCCAGGGTATTATGGGGTGCTATAGGGTGCCATGGGGTGTTATGGGGCGTCAGGAGGTGCCATGGGGTTTTGAATGGGGTGTTTTGGGGTGCCATGGGGTATTATGGGGTGTTTCGGGGTGCCATGGGGTGTTCATGGGGTGTTTATGGGGTGTTTAGCGGTGCCCCGGGGTGTTTTGGGGTGCCATGTGGTGCTTTGGGGTGCCTCAGGGTGTCTAGGGGTGTTATGGGGTGTTACAGGGTGCCCCGGGGTGTTTATGGGGTGTTACAGGATATTTAGGGGTGCTCTGGGCTGTTTTGAGGTGTTTATGAGGTGTTGTGGGGTGTTTATGGGGTGTTATAGGGTGCCCTGAGCTGTTTGAGGTGTTTAGGGGTGTTTATGGGGTGCCATGGGCTGTTCTGGGGTGTCCTGGGCTGTTTTGGGGTGTTATAGGGTGCTGTTAGGTGTTTATGAGGTGTTTAGAAGCACCCTGGGCTGTTTTGGGATGTTTGGGGGTGATATCATCTGTTTTGGGGTGCCCCGGGCAGTTTTGGGGTGTTTATGGGGTGTTTATGGGGTATTTTGGGGTGCCCCGGGCTGTTTGAGGTGCCATGGGATGTTCTGGGGTGCCCCGAGGTGTTTTGGGGTGCCCTGGGCTGTTCTGGGGTATTTATGGGTTATTTTTGGTCTGTTTTGGGGTGCCCTGGGCTCTTCTGGGGTGTTTAGGGGTGTTTATGGGTTATTTATGGTCTGTTTTGGGGTGCCCCGGGCAGTTTTGGGGTGTTTATGGGGTGTTTAGCGGTGCCCCGGGCAGTTTTGGGGTGTTTTGGGGTGTTTATGGGGTGTTTATGGGTGCCCCGGGCAGTTTTAGGGTGTTTATGGGGTATTTAGGGGTGCCCCGGGCAGTTTTAGGGTGTTTATGGGGTGTTTATGGGGTGTTTAGGGGTGCCCCGAGCAGTTTTGGGGTGTTTATGGATTGTTTATGGCGTATTTAGGGGTGCCCCGGGCAGTTTTGGGGTGTTTATGGGGTGTTTAGGGGTGCCCCGGGCAGTTTTGGGGTGTTTATGGGGTATTTAGGGGTGCCCCGGGCAGTTTCGGGGTGTTTATGGGGTATTTAGGGGTGCCCTGGGCAGTTTTGGGGTGTTTATGGGGTGTTTATGGGGTGTTTATGGGGTGTTTAGGGGTGCCCGGGCAGTTTTGGGGTGTTTATGGGGTATTTAGGGGTGCCCTGGGCAGTTTTGGGGTGTTTATGGGGTGTTTATGGGGTGTTTATGGGGTGTTTAGGGGTGCTCCGGGCAGTTTTGGGGTGCGGTGCCCCCACTGACCATCGGCAGCGATGACGAGGTCGTGCGTGCGGAAGCCGTCGTGCACCTGAGCCAGGGACAGCGTGGTGTGAGCCAGCAGCTGGAACCGGGGACACCTGGGGACATTGGGGACATTGGGGACATTGGGGATACCTGGGGACATTGGGGACATTGGGGACACCTGGGGACATTGGGGACATTGGGGACACCTGGGGACATTGGGGACATGGGGACACTGGGGACATTTGGGATACCTGGGGACATTGGGGACATTGGGGACGCTGGGGACATTGGGGATACCTGGGGACATTGGGGACACCTGGGGACATTGGGGACATTGGGGATACCTGGGGACATTGGGGACATTGGGGACATTGGGGATACCTGGGGACATTGGGGACATTGGGGACACTGGGGACATTGGGGACACCTGGGGACATTGGGGACATTGGGGATACCTGGGGACACCTGGGGACATTGGGGACACTGGGGACATTGGGGACATTGGGGACACCTGGGGACATTGGGGACATTGGGGATACCTGGGGACATTGAGGACATTGGGGATGCTGGGGACATTGGGGACACTGGGGACACTGGGGACATTGGGGATACCTGGGGACATTGGGGACATTGGGGACAGTGGGGACATTGGGGACATTGGGGACATTGGGGATACCTGGGGACATTGAGGACATTGGGGACACTGGGGACACTGGGGACATTGGGGATACCTGGGGACACCTGGGGACATTGGGGACATTGGGGACATTGGGGATACCTGGGGACATTGGGGACATTGGCGACATTGGGGACACCTGGGGACATTGGGGACATGGGGGCACAAGGGACATTGTGGGGCTAGGGGGATATTGGGGGGCCGGGAGACAGCGGGGGGGGGCAGGGGACACCAAGGACACCTGGGGACACTGAGGGGTCAGGGGACATTGGGGACATCTGGGGATAATGGGGGGGTCAGGGGGACACCGAGGGACAGGGGACATTGGGGTGTCAGGGGACACTGGGAGGGCAGAGGGACACCAGGGGGTCAAGGGACATCGGGGACAACTGAGGACACCAGGGGGCAGGGGACATTGTGGGGTTAGGGGGACATCAGGGCTCAGGGGACATTGGGGGGTCAGGGGACATTGTGGGGTTAGGGGGACATCAGGGCTCAGGGGACATTGGGGATACCTGGGGACACTGGGGGGTCAGGGGACATTGTGGGGTTAGGGGGACATCAGGGCTCAGGGGACATTGGGGATACCTGGGGACACTGAGGGGTCAGGGGACATTGTGGGGTTAGGGGGACATCAGGGCTCAGGGGACATCAGGGACAGCTGGGGACACCGTGGGGAAGTTGAGGGGTTGGGGAGGGTCAGGGAGTCTGAGGGCACAGTGGGGGCACAGGTGGGGACATGAGGGGACATGAGGGGACATGAGGGGACATGAGGGGACATGGGGGGACATGGGGGGACAGGGCACAGGGGGGCACCGGGGGACATGTGGCACATGGAGTGGCACACAGGGGGGCATGGGCAGGACACAGGGGCACACAGGGGGACATGTGATGCGCAGGGGGCATTTGTTACACACAGGTGGCACACAGAGGGACATGTGGCACACAGAGGGCACAGAAAGGGGCACACACGGGGACACGTGGAACACACGGGGGGCAGAGGAGGACATGTGACACATAGGGGGGACAGGAGGCACACAGAGGGGACATTGGCACACAGAGGGTACAGGGGGCACAGGGAGACACAGGGGAGTACATGGGAGGACATGTGACACACGGAGGGACATGTGACACACAGTGATACACAGTGACACAGGTGACACACAGGTGGCACACAGGTGGCACACAAGTGACACACAGTGATACACAGTGATACAGGTGACACACAGGTGACGCACAGGTGGCACACAGGTGGCACACAGTGACACACAGGTGGCACACAGGTGGCACACAGTGGCACACAGGTGGCGCACAGTGGCACACAGGTGGCACACAGTGACACACAGGTGACACACAGTGGCACACAGTGGCACACAGGTGGCACACAGGTGGCACACAGTGACACACAGTGGCACACAGGTGGCACACAGTGGCACACAGGTGGCACACAGGTGGCACACAGGTGACACACAGTGACACACAGGTGGCACACAGAGGGACATGTGACACACAGGTGACACACAGGTGGCACACAGTGACACACAGGTGGCACACAGTGACACACAGGTGACACACAGTATCACACACAGGGTACTCACGGCACTCCAGGCGGTGGCAGCAGCAGCGCCCCGGTGGCAGTGCCCGCGGTGCCCGGGGGGCTGGCAGGGCCCCCGTCCATGGCAGCCCGTGCCCGGCGGCCCGAGGAGCGGCCCAGGGAGGTGCTGAGGCGCGATGCCAGCTTGCGGGGGGCACTGCCCTGCGCCCCCGGCCCGGGCAGCCCCGCGCTGTACAGCTCCAAACGCAGCTCGAAATCCGGGCCCGCCTCGGGGCTGGGGACACAGGGGACAGGGACAGGGGTCAGGGATGGCATGGGGACAGGGACAGCATGGGGACACAGGGGACAGGGACAGGGGTCAGGGATGGCATTGGGGCAGGGACAGCATGGGGACACAGGGGACAGGGACAGGGACAGGGGTCAGGGATGGCATGGGGACAGGGACAGCATGAGGACACAGGGGACAGGGACAGGGACAGCATGGGGACAGGGACAGCATGGGGACACAGGGGACAGGGACAGGGGTCAGGGATGGCATGGGGGCAGGGACAGCATGGGGACACGGGGGACAGGGACGGCATGGGGACACAGGGGACAGGGACAGGGACAGGATGGGGACAGGGACAGCATGGGGACACAGGGGACAGGGACAGGGGTCAGGGACAGCATGGGGACTGAGACAGCATGGGGACACAGGGGACAGGGACAGGGGTCAGGGACAGCATGGGGACTGAGACAGCATGGGGACACAGGGGACAGGGACAGGGGTCAGGGATGGCATGGGGACAGGGCAGCATGGGGACAGGGACAGGGGTCAGGGACAGCATGGGGACAGGGACAGCATGGGGACACAGGGGACAGGGACAGGGGACAGGGCAGCATGGGGACACAGGGGACAGGGACAGCATGGTGGCAGTGACAGCCCGGGGGCAATGACAGCATGGGGGGGCAGTGACAGCCTGGGAGGCACAGGGGACAGTGACAGTCTAGGGGTCAGTGACAGCATGGGGGGCAGTGCCAGCCCAGGGGGCACAGAGGGGTCAGTGCCAGCATGGGGAGCACAGGGGGGTCAGTGCCACTGGGGGGGAACAGGGGTCAGTGCCAACCCTGGGGCACAGGGGACAGTGACAGCCCAGGGGGCAGTGCCAGCATGAGGCAGCACAGAGGTCAGTGACAGGGGGGCACAGGGGTCAGTGCCACTGGGGTCAGTGACAACCCAGGGGGCACAGGGGGGGCACAGTGAGGTCAGTGACAGCCCAGGGGGCACAGAAGTGTCAGCACCAGCATGGGGAGACAAAGGGGTCAGTGCCAGCTGGGAGGGCACAAGGGGGTCAGTGCCAGGGGGGCACAGAGGGGTCAGTTCCAGCTGGGAGGGCACAAGGGGGTCAGTGCCAGCAGGGTCAGTGCCAGGGGGGCACAGAGGGGTCAGTGCCAGCTGGGAGGGCACAAGGGGGTCAGTGCCAGCAGGGTCAGTGCCAGGGGGGCACAGAGGGGTCAGTGCCAGCCCAAGGGACACAGAGGGGTCAAGACCAGGACGGGCACTGGGAGGTCAATGTCAGGGAGGGCACAGGTCAGTGCTGACCCAAGGGGCACAAAGGGGTCAGTGCCAGCATGGAGGGCACTGAGGAGTCAGTGCCAGCAGGGTCAGTGCCAGCAGGGGACACCCCCAGGGCCACCCCACGGACTGTGGGGACACTGCAGGGACTGGGAAGGGAGAGTTTGGGGCAGGGGTCCCTCCCAGCGTGGGCAGAGGAAGGCAGGGGTCACCCCCAGAAGGGGGTATGGGGGTGATCGGGGATCCCCACAGAGGGGTGCCAGGGTCCCGGGGAAGGGTATGGGGGTGCCATAGGGGGTGGTCAGGGTGTGCCAGGGTCCCGGGGAAGGGTATGGGGGTGCCATAGGGGGTGGTCAGGGTGTGCCAGGGTCCCGGGGAGGGGAGTGGGGATGATCAGGGGTCTGTGAGGGGGATCAAGGGTCCCATGGAGGGGGGGCTCTCAGTGTCCCTGGGGATGTATGGGGGTGATCAGGAATCCTATAGGGGGGTGCCAGGGTCCTGGGGAGGGGAGTGGGGGTCCCGGGGATCCCTCCCCCCATCCCTTCCCCCCTCACAAGAGCACGGCTCCCTCGAAGCAGATGTCGGTCAGGGTCCTGTCCACCAGCACGGTGGGGGTGTCGTGGATCTCAGCCCCCACCTGCAGCAGCAGGAACACGGCACAGCGGTGCAGCTCTGGGGGGCACGGCGGGTCAGGGGGTCACGGGGGGCACCGCGGGGCCAGCGGGGACCCCCGGCACCCCAACACTCACCCCCCTTGTTCCTGAAGTACTCCGTGTCCTTCCACATCAGCGGGATGCGCAAATCTGGGGAGGGGAGGGCAGGAGAGGGGTGAGAACCCCCGAGACACCCCCAAACCCCGCACCCCAAATGCAGGCGGTGCCGCAGGGGGGGCAGGCAGAGAGGAGGGGGTTCCCCCTGCCCAGAACCCCCCCGGGACCCCCCGTACCTGAGATGCAGACGGTGCCCCGGCACGGCACCGGCTCCGCCCCGGGCCCGCCCTCCGAGGGGCTGCGGGGGACGGCAGGGTCAGCAAAGCTCCCCACACATTTTGGGGGCTCCCCTCCCCAGGTTTGGGGTGTCCCCTGTCACCACATCACCCCCACTGTGTGCCCCTCTGCTTTGCCCCCTTCCACACAAATTTCGGGGGGTCCCTCACTGCCACAACCCCCACAAGGGTCTCCAAGGGTTTTGGGGTGTCCCCCCATGTCCCCCCGGGTTTTGGGGTGTCCCTCACTGCCCTGTCCTCCCAGGCTTTGGGGTTTTCCCTCACTGATGTGTCCCCCAGGTTTTGGGGTTTTCCCTCACTGATGCGTCCCCCATGTCCCCCCAGGTTTTGGGGTGCCCCTCACTGCCCTGCGCCCCATGTCCTCCCAGGTTTTGGGGTGGCCCCCATATCCCCCCAGGTTTTGGGGTGTCCCTCACTGCCGTGTCCCCCATGTCCCTCCGGGTTCTGGGGTGTCCCACTCTGTCCTGTCTCCCATCCCACCCCAAGTTTTGGGGTGTTTCTCACTGCCGTGTCTCCCCAGGATTTGGGGTTTTCCCTCACTGCAGTGTCCCCCATGTCCCCCCAGGTTTTGGGATGTCCCTCACTGCCAAGTTCCCCCAGATTTTGGGGTTTCCCTCAGTGCTGTAACCCCCCTGTCCCACCAGGTTTTGGGGGGGTCCCTCACTGCAGTGTCCCCCATGTCTCCCTGGGTTTTGGGGTGCCTCTCACTGCCGTGTCCCCCCAAGTTTCGGAGTTTTTCCTCACTGCTGTGTCCCCCATGTCCCCACAGGTTTTGGGGTGTCCCTCATGTTCCCCCAGGTTTTGAGGTGTCCTTCACTGCTGTGTCCCCCATGTCCCCCCAAATTTCGAGATGTCCCTCACTGCCACAACCCCTCCAAGAGTCTCTCATCCCATCCCCTGGTTTTGGGGTGTCCCTCACTGCCCTGTCCCCGATGTCCCCCCAGATTTTGGGGTGCCCCTCACCACCACACCCCCTATGGGATCCCCAAACCCCTCCCTCATTTTTACGGACCCCCCCTCCCAAATTTTAGGACCCCCTGTAGTGCTCCCCATTCCCCCTTGCCTTTGGGGGGTCCCACAGGGTGCCCTCCCCACCTTGGGGCATCCCTTGGGGTCCCCCATTCCCTCAGGGCTCATTTTTGGGGTGTCTCACCGGCGGGCCCCCCTCAGCCGGGCCTCCTGGCGCCGCTGGAGCTCGCCCCCGGCCGCCACCACCCTGGCCTCGCACAGCACCAGGGTCTTGGTGGTCTCCAGCGCCTGCTCGGGCCGGCTGCAGGCGGGGAGGAGGCGCCGGGCGCCCTCACGGACCCGCAGGGCCCGCTCCAGGGCCCGCTGCAGCTCCGGCTCCTGGGGATAGAGCAATGGGGGTCAGGGGGACCCCAAAACACATCCCAAACCCCAAAATCTCTCCCTGACCCTCACTGAACACTCCAGGGCCTGCTGCAGCTCCGGCTCCTGGGGATGGGAACAGAACATTGGGGGTCAGGGGCACCCCAAACCCCAAAATCCCTCCCTGACCCACAGGGCCTGCTCCAGGGCCCGCTGCAGCTCCGGCTCCTGGGGATGGCAATATTTGGGGTTAGGGGGACCCCAAAACACATCCCCCAAACACATCCCAAACCCACGGCACCCTCAGTGAACGCTCCAGGGCCCGCTGCAGCTCTGGCTCCTGGTGAAGGAAACATTTGAGGGGTCAGGGGCACCTCAAAATCCCTCCCAAACACACAGAGCTCCAGCTCCTGGGAATGGGAAAATTTGGGGGTCAGGGGCACCCCAAAACCCTTCCCATAACACCAGGGCCCGCTCTACAGCCCACTGCAGCTCTGGCTCCTGGGGATGGGAACACTGGGGGGTTACGGGGACCCCAAAACCCTTCCCATAACACCAGGACCCGCTCTACAGCCCACTGCAGAGCCCCATCCGGCTCCTGGGGATGGGAAAATTTGGGGGTCAGGGGCACCCCAAAATCCTTCCCATAACACCCAGGCCCGTTGCAGCTCCGGCTCCTGAGGATGGAACATTTGGGGGCCAGGGGAACCCCAAAACCCTTCTGACACCGCAAAACCCTTCCCACAACACCAGGGCCTGCTCCAGGGCCCGCTGCAGCTCCAGCTCCTGGGGATGGAACATTTGAGGGGCCAGGGGAACCCCAAAACCTCTCCCAAACACACAGTGACTGCTCCAGGGCCCGCTGCAGCTCCGGCTCCTGAGGATGGAACATTTGGGGGTCAGGGGAACCCCAAAACCCTTCTGACACCGCAAAACCCTTCCCACAACAACAGGGCCTGCTCCAGGGCCCACTGCAGCTCCGGCTCTTGGGAATGGAACATTGGGGGTCAGGGGCACCCCAAAATCCTTCCCAAAACCCAAACTGCTTCTCACAACACCAGGGCCCACTCCAGGGCTCGCTGCAGCTCCAGCTCCTGGGAATGGCAATATTTGAGGGGTCATGGGGACCCCAAAATCCCTCCCAAACACACAGCACACACTGCAGCTCCAGCTGCTGGGAACGGGCACATTTGGGGGGTCAGAGGGACCCCAAAACTCTTCCACAACAAAGCTCTTCCCACAACACCAGGGCCTGCTCCAGGGCCCGCTGCAGCTCCGGCTCCTGGGGATAGAACATTTGAGGGGTCAGGGGAACGCCAAAACCTCTCCCAAACACACAGTGACTGCTCCAGAGCCTGCTGCAGCTCCGGCTCCTGGGGATAGAACATTTGAGGGGCCAGGGGAACCCCAAAACCTCTCCCAAAAACACCAGGACCTGCTCCAGAGCCCGCTGCAGGCCTGGCTCCTGGGGATGGGAACACTGGGGGGTCAGGGGGACCCCAAAACACATCACAAACCCCAAAATCCCTCCCGGACCCGCAGGGCCCGCTCCAGGGCCTGCTGCAGCTCCGGCTCCTGGGGACAGAACATTGGGGGGTCAGAGGGACCCCAAAACACATCCCACAACACCAGGGCTCGTTCCAGAGCCCGCTGCAGCTCTTGTTCCTGGAAATGGAACATTGGGGCGTCAGGGGGACCCCAAAACTCTTCCCACAAAACAAAGCCCTTCCCACAACACCAGGGCCTGCTCCAGGGCCCGCTGCAGCTCCAGCTCCTGGGGATGGAATATTTGAGGGGTCACGGTCACCCCAAAACCTTTCCCAAACCCACAGCACTCGCAGCGCCCGCTACAGGGCCCGCTGCAGCTCCGGCTCCTGGGGATAGAACATTTGAGGGGCCAGGGGAACCCCAAAACCTCTCCCAAACACACAGTGACTGCTCCAGAGCCCGCTGCAGGCCTGGCTCCTGGGGATGGGAACACTGGGGGGTCAGGGGGACCCCAAAACACATCCCAAACCTCAAAACTCTTCCCGGACCCGCAGGGCCCGCTGCAGGGCCTGCTGCAGCTCCGGCACCTCGGAATGGGAATATTTGGGGGGTCAGGGGGTCCCCAAATCCCTTCTGAACCCACCGCAGCTCCAGATGCTGGCAATGGCACATTTGAGGGTCAGAGGGGACCCCAAAACCTCTCCTGTACCCACAGCCCCTCCAGCTCCTCCCACATTTGGGGTTTGGGAGGGTCTGTGGGAATGTGGGGCTGGGGCACCTGCTGGGCACAGGGGACCCCAAAACCCCCCTGGGGGTCCCAGTCATGCCCAGGCAGGGGGAGGGGATCCCCACATTTTTTGGGGGTCCCAGCCACGCACATGGGGGCTCCCAGCCCTGCCCTAAGGGGTCCCAGCTGCACCCCCACATCATGCACCCCACAGATTCACCAGGCACCCCACAAACGCTCCGTGCACCCCACAGATTTATCAGGAACCCCACCGATGCATCCAGCACCCCATGGGGAATCTGTGAACCCCAAGACCAGACCGCGCACCCCACAAACACATCACAGACCCCACAGATCCACTGCGCACCCCACAGGTTTACCAGGCACCCCACAAATTATTGCTGCACCCCAAAAACACACTGTGCACCCCACGAGGGCACCACGTGTCCCACAGATCCACCCTGCACCCCAAGGGGGGGCTGTGCACCCCAAAGGCAGGGCAAGCACCCCACAAACTCATCCAGCACTCTCTAGGGGAACCATGTACCCCACAGACCCATTCTGCACCCCAAAAACACATCCTGCATCCCAGAGATCCACCGTGCACCCCAAGGGGGGGCTGTGCACCCCAAAGGCAGGGCAAGCACCCCAAAAACTCATCCAGCATCCCCTAGGAGAACCATGCACCCCATAGGTCCATCCTGCACCCCAAAAACACATCCTGCACCATACAGATCCATCCTGCACCCCAAAAACACATTCAGCACCCCGCAGATCCACCCTGCACCCCAAGGAGGGGCTGTGCACCCCAAAGGCAGGGCAAGCACCCCACAAACTCATCCAGCATCCTCTAGGGGAACCATGTACCCCACAGACCCATTCTGCACCCCAAAAACTCATCCAGCATCCCCTAGGAGAACCATGCATCCCACAGATTTACCATGCACCCCAAAAACACATCCTGCACCCCACAGATCCATCCTGCACCCCAGAAACACATCCTGCACCCCACAGATTTACCCTGCACCTCAAAATCACATCCCGCACCCCACAGATCCATCCTGCACCCCACACCCAAGCCATGCACCAGCCCAAACTCATCCTGCACCCCACAAACCCCCCCAGATTCACCAAACACCCCAAAAACCCCCCAAACCCCCAAATTTCCCAGCACCCCGTCCCCCACACCGACCACCCTCAGCCCCCCCAAGTCCTTCCCGGTACCTCCGGTTCCTCCATCCCGATCCCGATCCCGATCCCGATCCCGATCCCGATCCCGCCCCTGTCCCCCCCCTCCAGTGACGTCATCACCTATAAATAACCCCCCGCTGCCAACAGGGGGGGAGCGGGAGCCCCCCAAAATCGCCCCTCTGGTGATTTGGGGGTGCAGGATGAGTTTGGGGTGGTGCATGGATCCCTTTGGGATGAGGAGCCCGTTCCACCTTCCCGCGACCCCCCCCCCCACAAAAGCCCCCCCCGGGGAAAATCGGGGTCTGGGGGCTCCGGGGGGTGCAAATCTCCCCGGATTTGGATTTGGGGTGAGGGGAGGGGATCCCCAAAATTCGCACCTGGATGCTGGCGGCGATCTGGCGGATGTAGAGCATGTTGAGATCCTCCAGGATCCGCAGCCGGCGGCCCCCCCCCACCTCCATCGGGACCCCCGGGACCCCCCCAGCTATTTTGGGGGGTTCCCCCAAAGCCCCCCAAGGGGGTCCCGCCGCATCCAGCGCTGGGGGTGCAGTGGGGGACACCCCCCCCTCTCTACCGAGGTGGCTGCGGGGAGAAAATGGGGTTTGGATGGCGAACCCCCTCCACCCCAACGGGAATTTGGGGGTGCTTGGGGCCCTCTATGGGATTTGGGGGTGCTTGGGGCCCTCTATGGAATCTGGGGGGGCGCCCGCGTTGTTTGGCCGCCCCCCGGCAGGGAACAAGGGGGGATCTGTGCGGGAAAGGGCAGCGGGGGCGGCGCGGAGGGGGCGGGGACGGGGGGAGGAATTTGGGGGGCGGGAGGGGCGAGATTTGGGGTGAGGGGAGAGGGGAATGGGGGGCGGGGGAGGGGAGAGATGGGGGCAGGGTTTGGGGGGGATAAAGGGTCGGGAAAGGGGAAAAGGGGAAAAAGGGGGGCGAGGGATGGGGTGAGGGGTGCAGGGATGGGGTGTAGGGTTTGGGGTGCAGGGTTTGGGGTGCAGAAATGGAGTGCAGCGTTTGGGGTGCAGGAGTGGGGTGCAGGAATGGGTTGTAGGGTTTGGGGTGCAGGGTTTGGGGTGCAGGAATGGAGTGCAGGGATGGGGTGCAGGGTTTGGGGCGAAGGAGTGGGGTGCAGGAATGGGTTGTAGGGTTTGGGGTGCAGGGTTTGGGGTGCAGGGTTTGGGGTGCAGGAATGGAGTGCAGAGTTTGGGGTGCAGGGTTTGGGGTGCAGGAATGGGTTGTAGGGTTTGGGGTGCAGGAGTGGGGTGCAGGAATGGGTTGTAGGGTTTGGGGTGCAGGGTTTGGGGCGCAGGAATGGAGTGCAGGGTTTGGGGTGCAGGATTTGGGGTGCAGGAATAGGTTGTAGGGTTTGGGGTGCAGGAGTGGGGTGCAGGAATAGGTTGTAGGGTTTGGGGTGCAGGGTTTGGGGTGCAGGAATAGGTTGTAGGGTTTGGGGTGCAGGGTTTGGGGTGCAGGAGTGGGGTGCAGGAATGGAGTGCAGGGTTTGGGGTGCAGGAGTGGGGTGCAGGGTTTGGGGTGCAGGGTTTGAGGTGCAGGAATAGGTTGTAGGGTTTGGGGTGCAGGGTTTGGGGTGCAGGAGTGGGGTGCAGGAATGGGTTGTAGGGTTTGGGGTGCAGGGTTTGGGGTGCAGGAATGGGGTGTAGGGTTTTGGGGACGTGATGGGGCAGGGTTTGGGGTGCAGGGAGGAAATGCAGGATTTGGGGTGTAGAGTTTGGGGTGCAGGGATTGGAGTGCAGGGTTTGGGGTGCAGGAATGGGGTGCAGGGTTTTGAGAATGTGATGGGGCAGGGTTTAGGGTGCAGGGAGGGGATTAAGAGATTGGGGTGCAGGATTTGGGGTGCAGGGTTTGGGGCGCAAGATTTGGGGTGCAGGGCACAAGAAAAGACGTGGAGAAAACGGGGCGAAGGAGACAAGATGGAGTGTGGGGATGGGAAAAGGGGGGCAGGGTTTTGGGGGCAGGGCAGGGATTTTGGGGTGCAGGAGAGGGTGCAGGGGAATAGATGGGGTGCAGGGATGGGGTGCAGGATTTGGGGTGCAGCGAGGGGATGAGGGGGGCGGGGGAGGGGAAACCAGCTGGGGGGCGGGGAGGGGGTGCGGGGGAAGCGGTTCCAGGGTTTGGGGTGCTGGGGACAAGACGGGGTGCAGGGTTTGGGGTGCAGGTTTGGGGTGCAGGGGAGTGGGAACAGGACAAAGGGTGTGGGCACAGAACGGGGTGCAGGGTTTGGGGTTCTGGGGACAAGACGGGTGCAGGGTTTGGGGTGCGGGGTTTGGGGTGCAGGGAGGGAATTAGGGGCAGGGAGGGAATGCAGGATTTGGGGTGCGGGGTTTGGGGTGCGGGGTTTGGGGTGCAGGCACAAGACGGAGTGCGGGATTTGAGGTGCAGGGTTTGGGGTGCGGGGTTTGGGGTGCAGGGTTTGGGGTGCGGGGTTTGGGGTGCAGGGTTTGGGGTGCAGGGTTTGGGGTGCGGGGTTTGGGGTGCAGGCACAAGACGGGGTGCGGGGTTTGGGGTGCGGGGTTTGGGGTGCAGGCACAAGACGGGGTGCAGGGATTGGGGTGCAGGGATTGGGGTGCGGGATTTGAGGTGCAGGGTTTGGGGTGCGGGGTTTGGGGTGCGGGGTTTGGGGTACAGGGTTTGGGGTGCGGGGTTTGGGGTGCAGGCACAGGACGGGGTGCGGGGTTTGGGGTGCAGGCACAAGACGGGGTGCAAGGTTCGCGGTGCGAGGGCGGAACGAGGGTGCAGAGTTTGGGGGTGCCGGGAACGGGAAAAGGGGTGCGGGGAGAGGGGGGACCCCGTGCCCGGGGGTGCCGAACGGAGAACCGGGAACGGCACCGGAGGAGGAGGGGGTGGGGGAGGCGTGGGAGGAGCGGACGGGGCCCCGGTAGGGACGGACACCGGGACCCCCTGTGCCCCCACCCCCCGTTCCCGGTACCTCCGGCCGCTCCCGCTCCGCCGCGATCGCGCACAGGAAGCGGCGGCCGCCCCCGCCCCACGGCCCGCCCCGTGTCCCCCGTGCCCGGGTCCCCCCGCCCGTTCCCTCCCTTCTCCCAGGAGCCGCCTCCGTGTCCCCCCCGCCCCCCCCGCGGGGCGCCGGGACACCGGGAACGGGCGGGGGGCGCCCCCTGCTGGGGGAAATCCGCGGTGCGGGGGGACAGAGACAGCCCCGGGGCACCGGGACCGAACGGAGAGAAACGGAGCCAGCGAGAGGAGCCGGTACCGGGGCACCGGGACCGAACGGAGAGAACCGGAGCCCCCATACGGAGCCGGTACCGAGAGCACCGAGACCGAACGGAGCGAACCGGAGCCCTGTAAGGAGCCGGTGCCGGGGTCTGGGACCGAACCGAGAGAACCGGAGCCCTGTGAGGAGCCGGTACCGGGGGCTGGGACCGAACCGAGCGAACCGGAGCCCCTGTGCAGAGCCGGTACCGGGGGATTGGGACCCTCTCCACGGGTACCGAGTGAACCGAGACTCCTCGGGATGCACCAGGAGCTCCCCAAAGAGCACCGGGATGTCCCCGAACGCACCGGGACGGTCCCCAAGTGCACCGAGACCCCTCAGAGTGTGCCCAGACACCCCCGAACGAACCGGGAGCCCCAAAGTGAACCCGGACCGGCGCTGAAGGGCGATGAAAGGCGGGGACCGCCCCCGGTACGCACCGGGACCCCCCAAAGTGCACCAGGAGCCCTCAAAATGCACCGGATCCGCCCCAGGATGCGCCGACCCCTCCTCAAAATCCACCGGGACCCCCGAGTGTGGCTGTACCGGATGAACCGGGACCTCCCAGACCCACCGGGACCCCCCAAATGTCCCGGTGAGCCCCGGGCCCGGCACCGGCACCGCCACGTGCGGGACGCCCCGATCCTCCCGTTCCTCCCGTTCCTCCCAGTTCCCCTCTCCCCGCCGGGTGCCGGGGGCGCGGGCGATTCCCGTTGTACCGGATCCCACCGGAATTCCCGGCTGGGCCGGGGCAGCGGGACCGGACCGGCCGGGGGGGGCCCGGGGGGCAGGGAGGGGCCGGGACCGCCCCCGTGGCCTCGTGCCCGGGCTGCTCCCGCTGCTCCCGGTGCTCCCGGGGCTCTCGGTGCTCCCGGTGCTCCCGGCGCCCCCGGTGCTCCCGTACCTGCGGGGCCGGTGCCGGTGGGCAGCAGCAGCCCCGGCGCTGCTCCATGTCCAGCGCTGACCCCTCCGCCACCGCGGCGCGGCTCCATTCGTCCCTCCGGTACATGCCCGGTGCTCCCGGTGCTGTGGAGCCTTCCCGGTGCCCGGAGCTTTCCCGGGGTTCCCGACACCGCGGCAATCCCGGGGTTCTGGGGGTCCCGGAGCTTTCCGGTGCCCGGTGGGTGACACCGGGAGGGACCCGGTGCAGATGCCGGGGTGGCTCCTCCCGGTCCCGTTCAGCCCCGGGATGGCGCGGGGGGGGGGGGCAGCGGGCGGCGATCGGTGCCGGCGGCTCCTGGCACGGGCGGGACAATGGCCCGGGGACACACGGGGGGGACAATGGGTGACATCTGTGCCCGGGTGACATCGCTGCGCCACGCGTGTGCCTGCAGGGAATCCCAAAATCCCCCGGGGAATCCCCAAAATCCTGCAGGGAATCCCCAAAATTCCACAGGGAATCCCAAAATCCTGCAGGGAACCCCAAAATCCCTCAGGAAATCCCAAATACCCACAGCGAATCCCAAAATCCCAGAGAAAATCCCCAAATCCCACAGAGAATCCCAAAATCCTGAAGGGAACCCCAAAATCCAGCAGGGAATCCCCAAATCCCTCAGAGAATCCCCAAATCCCGCCAAAACTCCCAAAATCCTGCAGGGAACCCCAAAATCCAGCAGAAAACCCCAAAATCCCGCAGGGAACCCCAAAATCCAGCAGGGAATCCCCAAATCCCTCAGAGAATCCCAAAATCCCGCCAAAACTCCCCAAATCCTGCAGGGAATTCCAAAATCCCACAGGGAATCCCAAAATCCCACAGAAAATATTGTGGATATTTGGGATATTTGGGTGGGTATCTGAGGGGTTTATGTCAATATTTGGGATTTTGGGGGCTTTTTGAGAGATTTTTGCGGATATTTGGGATTTTGGGGTGAATATCTGAGGGGTTTGTGTGAATATTTGAGATATTCGGGGGTGTTTAGGAGTTTTTTTTGTGGATATTTGGGATATTTGGGTGGGTATTTGAGGGGTTCATGTGGATATTTGGGATATTTGAGTGAGAATTTGAGGAGTTTGTGCGAATATTTGAGATATTTGGGGGGGTTAGGAGTTTTTTGTGGATATTTGGGATATTTGGGTGGGTATTTGAGGGGTTTATGTGGATATTTGGGTGAGAATTTGAGGAGTTTGTGCGAATATTTGAGATATTTGGGGGTATTGAAGAGGTTTTTTTGTGGATATTTGAGACATTTGGGTGGATATTTGAGGGGTTTATGTGGATATTTGGGATATTTGGGCGAGAATTTGAGGGGTTTATGTGATTATATGAGATTTTGGGGGGGTATTTGAGGGGTTTGTGTGGATATTTGAGATTTTTGGGTGAGTATCTGAGGGGTTTGAGTGGATATTGGGTGAGAATTTGAGGAGTTTGTGTGAATATTTGAGATATTTGGGGGTATTTAAGAGTTTTTGGTGGGTATTTGGGCTATTTGGGTGGGTATTTGAGGGGTTTATGTGGGTATTTGGGTGAGAATTTAAGGAGTTTGTGTGGATATTTGAGATATTTGGATAGGTATCTGAGGGGTTTG
Organism: Melospiza georgiana; assembly: GCF_028018845.1. Classification (NCBI taxonomy): domain Eukaryota; kingdom Metazoa; phylum Chordata; class Aves; order Passeriformes; family Passerellidae; genus Melospiza; species Melospiza georgiana. The sequence continues at coordinate 68,391,856 of NC_080434.1, forward strand.
TGTGGATATTTGGGTGGGTATTTGAGGGGTTTTTGTGGATATTTGAGATATTTGGGTGGGTATGTGAGGGGTTTGTGTGGATATCTTAGATATTTGGGGGTATTTAAGAGTTTTTTGTGGATATTTGTGGTGTTGGGTGAGCATTTGAGGGGTTTATGTGGATATTTGTGTGGGTATTTGAGAGTTTTGTGTGGATATTTGGGATATTTGTGTGGATTGATGAAATCAAAACTCCTCCTGCTGCCCTAGGCACCATCCTGGCATCCCGGGGAGGGATTTTTTGGGATTTTGTGTGGATGGATGGGATCCACTCTCAGATGAGAGATTTTTGTGAATATTTGTGTGAGTATTTGAGGGGTTTATATGGATATTTGGGATATTTGGGTGAGACTTTGAGGGTTTTACGTGATTATATGGGATATTTGGGTGAGTATCTGAGGGGTTTATGTGGATATTTGGGTGGGTATTTGAGAGGTTTTTGTGGATATTTGAGATATTTAGGTGAGTATTTGGTGGGTTTGTGTAGATATTTGAGATATTTAGGCGAGTATCTGAGGGGTTTGTGTGGGTATTTGGGTAGGTATTTTAGAGTTTTGTGTGGATATTTGGGTGAGTATCTGAGGGGTTTACGTGGGTATTTGGGATATTTGTGTGGGTATTTGAGAGTTTTTGGGTGGTTTTTGGGGGTATTTCTATGGATTGATGAAGCCAAATCTCCTCACCCTGTCCTGACCTCACCTGAGCTCACACACCTGCCGCGGCCGGCCCAAAAGCACCCCTGGCACCGGTTTCCCCCGGGACAGCACACAACGTGCCCATTTCAAAGATGGCGGCGGCAGCGTCACCAGCCCCTCATAACGGGCGGCAGCCAAGCCGGGCGGAAGTGAGTTTTGACCGGAAGTGGGTCCGTCCCGAATTGGGTCCCCCGCGGGCGAATGCGCAGGGCCTGGCGGCGGGGAGCGATGGAGGCCGGCGGGCACGGTGAGAGGCCGCGGGGCCGGGCAGGGCCCGGGGGTGTTGCAGGATCGCTCCCCGGTGCGGCAGAGCCCGCGGGGAGCCCTCGCTGAGCCCGCGTTCCCCCTCACAGGGCAGGAGGCCGAGGCGGGCGGCCATGGCGGCCACAAGAAGAAGCACAAGAAGCACAAGAAAAAGCACAAGAAACGGCACCACCACGAGGCCGGGCCGGCCCCGGGGCCCGAACCGCCTCGGCAGCCACGGCTGCGGCTCCGGATTAAGCTGGGAGGGCAAATCCTGGGCACCAAGAGGTGAGGGGGGAGCGGGGGGCACAGCCTGGGCACAAAATGGGCGAGGAGGAGGAGGATGAGGGGAGGAAGGGCCGGGCCTGTCCCGTGTGTCCCCCCCAAACTCCTCTCTGCTCCCCCGCAGTGTCCCCACGTTCACGGTGGTCCCCGAAGGGACGCACTCGCCGTCCCCGCTGCTGGCGGGGGATGAGGAGGAGCCCAGCGTGCCCATCGAGCAGTACCGGGCATGGCTGGGTGAGCACCGGGGGGACGTGGCGGGGGTCACAGTGAGGGCTGGGGGGAAATGGGGGGGCTCAGAGTGAGGTCTGGGTGGGCAGGGAGGGAAATGGGGGGCTCAGGGTGACAGCTGGATGGGCTCTGGGGGCTCACAGTGAGGGCTGGGTGGGCTGGGGATGGTCTGGGGGGCCTCAGGGTGAGGGCTGGGTGGGCTATGGGGGCTCACAGTGAGGGCTGGGTGGGCTGTGGGGGCTCTGGGGGTGCTCTGAGTGAGGACTGTGGGTTTTGGGGGTTCACAATGAGGGCTGGGTGGGCTGGGGATGGTCTGGGGGGGCTCAGGGTGAGGGCTGGGTGGGCAGGGGGAGCCCTCAGGGGAGATGGGGGGGGGGCTCAGAGTGAAGGCTGGGTGGGCGTGGGGGGAAATGGGGGGCTCAGAGTGAGGGGTGAGGGGAAATGGGGGAGCTCTGGGTGAAAATGGGGGGCTCTGAGTGAGGGCTGGGTGGGCAGGGGGTGTTCTGGGGGGGCTCAGTGAGGCTGGGTGGGCTCTGGGGGCTCACAGTGAGGGCTGGGTAGGGAGAGGGGAAAATGGGGGGCTCACAGTGAGGGCTGGGTGGGCAGGGGATGCTCTGGGGGGCTCACAGTGAGGGCTGGGTGGGCTCTGGGGGCTCACAGTGAAGGCTGGGTGGGCAGGGGATGCTCTGGGGGGCTCACAGTGAGGACTGGGTGGGCTCTGGGGGCTCACAGTGAGGGCTGGGTGGGCAGGGGGAGCTCTGGGGGGCTCACAGTGAGGGCTGGGTGGGCAGGGGGAGCTCTGGGGGGCTCACAGTGAGGGCTGGGTGGGCAGGGGGAGCTCTGGGGGGCTCACAGTGAGGACTGGGTGGGCAGGGGATGCTTTGGGGGGCTCACAGTGAAGGCTGGGTGGGCAGGGCATGCTCTGGGGGGCTCACAGTGAGGACTGGGTGGGCAGGGGGAGCTCTGGGGGGCTCACAGTGAGGGTTGGGTGGGCTCTGGGGGGCTCACAGTGAGGGCTGGGTGGGCAGGGGATGCTCTGGACCCCCCCCCCCAGGGCACTGTGACCCCCACTTTGTGGCTGTTCCCCTCAGATGAGGACAGCAACCTGGCCCCCTCCCCGCTGCCCGAGCTGGACCCCGAGAGCTGCTTCCCTGCCCGTGAGGAGGGCGAGGAGGAGGAAGAGGAAGAGGAGGAGGAAGAGGAGGAGGAGGAGCGGCGCTGGCTGGCGGCCCTGGAGAGGGGGGAGCTGGATGACAACGGGGACATCAAGAGGGAGGTGGACGAGTCCCTCCTGACGGCCCGGCAGGTCTGGGGGGGCTGGAGAGGGGCTGGGGGGGCTCGGGGAGCTCCAGACCCACAAGGGAGCTGGGCTGAGGGGGACTGGGGACCCTCATAACCCTTGGGGCAGGACTGGGGGGATCTTGGTAGGGCCTGGGGGTGCTCAGGGAGCTCCAGACCCCAAGGGGAGCTGGGCTGATGGGGGGGACTGAGGAGCCTCAAAACCCCTGGGGCATGATTGGGGGGGACTGGAGGGCAGGACTGGGGGACTGAGGGTGCTCAGGGAGCTCCAGACCCAGGAAGAAGCTGGGCTGAGGAGGGATTGGGGAGCCTCATAACCCCTGGGGCATGACTGGAAGGATCTGGAAGGGCTGCAGGGCAGGGCTGGGGTGGCTGGAGTGCTGCAGGAAACCCAGAACTGCTCTGGGGCTGAGCTGGAACCCTTGAGGGGATGTGGAAGGGCTGCAAGACAGGGCTGGGTGGACTGGTGGTGCTCAGGTAGCTCCAGACCCAGGACAAAGCTGGGCTGATAGGGCACAGGGGAACCTCATAACTCCTGAGGCATGACTGAGGGAGCCTGGAAGGTCTGCAGGAGAGGGCTGGGGGTGGCTGAGAGTGCTGCAGGAAGCCCAGAACTGCGCTGGGACTGAGCTGGAACCCTTGGGGAGCGACTGAGGGGATGTGGAAGAGATGGAGGAGCTCCAGACTCAGAGGGGAGCTGGGCTGAGGGGGGACTGAGGAGCCTTATAACCCCTGAGGCATGACTGGGGAGGCCTGGAGAGGGGCTGGGGGTGCTCAGGGAGCTCCAGACCCAGGAGGAAGGGGACTGGGGGGGCCTCATAGCCTCTGGTGTGTGACTGAGGGGTGTGGAAGGGCTGCAGAGCAGGGATGGTGGGACTGGGGGGGCTCAGGGAGCTTCAGACCCAGAGGGGAACTGAGCTGAGGGGGGTCTGGGGAGCCTCCTAACCCAACGGGCCACGACTGAGGGGATGTGGAAGGGCTGCAGGAAGCCCAGAAGCGCTGTGGGGCAGAGCTGGAGCTGGGGCTACCTCCCAGACCCCCCTCCTCACCCCCTCCTCACCCCACAGCGCGCGTTGCTGCACAAGCAGCAGAGCCAGCCCCTGCTGCAGCTGCCCATGGGCGCCAAGGCCAAGGAGGTGACGGAGGAGATGCGGGAGAAGCGCGAGGAGCGGGCGCGGCGCCGGCGGCTGCAGGCGGCCCGCAAGGCCGAGGAGAGCAAGAACCAGACCATCGAGCGCCTGACGCGCACGCACAAGGCCAAGGTGCGGGCCCTGCGCGAGCGCCGCGCCCGGCCCGCCCCGTGCCCCGTGGTTCATTACCGCAGCGCCGCCGACGGCGTCACCGTCTCCTTCCCCGCCGGCTTCCCGGCGCCCGCGGCCGCCGCCGCGCCGCCCGCGCCGCCCGCCCAGCCCTGCGCCGTGCCCGGCTGCGGCAACGCCAAGCGCTACAGCTGCGCCCAAACCGGGCGGCCCCTCTGCAGCCTGGGCTGCTACCGGCGCAACCTGCAGCTGCTGCAGAGCGCGGGCTGAGAGCGGGGAGGGGCTACGGGAACTCTCCAGGGCCTACGGGACCTCTCTGGGGGGGGTACAGGACCTCACCAAGGGGCTATGAGCCCTCTGTGGGGGCTACAGATCCTCTGCAGGGGGCTATGGATCCTCTGAGGGGCTCTCCAGACCCTCACCAGGGAGCTACAGATCCTCTGCAGGGGGCTATGGATCCTCGCTGGGGAGCTACGGGTCCTCACCAGGGGCTGCAGACACTCTCCAAGGGGTTATAGATCCTCTGAGGGGGCCTACAGACACTCTGAGGGGAGCTATGGGTCTTCTCTGGGGGGTTATGGACCCTCTAAGGACAGCTACAGACTCTTACTAGGGGGCTACAGATCCTCTTGGGGGGTGTGGAACCTCTGAGACGAGCCACAGGCCTTCTCTGGTGGGCTACAGATCCTCTGAGGGGAGATATGGGTCCTCGCCAGGGCCTACAGACCCTCACCAGGGGGATATGGGACCTCTGTAGGGGCTACAGATCCTCCCTGGGGGGCTACAGACCCTCACTAGGGGCTACAGGACCTCATCCAGGGGCTGTGGATCCTCTGAGGGGGCTGTGGATCCTCTCTGAAGGGCTATGGACCCTCTATGGGGGGTCCAGACCCTCACCAGGGAGCTACAGATCCTCTGGGGGGGCCTGAAGATCCTCTGTGGCGGGCTATGGAACCTCTGTGGGGGGCTATGGACACTCTGAGGAGAGCTCTGGGCCCTCTGCAGGGGCTGCAGGCCATCTGTGGTGGGCTACGGGACCTCTGAGGGGGCTACAGGACCTCACCAAGGGGCTACAGACACTCTGTGAGGGCTATGGATCCTCTCTGAGGGGGCTGTAGATCCTTTGTGGGGTTACCAACCCTCACCAGGGGCTATGCATCCACTCTGGGGGGGCTACAGACCCTCTGTGTGAGCTGCAGACCCTCACCAGGGGACTATGGACCCTCCCTGGAGGGTTATGGAGCATCTGTGGGCTCTACAGACCCTCTGCGGGGAGTACAGAACCTCTTTGGGGGTCTATGGATCCTCTCTGGGGCGCTGTGGATCTTCTCCGAGGCTGTGGAAGCTTTGCCGTGGATAGAAGGGCCAGACCACCCGGCCATGTGGAGTTCCTGCATTGTCCACACGGACACAGAGGGCTGGAAGAGGAACCTGTGAGTCTGCGCTGTGGGGAGCTCCAGACCTTCCACGTGGGGCCAGAACAAGGAGATTCAGAATGTCCATCATGGATACGGAGGCTCTGGCCAGGCCACCCGGAGAGCCGCAGTTCCTCATGGACACCTGGAGCTCCTCCAAACGGAGGTGGAACCTGGGATGTGGAGCTCCAGAGGGCTCCGGGCTCTCCACGGTGGACACGGAGGGTTGGGGACCCCGGCAAGGACAGAGGGTGGTCCTGAGGTGGCGGAGCTGATTAAAAGCTGTTGTTGAAGGAGCCGTGTGTGGGTCTGCTGGGATGGGGAAGCAGCCCGACCCCCCGGGAACGCTGTGGTACAGTCCGACACCCCCGGGAGCACCGTGGTTCAGTCTTACACCCCCCGGGAGCGCTGTGGTACAATCCAACATCCCCTGGGGGTGCTGTGGTACAGTCCGACATCCCCCGGGAGCGCTGTGGTACAGTCCGACACCCCCCGGGAGCGCTGTGGTACAGACCCGTCCTCCCCCAGCTATGGAATAGCCCAACTCCTTCCCCCCCGCGGTGCGTTATGGTCCGTCCCGAGTAGGCGGGGCGCTCTCCGGCAGTGCCCCTTGGTTGTGGCCCTGCCCGGCGGAGAGCGGCGACGCTGATTGGTCGGACGCTTTGCCAATCAGACTGACGAAGGGCGGTTTGCTCGCCAATTGGTTGCGCTGTGCCGAATGCCCGCCCCGAGGCGGGCCGGGAGGCCGCGCCCTCCGCCGAGATTAGGACTGGGCCGCCATTGGCGAGCGCCTCTGTCAGTCAGAGCCTGGGGGCGGTGCTCTGTCTCCGGTTGGTCGCCATAGCCGCCAATCATGGAGGGGGCGGGGCTCGGCTTCTTTGTCTCTGTTGTTGGGCGTGAGACTCAGGCAGACGACGAGCGATTGGCTGCAGCCGGGCGGCGGCGGAGGCGCCGATTGGCTGCCGGCTGCGGAGCGTCCGCTGATTGGCCGACGGTGGCCGCGGGGGCGGGATTTCGGGCCGGGCGTGATGGCGGCGGCGACGGCCCCGGCCCGGGCGGCGGCGGCCGCGGGGGCCGCGATGGCGGCGGCAGCGGCCACGGGGCGGCGGCGGCTGCTGCGGGCGGCGGGGGCCGCGGCCGGGCGGGCGCGGGGCCGCGGCGGGCTTTAGGCGGCGGCGCCATGGAGCGGCCCGGGAGCGCCGAGGGGGCCTGGGCCGCGCTGCTGGGCCGGCAGCACCCGCAGGTACCGGGCGGGCCGGGGCTGGGGGGGCCGCGCGCGGGGCTGCGGTGACGGTGCGGCCGTGCCCGCAGGCCCGGGAGTTCTGCCCGGGGGTGAACAACCGGCCCTACGTGTGCGAGACCGGGCACTGCTGCGGGGAGAGCGGCTGCTGCACCTACTACTACGAGCTGTGGTGTGAGTGCGGGGGGATCCCGGGAGAACCGAGGGGAACAACGGGGGCTCCGGGCGGGCTGAGGGCTCTGGGAGGAGCCGGGACTCCGGGGAGCTCAGGGGCTGTGTCGGGGCTGGGGTCTCCGGAGGAGCTGAGCGGGACTGAGGGCTCTGGGAGGTTCTGGGGGATCCCCCGTGTGGAACGGGGGGTCCGGGGGTTCGGTGGGCACGGGGGTTCGGAGTGAACCGGCTCCGCCGCCCCGTTCCCGCAGGGTTCTGGCTGCTCTGGACCATCCTGATCCTGCTGAGCTGCTGCTGCGCCTTCCGGCACCGGCGGGCCAAGCTGCGCCTGCAGCAGCAGCAGCGGCAGCGTGAGATCAACCTCATCGCCTACCACGGTGCCTGCCACTACCCGCCCTCCTCGGGGGACCTCCGTGAGTGACCGGCTGCTCGATTTACCCCGAACCCCCAAACCCACGGGGGGTGGAGACCTCAGTGAATCGGGACCCCCAGCCCCTTATACCCCACCTCTTCACGGGGGATCTCAGTGAGTCAGGACCCCCTGTGCCACCCGCCATTATCCTGGGTCCCCATGTACACCCCCAGCCCTGTGCCCTCCATCTCCATCCCCTCGGGGCCGTTTCCCGGTGTCCCCCCGGTGTCCCCTGACCCCGCCTCTCCCGTCCCCAGGGCTGCTGGCCTCCTTCAAGCTGCCGGCGTACGAGGAGGTGGCGCAGCGCCCCGGGACGCCGCCGCCGCCCTACAGCCCCGGGAGCCCCTCGCTGTCGCCGGGCTCCTCCGGGGGCTGCAGCTCCTGCTCCTGCGGCTGCTCCTGCGCCTCCTCCCCCAGCAGCTCCTCGCTCTCGGCGCCGGGCACCGACGAGACTGACCCGGAGCCGGGCCCGGGCACGGGGGGTGGCAGTACCGGCCGTGATTACGGCTCCAGCAGCACCGGCACCGGTGCCAGCTGGGACCTGCCCCTGCCCGAGGAGCTGCCGGCCCGCGGGGGTCCCCCCAAACAAGCGCCCCCGGATTTGTGTGAGGCCGAGGGACACCGCTGCTCCAACACCGAGGGGGGTGAGGGTGGCGCGGGCAGAGCTGTGCCGGGGGGATGCCCCGGGCGGCACCGGCGGCTCACGGGGGATTCGGGCATCGAGGTGGGCCGGGGTGTGGAGGAGGAGGAGGGTGAGCCTGAGGGCTGTGGGGGAGCAGGGGGTGGTGGGGGGCCCGGCTCACCTGTGCTGCCCGTCTGAGCCTCCCCACAGGACCCCTGAGTGGGGTCTGGACTCATCCCTGGGGGTCCTCGCCCCGAGTGATGCCCACCTTGCAGTGTGGTGGGGTCCTGCTGGAGCCCCCTCCCCTCCAAACAGCTCCTGGGGCCTCCCCTGTGATCCCGGTGCTGCTGCCCGGGGGGGCCCCATCGCCCCACGGGGGTGGGTGGGAGGTCCCGGCGCGTTCTCTCACCATTAAAGAGATGTGAAGTACCACTGACATTTGTGGTGGGTGCGCTGGGCTGAGCGGTGACCCCTGACTCCACAGGAAGGGGCAGAACATCCCCCCATGGCACGGGGGCCAGCAAAGGTGACACTGTGACACCCTGACACAGGTGGCGAGAGGCCACAGTCATGGAGGTTTATTGCAGGGGAGGCAGGGGGGCTCTGGCACTGCCCCCCAACACCTCCCCTGGCCCTGAGCGCTCCAGGCAGGCAGGCAGGCAGGGGGCACAGGAACCCCCCACATCAATAGTCCTCAGCCATGGCCAGCACCACGAGCGCCGACCAGCCGGCGAAGGGGTGACACCCCTGCCCGGTGCCATCGCTGTCCCGGTAGTGCTCCCACAGGAACCCGGTGGCCTCGTACTGCCGGAACACGTTGGCCACGAGGTTTTGCCGCAGCTCCCGGTAGAGCTTTGCCGCTCGCTCCCGGTGCGGCCCCTCGGCCCGCGCGTACCCGTGCAGCGCCCGCAGCGCCAGGAAGTTGATGTTGACCCAGACCGAGCCGCGCCAGTAGGGGGGGTCGTGCTCGGTGTTGCGCCGCAGGTACAAGGGGCTGTCGCGGGCCAGCGAGCGCAGCCCGAACGGCGTCCACAGCTGCTGCTCGCTGCTCATGGAGCCCAGCAGCGCCGGCAGGCGCGGCGAGTCCGCCCGCAGCAGCTGCAGCAGCAGCGGGAACAGGCTGACGTAGCCCAAAGCCGCCACGAATTGCAGCCGCGGCGCCTCCCGCACCTCCCGCCGCAGCTGCGGGGCCGCCGGGGGCCGGCCGGGCACCGGGGCCGGGCGGTGCCAGCGCAGAGCCACGGCCGAGCTGTGGTTGCCGAAGTCGGCGAAGGCGCCCAGCTCGGGTGCCCAGTGCAGCCGCTCCAGCAGGGCGTTGTCGCTGAGGGCGGCGGCCATGTCGCGATAGGGCGCGCGGGGCTCGCCCAGGCGCTCGGCCAGCGCCGCCAGCACGCGGGCGCCCAGCGCCATCCAGCAGCGCAGGTCCAGGTGCCGCTCCTGGGCGGACGGGTGCGAGGCGCGGGGGTAATCGTCCAGCCCCGACGACAGAGTCTTGGGGTTCAGGAAGCGCTCGGGGTCGGGGTCGCGGCCGCGCCAGCGGAAGGTGAAGGGCTCGGGGCCGGCCTGCGTGCGGTTGAGCCACTCGAACCAGGAGCGGAGGCGCGGGAAGAGGCGGCGCAGGTAGGGCAGGGGCGCGTCGGGCAGCAGCCGCTCCAGCGCCAGCAGCAGCGTCGGGGGGTTCGCCGTCTCGCTGTGCTGCAGCACGAACTCGGGGGGCACGCGGGAGCGCGCCTCCTCCCCCAGGATCTGCTCCCGCGGGATCCAGCCGTCGGCGTTGAGCAGGTCGAGCCAGTGGGCCAGGATGTCGCGGGCCAGCGCGGGGTCCCAGCGGGCCAGCAGCAGCAGGTGGAAGCCCTCGTCCCACAGGAAGCCCCGCGGGAAGCAGGAGCGCGAGGGCACGGCCGTGAACAGCACGGACTCCATGCCGGGCAGCGGCTCCTCGCGGTGCTCCGAGCGCAGCAGCGAGCGGCCGTGGAAGAAGCCGATGCCGCCCAGCATCTCGCTGAGCGCGGCCTGGGCGAAGCGGCGCTGCGGGAGGGACGCCCCGCGTGTCCCCAGCCCAAAAGTGTCCTCGAAGCGTCGCTCGAAGGCGGCCGCGTGCCGGGCCAGCGCCGCGCTCAGCGCCGGCCCCGCCAGCCGGCCCTGCCGCGCCCCCGCCGCGCTGCCCGACTCCAGCGTCACCTCCAGCACCGCCGGCGGCTCCAGCGTCACCTGGTGCAGCAGCAGCTGCCCCCGCGGGGGCTCCCCGGGCAGCCCCCCGGTGCTGGACACCCCGAAAAAGCGGCGGCGGGGTCGGCCCGGCGGGGAGAACACGGAGCTCTCGCGGAGGCTGTGCCGGACCAGGTCGGTGAGGCGGTGCAGCCCCGGCACCCCCGCGGCCAGGAAGTTGTAGCTGGGGGAACAGGAGAGTCAGGGATGGGGGACACGGTGGGGACATGGGAGCAGATGGAGGGGACACAGCCCAGACACTCACCTGGCGTACTTGGGCCCCTCCCCGCCCTCCCCAGTGGGCGGCAGGAAGGTGAGGGTGAAGTCCCCGAGCTCCTCCGCCGTCCCTGCCACAGCCGCCAGCCGTGTCCCGTTCTCCAGCACCGGCCGCAGCGTCCCCTGCCCGTCTGTGGCCACGTAGAAGAAGAGGGACAGGAGAGGGGCCGGGCCCTTGCCCTGGGGAGGAGGAAGAGGAGGATGACAAAAGCTCCCCGGCATCCCAACCCCTCTCCCACTTTTACCCCCTCACCTCCATCTTTGCCGTGACCCGCCAGCTCCAGTCGCCGCCGTGGTCTCCCCCCGGCTGCTTCACGAACTCGGTTCTCAGCAGCAGCCCCTCATCACGGATCTCCTGCACTCCGAAATTCTCCCCGTCGTGCATCAGCCACCCGTATCGCGACACGCCGTCGTTCTGCTCGCTCGTGTGCCGCAGGTTGCCGCCGTGTTGGAGCCACATCAGTCCTGGAGGGGCGGGGAGGTGTCAGGGGCGGCCTCGGGGTGCGAGCGGGGCCGGGCGAGCCCCGGGCCGGGGCAGAGCCCCCCGCGCCCCTCACCGGTCACCACAGCGCGCGGGCTCCGCGTCTTCATCCCGAAGTAAACGTGAGGCCGGTACGTGCCCCAGAAATAGGTGGGCGACGCGAGAGGCCCGGTAGAACCGGGGGGGACGGCGGGGGGCGCGGGGTGCGGGGTGACCAGGCGGGAGGCTTCGCTCCACCGCTTCCACCCGGCAGCCGCCGCCGCCAGACACAGCGCCAGCGCTGCCGCCGCCGCTGTGAGCGCCAGCGCCGTCCGTCCCCGCCCGGAGCCTCGCTGCGGTTTTTGCTGTTGCCGCAGTTTCGGGTCCCGGTCCCGCAGCCGCTCCCGGGGCCGTTCCCGGGGTCCATCCCCGCCGCGCCGCCGCCGCTCGCCCGCCATCAGGGCAGTCGCGCTGGTGACGGAAGCGCTGCGCCAGCTGCGGCCAGGCCCGTTCTGCGAGCGCCCCCTGGCGGGCGGGAGGACCAGGAGCAGGCTCAGCCCTCCCAGGGACACCGCTGGCACAAAGTGACCCCGAGGCGACAACGACACCGCACGGTGTTCCCGAGCTGCCCTGCCACCCAGCCCACCTCCTCACGTCTGGTTTGTTATGCCCGTTGATCTCTCCGGGGATACCCAAAGGACTCCCAGCCTTCCCTAGGATCACCCTGGAACCCCAGCTAGGCACCCGCGGTGCCCCCAAGGACCCCAAGGGAATCCCACTCTGCACCCCCAGTCCCCACCAGTCTCCCCACTAAAGTCCCAATTAGATCCGGCTCACCCACCAGCAACTGGTCCCAGCTGGAATCCCAGGATCACAGCCCAGGGATGCCAGAGCCCACACCCCACTGTCCCACCCGCAGACACAGCCACGGTGGTGTTTGCAGGTTTATTGCAGCTCAGCCCTCGGGGCTGTTCCCCACGCACGGCAGCCCTGGCACGCGCCAGCGGCGGGCACGGTGCAGCCGCAGGGACAGCCACTGCTGCTGGCTGCCCGGGAACGGGGACTCGGGCCGGGACGGGACATCGGCCTCTGGAGACACAGGGGGGGTCCCTGGAACTGGGCCCAGCCCCTCCAGAGGGTCCAGGCCAGGGAGAGGGTCCAAGGATGGTTCCAGGGGGTGGGCGCCTTCGTCTGAGCCTGGCAAGGGATGGGTAGGTTTGGGATAGGTTGGATAGATGGATAGGCTGGGTCCTGCTTCTGATGGGAGTTCCTGTCCCCATTCCAATCCCATTCCCATCCTTGTCCCTCTCCCTGTCCCCATCTCCTGATCCCTATCCCATCCTGTCCCATTCCATCCCCATTCCCATTCCAATCCCATCCATCCTTGTCCCAATTCTCCACCCAGTCCCATCTCCACCCCATTTCATCCCAATCCCACTCCACCTCATCACATCTGATTCCCATTCTATCACCACCCTAACTCATCTTCATCCCAATCCCATCCCATCACGTCCCCATCCCCACCCCATCCCCATTCCAATCCCATCCAGATCCTTGTCCCTCTCCCTGTCCCCATCAGTCCTTGTCCCATTCTCCTTCTTCCACCTTGTCCCATCCCACACCCATCCCCATTCCAATCCCATCCCCATCCTTGTCTCTCTCCTTGTCCCCATCCATCCTTGTCCCAGTCCTCCCCGTCCCATCCCATTTCATCCCAATCCCACTCCACCTCATCCTATCCGATTCCCATTTTATCACCACCCCATCTCATCTTCATCCCAATCCCACTCCATCCCACACCATTTCATTTCCATCCCCACCCCATTCCCATCCCCATCCCATCCAGATCCTTGTCCCTCTCCCTGTCCCCATCTATTCTTGTCCCAATCTCCTGATCCCTATCCCACCTGTCCTGTCCCATTCCATCCCAGCCCACTCCAATCCCATCCCCATCCTTGTCCCTCTCCTTGTCCCCATCCATCCTTGTCCCAGTCCTCCCCATCCCATCCCATTTCATCCCAATCCCACTCCACCTCATCCCATCCAATTCCCATTTTATCACCACCCCATCTCATCTTCATCCCACCCCATTCCCATTCCCACTCCATCCCCATTCCAATCCCATCCCCATCCATCCTTGTCCCAATCTCCCCATCCCCATCCTTGTCCCCATCAGTCCTTGTCCCATTCTCCCTATCCCTATCCCCATCCATCCTAGTCCCAATCCTCCACCCTGGGCCATCCCATCTCCCCCCCATTTCATCCCAATCCCACCCCACCCCCACTCCATCCCCATTCCAATCCCATCCAGATCCTGGTCCCTCTCTCTGTCCCCATCCACCCTCGTCCCAACCTCCCGATCCCTATCCCACCCTGTCCAATTCCATACGCACCCCATCCCATCCCCATCCTACCCCATCCCCGCCTGTCTCATCCCCTCCCAGCCCATTCCCCATCCTATTCCCCATTCCCCACCCTATTCCCCATGCCCCACCCCATTCCCCACCCTCCCAGCCCATTCCCCACCCTCCCAGCCCATTCCCCACCCCACCTCATCCCAATCCCAATCCCAATCCCAATCCCAATCCCAATCCCAATCCCAATCCCACCACATCTCAGCCCCATCTCCTCCCAGCCCATTCCCCATCCCCTCCCACCCCATTCCCCATTCCCCGCCCCATCCCCTCCCACCCCATTCCCCATTCCCCGCCCCATTCCCCAGCCCATTCCCGGCCCGTCCCGCTCTCACAGCAGCGCCGGAGGCTGCCCCAGGTGCGGGGGTGCCCCCCGAGCCCCCCGGGCTGCTGCAGGAGGCAGCGCACGGCCGTGTCCGTGTGCCGGAACACGCAGAGGGCCCGCAGCGCCTGCCGCGCCTCGGGGGCCAGCCCGGAGCGCTCCGAGCACACCAGCTCCCGCACGGCCTCGAAGTCCCGCCGCAGCTGCAGGGCACCCTGCAGGCTGGCACGGGGGTCAGCGCGGGGGTGCGAGCCCGGAACCCCCAGCAGGACACCACAGAGCCCCCCGGCACCGCCACCACACGCTGTGACCAGTACCGAGATCCTGGCACTGCCAGCACACCCCATCATGACCCACGGAGCTTCTGGCACTGTCACCACAACCCCCAGGACCCCCACGGTGACACCATCAGTGGGACCCCAGCCTGCCATTGAGCCCCCTGCCCTGGTCTGGCATTGGACCCCCAGCACTGCCACTGGGACCCTGGGACTGGCACTGGGACCCCCAGGACACCACTGGGACCCCTGGAACTGCAACTGGGACCCCCAGGACTCCCCTGGGATCTTGGAAACTGCCACTGGGAGCTCTGCAACTGCCACTGGGACCCCCAGAACGCCACTGGGACCCCCAGAACCCCACTGGGACCCCTGGAACTGCCACTGGGACCCCCAGAACCCCACTGGGACCCCTGGAACTGCCACTGGGACCCCCAGAACCCCACTGGGACCCCCGGAACTGCCACTGGGACCCCCAGGATGCCACTGGGACCTCTGAAGCTGCCACTGGGACCCCCAGGACCCCACTGGGACCCCTGGCACTGCCCAGAGGCCATGCCCCCCCATTCCCAGTACCTGAACTTGATCCGTCGGGTGAGGATGTGATCCATCCAGGCCTCCAGGAAGGCTGTGGTGACCCGTGCCAGGGTGGGCACCTGGGCATCGTGGGGCAGGGCCTGGGCACCCTGCAGCACCTGCCCCAGCACCGCCTGCACCGCGGCTGCCGCGTAGGCGCTGGGGGAGCTGGGCAGCTCTGGGGGACGCAGGGACACAGGTCAGTGACCCCCCAAATCCCCTCCCAGCCCCCCAGCCCCAGCACCCACCAGCGCGGGGCCCGAGCCGCCAGTGCCGGCCCAGAGGCATCGTCTGGTCAAAGATCTCGGCTGAGAGCCGCTTGCAGCTGGTGGAGAACATCCAGAGCACGTCCCCGGAGAAGAGCTGGGATACAGAGGGCACAGGGTGACACAGGTGACACAGGTGACACAGGCATCCCAGTGCTCAGACCACCCTCCCACAGCCCCACCACACCTGGATGCTGTTGGCCACGTCACGGATCTGCCGGCACAGCTGGAGCTCCCACGGGGATCCCAGGCTGGGGGGTGGCTCAGGGGGGCTGTCCCCAGGAATGTCCCCTGGCTCTGGGAAGGTCCTGCTCACCTGCAGCATCAGCTGCTCTGCCTCTGCCTTCAGCACCTGGAGGGGAGCAGGGGGAGTGAGCCCAGCCCTGCTGTGTCCCCCCAGCCCCCTGTACCCCCGGTGCCCCCTGTGCCCCCCGTACCTGCAGGTCTCCCTGGGTGAGCAGCAGGAACTGAGGCAGTGCCCAGGCCGCCAGGTACCGCCCGGCCCGGCCCGTCAGCCACGCGTGGGCGGCCGCCACCGCCGCCAGGCACCGGCCCAGCACCTGCAGCCGCAGGCAGAGACCCCCGGGGGGGGCTGCGGGCGGGGGTCAGCACAGGCAGGACCCCCAGAGCCGCCTGCCCCCCTCCCCAGACCCCTCTCACCGTGCGGGCGGGCGGGCAGCAGGCGCAGGCAGCGCAGGGCCAGCGCCAGGGCTGGGAAGAGGCATTGGAGCTGCTGGGCTGTGCGACTGCACCCCGGCCCTGGGGACCCTCCTGGGGACTCCAAGCACTTGTCTGAGAGCCCTGAGCCCAGAGCACGGGTAAAATCTGGAGGAGAAACAGTCAGAATGCCCCAACATCTCCCACTTGCACCCCACACCCCACCCCGTATCGCATATCTAACCTTTCATGGCATATCCCATTCCCTCACCCCATATTCAAGTGCCCCACACCTTGTACCCCAGACCCCACACTCCACCCCACACCCCACCCCGTATCGCATATCTAACCCTTCATGGCATACCCCATTCCCTGACCCCATATCCACCAAGTGCCTCACACTCTGTCCCACACCTTGTACCCCAGACCCCACACCCTGACCCCTCCCTGTGGCCCCTCAGTCCCCATACCCGTGTCCCAGCTGCAGAGAACACCCCGGCACAGCAGCTGCAGGCAGAGCTGTCCCAGCTCCTCCCGACACTCAGCGGGCACACGGGCTGTGGGGACACAGCGGGGACACAGCAGGGCTCAGCGTGGCACAGTGACACCCCGAGGGACCCCACACCCCCCGTACCCCCACACGTACCAACAGCCAGCGCACGGCTCAGCTCCCACGCCGCGGTGACGGTGGCACTGGGGGTGGCAGGAGGGGTGCCCGGGCTGTCCCCCAGCACAGCTCCCACATTCTCCCAGAGCAGCAGGCGGTACCGGGCGCTCAGGGTGGTGGCCACGGGGCCGCGGGCAGCGTCCAGCCACCGCACGGCCTTCCAGCCCCCGGCACTGCCCGGCCGCAGCCCCGCGGGCTCGGGGCTCTCTGACAGCACCGGCTGCCACAGGCTGTCAGCTGAGGCCACCAGCGCCCCAAAAACGTGTCCCATCAGCTCCTCGTCCTCCTGGCACAGTGCCTGCAGCTCAGCCGCCAGCACCGCTCCAGAAGGTTCTGTGTCCCTCTCAGCCGCGGGTGGCCATGGCACCCCCACATCCTCCCAGCGGACGTGTCCATCCCTGACGTCCCCACTCTGGGGCCACAGGAGGGGCCGGAGCCTCTGGGCCACGGCCCGGCCGCGCTCGGCCGCCAGCAGCCGCAGCACCGCGCCCACCGTGAAGGCACCGGGCGCCCTCACCTCGGGGCCCAGCTCCTCGGCCAGCGCCGTCACCGTGCGGTTGTAGATCTCCAGCCCCTGGAAGAGCTCAGCCAGGCCCTCAGCAGCCAGGGCGGGATTACCGGGGCGGCCCAGCTGCCGCAGCCGCGCCTCGATGTGGTGCCCGGTGAGGCGTGCGGCCGTCACGGCGGGCAGCAGCAGCGCCCAGCGCACGTGCAGCACGGCCTGGCCCCGGCGCTGCGGCAGCGCCCGCAGCCACGCGTCCGCCCGCAGCCGCCGCAGCAGCGCGGCCCAGTGCCCCGCGTGCGCCCGCAGCTCCGCGCACAGCTCCCGCAGCGCCGGCAGCGCCGCCTCACCGGGCTCCGGTAACGCCTGCAGCCGTCGCAGGAAGTCGGAGGAGGCCTTGAGGCGTCGAGCGAAGTCGCGGGCCAGGCGGAGCTGGTGGCGGTGCTGCAGCAGCGCGTGCAGGGTCGCTCCCCGCTCCGCCACACGCCGCCGCACGGCGTCCTCGGAAAAGTCACCGGCGCCGCCGCCACCGGGATGGGGCCGCACGTAGCCCAGGAAGGTCTCGGTGCGAGGGTCCTCCCAGACGCACAGGCAGCGGCGCAGAGCTGGGAAGGTTTGCTCCAGCGGGACCACGATGGACGCGGCTTCGTCCTCGTCCTCGTCGTCGTCCTCGTCGGTGTCACCGCGCCGGCTCGACCGCGGGGACAGCAGGCGGCGCAGTCCCGGGGTGACGCTGCGCAGCATGGCCTCTGCCCGCTGCAAGGAGCGCGCCAGGGGCCCCCGCGACCCGCCTGGGGGCACGGCACCCTCAGGATGGGGTGGGGACCACGGTGTAGGGTGGGCACCCCCAGTTTGAAAACCTTGTTGTGGGGCAGCACCCTCCCATCGCTGTCCCACTGCCACCCTAACCCCGAGATCCCCAGGACCCCACTGCCCATTGGGGTCCCCACAGCCAACACACGCCATCAATGCCCCCACAAGGACCCTGGACCCCATTAGGATCCTCCACACTCCACACTCCCCCCAGGACCACGCACCCCATCGGGATCCCCGCAGCCCCCCCAGAACTCCACACCCCCTTGTGCTCCCCGCGGTCCCCTGGGGTCTCACCGGGCTCGGGGGGGTCCCCGCGGGCAGCCCCATCGCCCGGTCCCGGCCGGGCCGTCAGCAGCAGCAGGATGAGGCCGCCCAGACCGGCGTCGCCCACCTGGAGGGGTACGGGGGGCTCAGGACCCCCGGGCCGGTGCGAAGGGCGGGGCCACGCGTGACCACGCCCACTATCGCGCATACCACGCCCGCGCCACGCCCCCAACCGGCTCCCGCTGTGGCCACGCCCCCTCAGTGCTCGCCACGGTTGGCCACTCCCCCGCCCGCGCCCCGTACCGTTGCCATGGAGACGCAGCACAGCCTAGGCCCGGTGCCCCCCCGCCCACCCCGGTACCGGCCCGGCCCCGCCGCTGTCCCGGGAGGGGTGTCCGAGCCCCCCCGTGCCGAGCGGCCTCACCTGCAGGCAAAGCTCTCCGCCGCGCCGCTCAGCGCCGCCGGCGTCCATGCCGGGCCATGCCGGGGGCGGCGGCAGCAAAGAGGCTTAGGCCGCGCCCTCGCTAATCCGGGGGGCTGGGCCAAGCTGGCCGCCAGGAGGGGCCCGACGTGAGGGGCGGGACGAGCACCGGTGGGCGGCCGAGCCCACGGCCTTGCGGCAGGCGGGGACGGCGGGAGAGGATGAAGAGCGCCGGTCCCGCTCCGTGAGGGCCCTGCGGGCCGCCGTCCTGCCCGCACCCAACATGGCGGCGGGGCGGCCTCAACCGGAGCCGTGACGTTGTTCCGGTAGGGCCGTGATGCAATCCCGAGGCGCGGCGGCGGCGGCTCGTGGCGATGCGGGGCTCGGGCGGGCCGCGGGAGCGGGACGGGCCCGGTCTGGGCGGTTTCGGGCCGGCTGCCGCTGCCTGCCCCTGGGGCTGCACGCTGGGCCCCGCTGGCTGGAGCGGCGGTACGGACCGGGCGGGGGAAGCCCAGAGCGCGGCCCGGTTTCGGTTCCGCCTCCGCCGGCTCATGGTTGTTTGTGCTCCCCACAGCGCCCTTCTGCCCCCGGCACCGCATGTCCAGCCTCGCCGACCTGCCGGTGCCGTCCCAGCCGGTGATTAGGTATAAGGAGAGGGAGGTGTGTCTGCTCTGGGATGACGGTGAGTGCGGCGGGGGCTACCGGGGATCGCCGCGCTCGGGAATTGCTCGGGGAGCGGGAACGGCGTGGGGACAGCCGGGATCCGGTGCCTGGAACTGCTCCTCACGCACCCCGCTCTCCTGCCAGGCCCCACGGTGGATTACTACCCCCTGGATATTGATGATGATGATGATGAAGATGGTAATTACGATTACGATGAGGACGAGTTCGCCTCAGGTTTGCAGTTCCTGGACGTTCCGGTGGCGGAGGGAGCCGTTCCTTACCGCTACTGCGGCTTCCGCAAGTCCTTCCTGTGCTCGGAGCCGCCCCGGACCCCTCCCACCCCCCTGGACGCGCGGCTGGACCGGCTGCCTACGCCCCAGCGGGCCTGGCCCACGGCTGAGGTGGGCAAAATCCCCCCGATGTCCCCCAGGGTCGCCAGAGGGTCCCCGGAGCTGTCCTGACTCAGGTAACTCCTGCAGGAGGCTGACAAGAACGCTCAGGAGCTGATGGAGGAGGAGGAGCGGGCCAAGAAGAAGGCAGAGAAGAAGAAGCTGAAGAAGAAGGTGAGTGAGCCCTGGGGGGGGGTCACTGCCTCTTGTTGGGGTGCTGCCAGCCAGTCCCTGAGCTGAGGGCTGAGGCTGCATTTCTCTGCTCGTGAGTTCGTGTGCTTCCTTTTCAGAAACAAAAGGACCGAAAGAAACGGGAGAAACTGGGTCAAGAGCAGAAGAACAAAGAGAACACTGACCCAGTGAGTGACCAGGCCAGCCTGCTCGTGCTGTTCTAGGGGTGCCCAGAGGTGATGGGGCCAGGCAGCACCCCCTAAGCCTGTCACCTCACCCCCTCCCTGTCCTTGCAGAGCCCCCCAAGTGGCCCTGCAGGCACTGGGCCTCCCTCAGAGGGTGCTGAGGACGAGGGGTGCTGCCCAGAGCCCTCCCCGTGCCCTGGGGACTCCACTGTGCCCTCAGAGGAGTCTGGCCCAGAGGACACAGCAGTGGCAGAGGTAAGGGACAGTGTCCCCATGGGGGCCGTGTGGGGCTGGGGGTCCCAGGGCTCTGCCTGCCCATCCATCCCTGCTTCCCCAGGAGGAGCTGGACCTGAGCTGCACTTTTGTCTGCAAAGCCCGGGAGAAGGCAGGGGTCAGGCTGCCCCCCCCGGGCACTGACCACTCCCCTGGGCCACAGAACGTGGAGGAACCAAGCAGGAAGGTGCCAGAGAAGGGAAGTGGGGACCCTGTGGGGACACCTGTGTCCCCTCAGCCCCCTCAGGCCACCCCACCCAGCCCCAGCACGCTGGCACAGAGCCTGGCGCTTGCAGGTCAGTGCAGGGACCCCCAGAGGGGCCAGGGGAGGGCATCGAGGGCTCTCCCTGCTTCTCCCCAGATCAGAGGGGCTGTGCTAGGGGCGCTGTCCCTCCCTGTGTCCCTGTGTCCCCTCCCCAGGCCACGGCATCGAGGCAGCCCAGATGGGCCAACACTCTGAGGCCGTGTGGGCTTTCACCATGGCCCTGGAGCTGAACCCCCGGGAGCACCGGTGAGCAGAGGGGCTGGGGCCGACCTGGGGGGGCTGGGCTGGCAGGGCCCGGCCTCAATGATACCAGTGACACCCCCACACCCCCTCAGGCTCCTGGGGAACCGCTCCTACTGCCTGGAGAAGCTGGGGCGCTACGAGGAGGCGCTGGCGGACGCGGAGGCGGCGCTGGAGCTGCAGCCGGGCTGGCCCAAGGGCTCCTTCCGCAAGGGCAAAGCCCTCAGGGGGCTCCAGGTACCTGGGGGGGCTCCAGGGGCTGGGGTCTTGGGGGGGCATGGCTGGGTGAGGGGCTGTGGGGTTCTGGGAGTGAGTTGCTGGAGACAAACTGGGGGATTTGGGGTGCCAGTGGGTGTGGGGAACTGGAGGGGCTGTAGGGTGCTGTGGATGAGGGGTGCATTAGGTGTGAGTTGGGGCTGGGAGGACTGGGCAGGGCACTGGGTGTTGGTGGGGTGGGGTAGGGCTGCACTGAGGGGTGTCAGTGAGGCTTTGAGGTGCCATTTAGGCTGGGTGGGGGCTGTGGGGAAGTGGAGGAGCTGCAGGGTGCTGTGGATGAGGGGTGCATTAGGTGTGAGTTGGGGCTGGGAGCGCTGGGCAGGGCACTGGGGCTGCTGCAGGGTGTTGGTGGGGTGGGGTAGGGCTGCACTGGGGGTGTCAGTGACGCTTTGAGGTGCATTTGGGCTGGGAGGGGGCTGTGGGCAACTGTAGGGTGCTGTGGATGAAGGGTGGGCTGGGCTGCATTTGGTGTGAGTTGGGGCTCAGGGTGTTGTGGGCTGTGCTGGGGGATATCAGTGAGCCTTTGAGGTGCCATTTGGGCTGGGTGGGGGCCGTGGGTGCCTGTGGGGGCAGGCAGGGGCTGCAGGTGCCCCCTGGCCCCCAGCGCTACGCCGAGGCCGCTCGCACCTTCGAGGAGCTGCTGCTGCAGGACGGGGCCTACGCTGAGGCAGCCACGCAGCTGGAGGCCTGCAGGGCCCTGCTGCAGGTGAGACCCCCCTTTCCCCACCCCCTGCCCCTGCCCCCTGCCCTGCTGTGCCCCCCACGCCTCACCCCTGTCCCCTCACAGCAGTGCAGCCACCCCGGCGGTGTCCCCGTGTCCCCCTTCCTGCTCAAGGCCAAGGAGCCGCTGTTTCTCCCTGGTAAGGGACAGGGGTGGGTGGGCTTGGGGGGACCCCCGGGGCTGTCCCTGTGTCCCCAGTGGTGCTGAAGCCCTTCGTCCCCTCGGCAGCAGGATGGACAACCAGGAGCTGCCAGGACACAGGTGACAAAAGTGTGACAGAAAGCAGTGGCAAGACCCCAACAAAAGACCCAGAACGGGCACCTGCTGTGGCCAGTGGCTGCCCAACACTGCCACCGAGCCACCCTGCCAGGTATGGGGGTCTGGTGGTCTGGGAGGGGGCTCAGAGTGGGGCAGTGCTGGCTCTGGTGACACCAGGATGGCTCTTGGCAGGGACTGCTTCCCGCTCTGGGTGGGCAATGTCACCTCCCACGTCACTGAGAAGGTGCTGCGTCGTGCCTTTGGCCGGTGAGTGACCCCAGGGCTGCTCCTCCTGCAGCACCCCAAACCCCTGGCATCCCCTGGTGACCCCCAAGCTCTGTCCCTGTCCTTGTGCTCTGCTGGTTCTGACCTGCAGGGGATCCTTGGGGAGTAGTGTCTGACTGATGCACTGCCCCCAGGTTTGGGGGGGTCTGTCCCACAGCTTGGGGTGTCTTTAACTGTTCCCCCTCAGCTTTGGGAGTCTCTGTTCCCCCTCAGCTTTGGGAGTTTCTGTTCCCTCTCAGCTTTGGGAGTTTCTGTTCCTCCTCAGCTTTGGGAGTCTCTGTTCCCCCATCCTGGAGATTTGGGGGTGTCTCACTCTCTCCATCCTTGGGTGTCATTCACCCTTCCCCAGCTTTTGGGGGTTGCTAAAGTTGCTTTACACACTTAAGAGTCTCTGACCCTCCCACCCTGCAGGTTTGGGGGGTCTCGAACCCTCCAGCTCCCCATTTAGGAATCTCTAACTATTGCCCCCCCAATTTGGGGTTCTGTGTGTGTCCCCCAGGTTTGGGGAGATCCGCTCCGTGCGGCTGCTCCTGGGGCGCCGCTGTGCCTTCATCAACTTCCGTGGCAAAGCAGAGGCTGAGGAGGCCTTCAGGGCCATGCAGGTGAGCTGGGGGCACTTGTGGGACTCCCCTGCACCCCTCAGGGACACACCTGTGCCAGCTCCTTGTGTCCCCAGGGTGCCACCGTGGAGGGCAGCAAGCTGCTGCTGCAGCTCAAGCACCCGGCCCACGCCACGCCGGCCCCCGTGCCCCGTGCCAGGGGCAAGGCCACCCCCGGGGGGCTGCTCAGCTGACCCTGCTCTGCTGGGGGCACCCTGGCAGCCCCCCCTCACCTGCCTGTGCCTTGTCCCCCACTGCCAGGGGTGGGGATGTCTCCCCGTCCTGCCTTGGGGGGTGCTGGGGGGGTCGGGGCCCACCCTGCAGCCCCTTGTGCTGGGGAGGGTGGGCCTGGGCTGTTCCCCAGGGCCCCTCAGGGATTTGTAGCAATTTGGGTTTTCTAATAAAGCTGAGATTTGTTTTTCTCTCTGGCCTTTCTTTGGGCTGGTGTCACTCAGCCTCTCTGCCATCTCTGTGTCCACCCCGTGTCCCCCTCTGTCCCTTGTCACTCCCCATGTCACTCCAGCCCCGGAGGACAGCAAGGAGGGGGGTCTCCACTCCCCTTTATGTCACTGTTTGGTGACAGGCGTGAGATCAAATACAATTTGATTAATATGCAAATTGAGGGGGGCAGGGGCGGCCGCAGCCGGTAATTAATCACCGGTTAAAACAAATTAATGCCCGCGGTGGGAGGTGCTCGCCTGGAAAAAAGTGGGGGTGGGTGGCTGGATGGAGGGCTCTGGGGTCCATATTAAGGTGTTGCCTTTATTGCAAATATTTACATCGGGGCCAATAGAAAATAAAATTAAAAAAAGAAAAGAAAAAACAACCCAATGGAAAGACAAAAAAAACCCAAAAAGCCGCAAAAGGGTGCACGGAGGGGGCGGGGCTGGGCTCGGATTCTTTCGGAACCGAACGGAGCGGGTGTGGCGGAGCCGAGTGCAGCCGAACTGAGCCGAAAGGAGCCGAGTGCAACCGAACTGAGCCGAAAGAAGCCGAGCGCACCCGAACTGAGCCGAAAGAAGCCGAGTGCAGCCGAACTGAGCCGAACGAAGCAATCTCGGCCTGACCCGACCCGAGTGAATCCGAACTCAGCCGAGCCGGCCCGAGTGAGTCCGAACGGAGCAGTCTCGGTGCCACCGGATCCGAACGGAGCCGAGCGCGCTCGGCTCAGTCCGCCACGTCGATCTCCTCCTCCGAGAGCTCGGCGGGCTCTGTGGTCCCGGTGCCCGTGCCGGGAGCCCCCGGGGGCTCGGGCAGCCCCGCCAGCTGCTGCAGGGCGGCGGGGGGCAGCGCTTGCAGCGAGGCCACGTCCGCCCGCAGCTCCTCCAGGTCCCGCTTGAGCTTGGCGCGGCGGTTCTGGAACCAGGTGATGACCTGGGCGGCGGAGAGCGCCAGGCGCGCCGCCAGCGCGTCCCGGTCCACCGGGGAGAGGTAGCGCTGCCGCCGGAATCGCTGCTCCAGCTCCCGCAGCTGCTGCGCCGTGAACGCGGTCCGGGACTTGCGACGCTTCCTGCAGGGAGGGCGCGGGCCCGAGGCGCCCGGCGGGGACGGACCTGCGGAGACAGCGGGGTTAGGGCACGGGAACCGGGGAGCAGCACCGGGGAACGAACCCGGGGGCCCGGCTGGGAAGCGCCTGCGGGGGCAGGGCATCGCACCGGGAACGGCACCGGGATGCCCGGCGGGGAAGGGCTTGTGGGGCAGGGTACCGGCACGGGGACCTGAACAGCACCGGCACCGCGGGCCTCGAGCTGCGGGGGCGGCGCCGTCGGGTCAGAGACACCGGTACACGCACCGGGCACGGCGGGGCCCGGCCTGAGGGGGCACCGGGAACTGCCGCCGCACCGGCCCCGCCGAGCCCTGCGGGCGCGTCCCGGCCCTGCCGCCTCCCGGTGGAACGGAGACGAACCGGCCCACGTGGAATGGAAGGCAGACGAGCCAAACCGAGTGGTGCCCAGCCGAACCGAGCAAACCGAACCGCGGCCGGTGCCGGCGGCCGGGACTCATCGTTCCACAGCGGCCGCGGCCGTGTCGGAGTCGCCGCCGTTGCGACCGGGGCTGAGACACCCGTGTAGCCCCGGCGGCTGCTCCGGGAGCCCGGAACGAAGCCGGGAGCCACGGCAGAAAACCGGGATCTTCCTTCTCTGCCATTCCAGGAGAACCGAGGCCGTGCTGGTCCCCGGTTCGATCCGGTCGCCTCTCCCGGCCCCGGCGCTGTCGCTGCTGCCCCAGCGACCTCGAGAACCCCGGCGAGACGCGATCGCCGCCCCGGGCAGGGCTGCTCGCCGCCGGCGGATCCCGATCGCTGTCCCGGTCTCTTTCCCTCTGCGGCCCCCGGTGGCACCGGTAACGCGGCTCGCTCCGGCCGTGCGTCCCCCAGTACCGGCGGAGGCTCCCGGGGTCTCTCGCAGCGCGGACTCCTCGCTCGGTAGAGGAGCCCCGGGCGGTCCCGGCCGAGTCCGTGGGTCCGTCCCGGTAGCACGGCTTTACCGCGGTCACGGAACCCCGATCCGTGCCGTGTCCGTCCGTCATTCCAATAACGGAGCTTCCCCTCCGCTCTCGGAGCCCCGGTCGGCCCCGTTTCTGTCTGTCCGACCATCCCGGTAACGGGGATTTACCGCCGCTCAGGGAGCCCTGATCGCTCCGTTGTCAGTCCGTCCTTCCGTCGTTTTCGTTCATCACGGAAGCCGGGGCTGTCCTGGCTGTGTCGGTGTGTCCGTCCCGGTCCCGGGTTTTACCTGAATTACCGGCACCTCCATCTGCCCGCCACTCCCGGCTCGTTCCGCCGTTACCCGCGGCCGGTTCGCCACCGGGTTTTGTTCATTCCGAGATCCCCGCTCGGCCGTGTCCGTCTGTCCGGCCGGTACCGGAGCTTCACGGCCGCTCCAGAGCCCCGATCGCTCCCTCCCGTGTTTGTCCGGTCCCAGCGAGATTTTTTCGTTCATTTTTATTAGTCCCGTGTCTGTCCTTCCGTCCGGCCGGTAACGAGGATTTACCTCCGCCCCGGGAGCCGCTATCGTTCCGGTTTTTATCCGTCTGATCACCCGGTAACGATTTATTTCGTTCTTCTTTTTTTTTTCGATTCTTTTTCTGTCGATCTGTCCGTCCGGTAACGAACCTTTTACCTTAATTCCGGGAGCCCCGATCAGCCCCGTTTTTGGCCGTCTGTCCTTTCCGGAAAAAGGAATTTTTCGCCCCCGTTCTTGTCCGTCTGTCCAGCCGGTAATATTTTCGGTCGCTTATTCCGTTCCTTTCCGTGTCCGTCTGTCAGATAACGAGGGTTTTTACCTTCAAACCGGGAGCCCGAGGCGTCCCCGTTCTGTTTGTCTGTCCGCCCGTTAACCGGTTGGTTTATTCGTTAATCACAGGATCGCTGCTCTGTCTGTCTGTCTGTCCGCCGTGATGGGTTCCTTAATTACCGGAGCCCCTCTCCGTAATTAGGGAATATTTTTTCCCCGTTAATTACCGGAGTCTGGCTCCATCCTCGTCCATCTGTCCGGCCGGTAACGGAGGTTCGGTTACTCACGGGAGGGCTGATCCAGCGGTCCGTGTCCGTCTGTCCGGAGGGTTTTTCGTTACCGGCGTGAGTCCGGTTGTGCCCAACCGTATCCGTTAATTACCGGCACGCTGCTCTGCCGTGACTGTCGGTCTGTCCGTCCCGGTAATATTTTTTTTTTTCACGTTAATCACGGAGACCGTCTCGGTAAGGGACGGTAATTATTTTTCAGCGTTAATTACCGGAGCCTTTTTCGGTCTGTCCGACCCGGTAACGGTTTTATTCATCCCCGTGCTTTGCCTGTCCGTGTGTCCCTCGGTGTGAGGGATTTTCCGTTAATCCCGGAGACACGATCTGTCCGTCCGTGTCTGTCTCTCCAACCCAGGCACGGATTGTTTCGTTCCCGGAGGCGCCGTGCTGTCTGTCTGTCGGTGTCCGCCCGTCCTCCCGGTTCTGCCGAGCCCGTGAGATGTGGGGCCGGTTCGTGAGCGGCCGTCGGACCCCGCCGGTACCGGGCGGCTCGGGCAGGCCGAGCCCCGGACGGAGGCTCGGGGCCGGTACCAGTTTCCGTTACCGGCGGCCCCGCGCTCGGTCACGGTCACGGTCACGACTCGGCGGCGCCGATCCGCCGCCCGGTCCCGCGGCTCCCGGTAAAGCTGCCGGTTCTCCCGGAGCAAATCGGTGCCTGTGGCGGCTCACCGAGGCCGGGGCTCGCTCCGGTTCCCCGTGTCCGGCCCCGGGATTCTCCGTCCCTTCGGGCCGAGGCTGCCGCGTGTCCCCGGTGTCCCGGCCGAGCACCGGCGGCTTCTGGGGCCTCGCAGCCCCGCTCGCCCCTCTGGGACAAGGAGGAAACTTCCCGGGACGGGGTACGAGGGGCGTCCCTGGCCGCGCCACGGCCTCCCCGCCGCCCTCCAGCCCCGCCACCTGCCCGGTGCCCGGTTCCCGTTTCCCGGTGCCCGCCCCGCTCCCGGCCGAGCCCCCCGGCCCCGGTACCTCCGGCCGCCTGCAGCATTCCCAGCTCCAGCCCCTGGAAGGTTTTACTGGCGAGTTCCTCCAGCGCCCAGAGCGGCGAGGCCGGGGCGCAGCCGCCGCCGCCGCCGCCGCCGCCGCGGGGCCCTGTCGGGGCGGGGGGGGCGGCGGGACCGGTGCCGGTGCCCGGGGGGCTCCCGCCGCGGGGACGTCCGAGGATGTCCTCGATGCCGAAGGGGGTCAGCGGTTTTGTGGTGTTGGCGGGGGGCGGGAGCCGGTCCAGGGGGCTCCGCCGGTGGCCGCCGACCGCGGCGGGCAGCGGGGGGGAACCGGCCGCCTCCCCCGCCGAGGTCATGCCGGGAGCGGGACCCGCCGCCGCCGGCCCCCCCCCCCGCCAGCCCCGCGATTCCCGTTCCACCGCCTTAAAGCCCCGGGATACCGGGAGGAGGAGGAGGAGGAGCCACCGACGCCCCCCCTGTCGAGGCGGGGGGGGGGACCGACCCCTCTCCGCCACTACCGGGGCGCTGCCCCGCGCCTCCCCCCTGTTGTCTCCCCCATTTTAACCCACCCCAGCGCGTCCCCCCTCCTCCTCTGCTCCCTCCTCATCCTCACCGCGGCTCTTACCCTCACCCAAAAATTTATTGGCTCTTTTGCTCTAAAATGCCCCATAAAAGTATCGGGGCCGCGGCTGGGAGTGATTAAGCCCTTTTGGGTGGGTTTTGGGTTTCAGAGCCATAAATCCCCCCCCCCCCCCACCTCCGCCCCCCAGCCCACCCCGCCACATTCCCGCTGCCCTTTCCCGGTACAAATAGCTCCGGGATTTCGGCCGCTCGTAAAAATCCCGGGATGCCGCACACGCAGGTGAGGCCCGGCTGGCGACGCCGCGTCCGGATTATCCGGCGGCTTTGGGGCTGGGGGATTCCGAATTTCCCCTCCGGAGCGGTGACTCGGTACCCCCCAGGGCCCAATCCCGCCGGGTGTCCCCATGGATGTGTCGCCGGGAGCGGGGACACGGCGGGGTCACGGGGGTCACGGCGGTAATGAACCTGCGGCCGGGGCCGGGGCCGGTGCGAGCTCACGGAGCCGCCTTGGGGGAGCAGGTGCAGGGGGATCGGGCAGCGCCGATCCGGGATTATGGAAGTGGGGAGGGGGCGGGAGGGAATGGAGAGGGTGGTGGGGGGGATGGATTTTTCCAATCTTGCTGACAAAGGCAGAACGCGATCTCCCGGCTGGAAATCGGAGTTTGACAAATTCAACCTTGAAATTTCCCAGCAGCCGGAGCAATTAAAGGCCGGCGGGTGCGGGGGGGAGTGGGGTGGGGAAGGGGGGGGGCTCGTTTTGGGAGAGGGACACGGGGCCCCTCGCACGGCGGCGTTTGCACGGATTCCTCGCACGAGGCTTTTGTCCTCTCCGCAGGGCGCGGGGAGATGGCGGAGCCGCCGCGGCCGCGCGTGCCGCCGGTGCTCACCGGGACACGGAGCCCGTGCCGAGCTGGGACCCCCCCCATTCCCCCATTCCCACCCCCACAGCGGTCCCGCACTCGGATGGACCCGAGTGAGCCCGGTGCCTTCCAGCAGCACGGCTGGAATGAGGCCACCATTGTGGCCTGGGCGCCCGGTGAGCGGGGAATGGGGGTCCCCAACCCTTCCCGGGGGTCCCCAACCCTTCCCGGGTGTCCCCAACCCTTCCCGGGGGTCCCAGCCCTATGGGGAGCCCGCGGTCTCAGTGCCGGGACACACACACACAGCGGGAAATCGCAGCTCGGGGTGATTCCATGTCCTGATGGTGCTGATGGGAATCGCGGCCGCCCGCCCGCTGAGCAAACCCG